>NC_054547.1:29795345-30127845 GCF_017654505.1 Polyodon spathula
ATGGCTAAGAAGATTCAGTTTTTGCCATTCTTTAACAATTCACATTATTCATATTATTCTCCCAATTCATATTATTATTAAAAGGAAATGGTCTACCAAACATCTTAATGTCTGTAGTACACAGATGTTAATCTGGAGGTACATTATCAGAACATAGTTACTAGACATTGGACACTTCAGACAGAGTCCTTCTTTTACTTTGTATAGTTAGACTAGAATTTGAACTCTATTACCCAGTACCCAGAAAAGTGTTGCCAAGTATGTATCTGTCACAAAGACAGCTGTAGTGGGTGACATTAGACCAGAAACAGGAACCAGGAAATAAACAACAGAGAGGTGGAGTTTGGTGGAGCTGAGCGATTGGTTTCGCTCAGCATTTAATGAATGAACAGAACAGTAAATAAACAGGTTGTAACAAACAAAAACACAGGACACAGCACTTTCACCAAATTAAAGAGACAAACAAAATGGACTACACAGACAAACACGACGAGCTGATATTTTAACTATTAACTATTATTATTATTATTATTATTATTATTATTATTATTATTATTATTATTATTATTATTATTATTATTATAACCTCCGTCTCCAATCCCGTTCTCTACTCACCAAACACACAATCCTGAGTGAGCGAAAACATGCTGCTTTTATGCAGCTGTACCGAGACTCGATTGCTAATCAATCATTCAATTGGAGTCTCGGTACAACTGCACGTGAATTAATAAAGTGCAATTCCCCGTGCTCACATATTATTACTTTTTACCTGCACGTGAAGTGCTGTGCAATCCTCGTGCCTAAATACAAATATACATTTTAAATACTCGTGTTACACAGACCCGTTTATATCCGTGTACCGATGACTATACACCAACATTAACACATAACATACAACATAAAATATACACAGGGGCGGGCACTTTGCCACAGTATCTTTCTGCATTTTGGCTTCTAGGTTGACCCCTGTCCATACCACCCTATTGCTTCAAATAATAAAATATTCTACTTGCATATTTCATAAAGTTTCTGCTATGTGATGCTTATAAATTGTATTTTATTTTAACCAGTGTCTGGGTGAATCTCCAGGTGCTTCAGCGATGGGGGTTTCTTTTTTTTCATTCCCCTGTATAGTTTGAAGCAACAGCAAGCAATTCAAGTACAAATCAAAAGTAATCTCAAATGAGTCATACAGCAACATCAATCATGAGCAAAATAGTTTTATATTAATTTAATTAATAATCCATTTTAATTTCTGGAATAAATGTCAAACAAAAGTTGGCGTCTGGCATAAATGTCATACAGATGATCAATTATGCAGCCTGCATTTCAAATTGTGCAGTATTTCTTGCCAAAAATAAAATTGTCTGTATTAAAAACTATTACAATGCCTTATTGTTATCATTGTGTAGATCAGTGGTACTCAACTCTGGCCCTCGAGATCAAGTCCAGTGCTGGTCTTTATTCCAACCAAGTCCTAAATTAGTTAATTGCCTCTTAGCAGCTTCAATTTACATTAGAACCTGCTTGGAGTAAAAACCTGGACTGGATTAGATCGCGAGGGCCAGAGTTGAGTACCACTGGTGTAGAGGATGGCCTGTGACCATAATAAATATTTTTGACTTGACATTCTATTACAATTTTTTAAAAATAATTATTTAACCTCTACCTTTACTGTAACTTCAGCTCGGGTAAACCCCATTTATCCTATGACAATGTTAAACATTTCATAGTAGTACTTCTCTCCTTATTAACTTCCTGGGCACCTAACACACACGTTTACAACTGCATTACATCATATTACCAGTAAAGCAGGCAGTAAACTTGGCTTCACCTGAGTCTCAGTGAAAGTAAACTAATGTTCAAATAAGGCGTAATAACCTGTTCTAAAAACCTTGGTTACTGCTCATTTAATTACAAATTTATACACCACTAGGCTCAAGTCTGTAATTAACTCCAGTTAATAAACCCAGTAATTTGAAGGTTTAATTGTTTTTTGGTACTGTGAAATAACATCTTAAAAGGCACAATCATAAACAATTCTAAATTTGGTAAAATTAATTACTTAGCTAAAACCCTTAGTTTAAATTAAAACAGTGGTACTAATGATTAAAAACAAAACGAAGAACTAGAATAATTTAGACCATCTCCAGTAAGTGTACTGAGCAACCTTTTGTTGTCCTTGTGAACAATGTGTCCTATAATGTACTGTCGGACTTCTACAGAGTGCACCATGAAGCTGGACTATAAGGCACAATATGATTTGGGTTTGTGTCTTAATAATAAGCATACCAGGCATTAAAAACTGCAATCCATTATAATGCATTTAACAGCAATAATTCTATATGACCCCAGCTTATTTACACTATTGCTTGACTCACAAAACAGCCCTATTCACAAGACTTGAAATCAATCAAATTTCTGCTTATGACTAAAACACAGTTTAACACTCATGAAAACAATTATTGGATAGGGCCTTTAGTTTCAATACCATTTATGACAGAGTGCAGTCCAATGTGTAATAACTTTTAGCTGCCAAATTAGTTTGACTGTTTAATGACTTTACATAAAAATGTGTAGTTTTGGCTGCTTGTAGACTTTTTTTTTTTTAAATCAATGGCTATATGATAAGTAACATAAGCAGCAGGGGGAGAACATATCTTTCTTTATATAACAATCACTTTGCGCATTAAACACTGAAAGTACAATACCTTCAATACACAGCAATGCAGATTTAATTTGACTCCTTTTTCTTAGAAGCTGCCAACTGATGAGAATCAAATAAACACACACACACACACACACACACACACACACATATATATATATATATATATATATATATATATATATATATATATATATATATATATATATACTTTTTAAAATTTAAAAGTGATTCAAAACTTTGGAATAAGAAGGGGAATTGCTATACAGTAGTTACAGTGGACGACCAAAGAAGTTTCTAATGTCTTCACTAGGTTGACTACTAATTGCTCTTTAGAAATGAAACATCTTTATATCTGGAGCTGTTTATATGCTCTATCTGTTCATTCAGACCGACACTTGTGATGCCTTAGAGGCAAAATGGCATTAAAGGATAAAAGCATAAGTATAAATTTATGATTTCAGTTTGGTTGTCACTTTTTAGGAAAACATGCAACGTGAATGTAAATCAAGCCCAAACTGACGTTTTTGACATTGCAACTACTGTGTGAAGAAAAGAGTTTTATGTGAAAAGTGTAGATGACTGTGATCCATCAGGTATGCATAACTAGAGGTGGCAAAACGATTTAACTGTATAAAGCAGGGTTTATACACAGGCACCAAGATCTGGGAATGCCACAATTCCTCATTATTCTTTCAAATCTGGTTGTCCCGTTTGTTCTATTATGCTAGGAGGTTTATTTGTCCATTAAAAAGTATCTGCCAAAGAGAAAAAAAAAAAAAAAAACCTTTTCACTGTTTCTTCGAGCTTTCTATGTTTTCAAAGAGTTTTATCAGACAGCAAGACTCAAAGGAATAAGTGTTGGTAAAACAAAACTCTGTGAAGCTTTCAGTTTGATGGGCAGATGAAGTTCCAGCCAGCTTTACGGCTTTGCTTTATTCAACTCACTTCCTCTTCACAAAAAAAAAAAAAAAAAAAAAAACGATTGTGGAATAGCAAAAGTGCAGTCACTTTATTGCATAAAAGAATAATATAATTTTCAGTGAAGTCTTTTTTTTATTTGGCTGTGAAATTGTTTACCTGAAACATTTATGAACATTAATATATATCAAGCATGTGTCAAATAAAAGCAAAATAATTGTAAAGTAAAATAATAATAGTTAAAAGTAATACACTATTGACTTTTGCTAATCCAAGCACTGACAGTCCAATTTGACCTACTGTATAATCCAAACTGTGCTATCATAAAGAAATGCATGCTGTGGCTGAGGAAACCAAACTTCAGTTTCATAATGCTATGAGTATTGCTCATTTTTTATTAAATGTAAGTATCATAAGAATTATGTTAATGTATAATTTGTTCTAGATCTAGGATAAGGGTACAGGATAATGCAATGGAATGTATAGATAAATGTAACTAGTGGTATTCTTTGCCACTTCTACTGTATATAAAATGAAAAAAAAAACACTATTTGCTGTGATGTTATTTTTCAGCTTTTCAAATGTTATTAGCTAGGGACGGGAATAGAGTAACAGATGCAGGAAGACTGTCAAAAAAAAAAAAAAAAAAATTCTGCATACAACATAAATATACTGCTTTTTCAATTACCACATTATATCCTGGCTTCTATCCAAGTGATACAGGCATCTTTTTATTAGAGACAGTACATGAAACACATTGCTGGTTTAGCGATAATTAGGTAATAACATCAATACCTTAGGTAATAACATCAATACCTCACTCTCATAATTGTTGCTTGATGTATAGTGTTGAAAAATGTCCGGAGTATTAAACCAGAATAACAAATAAAAAATAAAAGCATGGTATTACCATAATTACTAAGTAACAGGAGTGTATTGGTGTAGATTTAATCAAAAAATGCATTGCTGCTTTAAGACCTGTGTTATTACAACCAATAACCCTAAAGACAAATCTATGCCATTGGGAATCATTTAGTAATGTGTATAAATGTGAAATGTAAAACCTCAGAATGCAAGAATCAAGTACAAAATAATGCAGCCATTTAATATTTACAGCACACTGAAATGAAAGATTCTTGTTATGTATAAGTTCTTAGACAATTCCTTAACATTTTAACCAATCTAGATGTTATTTGTTTTATTTTATGCAAACAGATCTAATTCCTTGTCTGAATCATCACTCACGCTGTGTGAAGAGGTTATGCTACTGTAGTCTATCAGTAATGGCTCATACAGGTACTATTGTATTGTGTTGCAATTATTCTCTTCATCCAGGGTCTTTGTATATCTGTGTGCAATTGCGGAAATCAATGCTGTCATGTCACGTCACATTACCTTGACACACTTACAATGCAGTGCACTGAAGATTGTCGTGGTTTGAACACTTTGTGCATTAAAATATTTTAAAAGTTTCAGAACATTTTTTTTTAATTTCTTTAAGTATATATGTTTTTAGCAATAATGAAATACAATAGTTTCAAGTCTCCTGGTGTAATTTAATTTACTTGCATTACATTGATAGTTGAGTACTGTATATAAATAGTTTAAAACAATTACATAAAAAGAACCACATCCTCGTTTCATTTTACCTTTCTTTAAAAATAAGTAAATAAGCTGCCTTAGAGGCATCTCTCTTTAATTTGACCCCTTATTTTTATTTCTGTGTTAAATGTATATTTAATCAATGGAGTATTCATATTTAAGAAGAATGCTATCTGTTGCATAGGTGTGATAGCTCTATAAGGTATTTTATAAGTATTTTACTTTATCATAGCTGTTAGTTTAATAGAAGAAAAACAACACATTGATAAAAAAAAAAAAAACATGTTTGTCCTTCAGCAAAAGAGGCAAATGTCAGGCCTCGAATTATTGGGGATCCCCTTAAGTTTCTCCAAATAGTTGTATTTCCAAATTTCCTTTTTAACATGTTTTAAGCTGACAGGTATCACTTAAAACAAGGAACCTGTTGAAAACGTGTTAATGACATTACCTGCCTTGTCTATGCAGTTTTTCAGTATCAATCCATGATAATGAGAAAATGAATAGGTAGCAAATTCCATCATGCAATTAATACATTTTTAACAGGTTCCCTTCTGTTTTAAGTGATGCCCGTCCTTGCATTTGGCGTTTAGCTCAGACATCTATCTGTGACTTTGAGTCATGTTAGGCGAAGCAAAACTGCACGTAACTGGTTTTGCCGATGGGCAATGAAAGAACTCGAAACTTGCACAATACTGTATATAAACTTAATATAAAAGCATATTAAAGCAACTGATTTAGTAAGCACATTAAAATGACTATAAAAAAACATTTGCACACAATTTAAATATAATGATTAAAAACAACTTAACTTTAAGATGCACAATGTAAAACTTATAATTAATAACATAATTAATATGTCATGCAGGAAGCCATCATTACAATTTTTTTGCACACAGTCAAAAGAGGATATTTAACACATTTCATCACCTTAATAGTAATAGTTTAATAGCAGAAAGTGGCTAAAAAATCCTAGTATCTATTAATCGCGGCACACTAATGATCCAAGGAGAAACTGCAATAGAAAAAATATACATAACAAATACCATGTCATATTAAATGGTAAGATATTCAATATTTTGAAAAATAGATTATATGTAATAACCATTTAATAAATAGAAATACTGAGATATGCAATGTTTTCAGTGAGGAAGGGCCTGATTTGCAGATTGGATACTGGAGGGTAGCATAGAGATAGAGAAAGAGCAAGATGAAAGTGGAAATCAGAGAGAGAAGATGCAATTTCTTAGGCAGGAAAGGGAATAGATTTGCAGCAGTAATTGGCAACAAAATAGAACCTCAGAATTTGATATTATTGAATTGCTACTGTGTAATGTAATGACTATCTGTTATGTAGAAATGACATTACAAAGACAGGAAGATCATTTATTTACAAAAAAAGTATTTAAAAAGTAAAAGATTGTTCTCTAAAGATCAATATGAAGCTTTGCATTCACTATCAATATGATATTAAATCAAACATTACCAAAGTAAAAAAAAAACCACTAAGATCTTCCCCATAGCTTTGATGGGAAGTTTGGGAAGTTCTTCACAATATTTCCATACTGTCCCTGTTTAAGGACTTAAGAATCTGGTCACCTTAGGGGACAGGGGAATATATTTTCAAAGTTTTATTCTCATGGACATCCCTACATCTTTTTTTGAAAACTGAGTAAAAGCAGTTGATCGCATCCTTGATCGCATTTGAGCTCATAATTGCTTTTAATTGACTTTGAATGGTCCTTTAACACTTCAGAAGTCAGACCAGAGAAAGACCTGAAAGTTAGAGAACACTTTTATCCCAATAAAACAGACAGGCTGTAAATTATAACTTGACCTTAATGATCTAAACTGGGTTTGAAGTCTGAAGGTTATGGCTGCAAACTAAACATAAGCCAACCTGCTTTACAGATGAAGAATTGCCTTATTTATTCTGCTTTGGCTCATGCAACCGATTAAAAAAAAAAAAAAAAAAAAAAAAAATCAATACTCGATGCAGAAGCGTGAAGAAAAATCTCCCAAAAGCATCTCATTTTTGCCCCACAAATGACTGCACTGTGGCTTCTGGCACTAAATACATCTGAAGGCTGTTTTGTTCTGAGGTCCTCCCAGAGACATCAAGATTAATTCCCCCAGCCCATATTTTTGTGACCCACAATCCATTCTTGTTTTTAAATATGATAATACATTTATAAAATGCGTGAAAAATCAATTTTTCAGAAAGTAGGGCTATTCATCAAAAACCATTGTAAAGAAAATGTTTCATTTTTAAAGTATAGTTAAAGACCTGCTGAGTGGTACTATAATCAGCTATTTACAACCCATTCAACATCCAACAGTAGATTACATCAAGGGCTATTGACCTGCTAAATTTATTTTTTTGTTATCATCTTAACTCCTAATACTAGGATGGACTCTACAGATTACTTTACCTTTTTAAAGAAAAAATAAATTATGAAACCAAACCTATTTTATGTTTTGCTTACAATAAAGATGTCCTTATAAATACTGCACAGTAGCAATGAAAACAAAACAACGATGACAAAAAGACAAACATTTGCTATTGGGTATAAGTTTGTCCCCAGTTAAAAAGAAAAACAAAAACTCTATAGCTTTTTAATCCCTGAATGGTATATTCTAAGTTTAAACGTACATCTAAGTACTATTTTAAAAGCGTCCTGTGCGTTGAATGAGGTAAACAAAGCAATTGCTTTGACACTTGGGACGTGTTTGTAAACATTGTGAAGATGGCTGGACTGATCTCATCTAAAAATATATTTTGGGCAGTATATTTATGAATTGTGGATGGAGGAGTCTAGACCCCTCCCCCCTTTACTTAGAATACATTTGTACCCCATATTTTTTACTCAACAATATTTAAAACAGGGGTGTGCACAAACATCAAACCATGAAGAGTACTGGAGTATTCAGGTATCAGCTTTCCTGGATTGTTTTGGTTCACAGCGTTGACCAAAAAAAAATAAAAAATAGAATAAGGGATCAGCAATATAAAACACAGCTAACCCTGCCGTGTTTTTTTCAGCCACAGAACCTTGCATTTCTCAACTGCTGATCTGTGTTGACAAGTACGTCTTATTTTAATAATGCAAGTTACTGTGGAGTGAATGTAGGTTTTCTTAACCTCTCACTCGCGTTCAGCACCTTTTTACAGGAGATGACTGTTATACTGATTGGATGAAAATAAACCCAACAACGGATATAAGTAGCTACTAAATCTCTAAAATGAAGACCATGATTAAAAGAGGGCAATAAACACACTCTACAGAGTTTAAACAAGCAGGAAAAGTGCAAGAAGCTCTCAGAAACACTGCTGGACTCCACTGGTTCAAAATGCAAGATGTGGGCGACAGTATTCTGAATTTGAAATCTTGAAATGATTTTTGGAAAGATAAAAAAGCTTGACTGATTTCTGTAAAGTGTGTGCATTATATGTAAGTTACTGTATAGTATCATAACTTCTTAATGTGGCACCAGGAATTGTTTTGTGTATTAAAGAAAATGCTCTAAAATCATTCAGTTTCAATTAAACATCATGGCCTTTTTTTTCTTCCTCTAGTATTGAACAGTATTTGTAATGCAGCAGAATGATTTGTTTTGTGTTACCGGTAGCCTATAGGCCAAAATAAAAAGAAAGTGTACTAGGTTAATCACTTAATTTCACTACAGTGCTGTACAGCTATGCCCAAAAGTTTTGCATCACCTAGAATTTTAGGATTGAGACATAATTAAAAAAAAAAAAAACTGATATGAACATAATTTTGTTCTTTTATTTAACATCACGTAACCAAATCAATGATAAAATTATATTGCAAAATCGGAAGCCATAATAGTAGCAGAGATTTCGAAAAGTCCATTTTTTAAATTTTTGTCAGGTTTTCCTTAAGTATTCCTTAAAACCACAAAGCGACATGTAATTCAATATGTTAACCTAACGTTATTCAACAGGTTTCATTCGACTTTATGAAGTAATATTTGTTAATTCTATAAGGTGATGTCAAACTTTTGTCCACAGCTGTATATGCCTTAGGTGCAGATTTATATTTTTCCATGTAAAGTGTATGGAGATACACTAATGCTATTTCAGTGCAATGATTTACATTTAAAATAAACAGAGCACTATACATGTGTGTGTGTGCGCGAGTGAAATGTGTTTATACTTTTCTTAACCTGATGTCTTGATATTTCAGACAACCTGTCTCCAGATACGTCCTGTAGCCATAACGGGACAGTGTAAACAGATGTCGTATGCCATCAACGTTTTAAGTAGGGGCATTTGCATACCTCTGACAATTGGTTAGATACAATCTCTCCGGAACAATCAGTGATGGTAAATCACATCAAAACCATTACTGGCCAGTAAAATAACCAGGTAGTAGTTTTATAAATCAAGTGTTAAATACTGCTGAGTTATTGTTTTTAATTGCCACAAATTACTGCCATCTTTTATGAACATGGCCCTAAATGTGTTATGTGCTGGAAAGCTTTCTAGGTGATGTGAAGAGTACGAGAGAGGCCAGGGTGTTCAATTTAATTAGTTATATTTCATCAGGTGCTTTTAGCAGCTGCATGTTAAAAAATAAGCTGTTCTGTTACCAAAGCAATTTAATATGAGCTGTTTGAATTTCTTAAAATCCTGTGACATTCATGTACAGCTGATGACCTCACCAGATTTGTTAAAGCAGAAATATTGTTGATCTCGGTTTTAAATGTGAAAAAAAAACATGTTTAAAAGCCATTCTGATTTCTGCAGTTTCTGCACTTGTGATATTGCTTTAGAAGTTAAAGAGATGAGGATTGTTAAACCCCTTGAAATCAATACTCAGAGGGTTAATTTGGTGTCTGCAGTTTGAGTGAGAGCCTATTGCCCTTTCACTTTTCAATGAGTTTAAGATGTGATAATGTTAATGTCACCACTTGGAGCCAGACTATGCCAACCGGTGGAGAAACTATGGGAACCAGGTCCCAGTAGAGCAGGGATTCTCAAACTTGGTCTTGGGGACCCCCTCTGGCTGATGGTTTTCGTGCCAACTGAGCTCTCAATTACTTAACTAGACCCTTAATTAAACTGATAATTTGCTTAATTAAACCTTTTTACTTGTTTTCAGCTCTTGAACAAATGCATATTAGCTATAACATTTGATAAGTAACTTGAACAATGCAACTATGAAAAAGAAATACGCTGATCTTCAGTACTATTGTCTTGAGAAAACTAAAGCACTCCCTCTTCTTTTAGATTAACTGGTTCCATTTGTTTTAAATAGTTTAAAATAGCACATCCACTTCAGTGTTCCTGTTTACTTCTTATCCCGTTCCTTGTTCTTTCTTTCCTTCTCTCTTCCTGTTAAATTATTTTGAGGTGTTACACTTTCTAACTTTCTTGATTCCACCATGCTGCTTGTTTTCCCTTAGCTCCTGGTAATAAGGGTGCCTCCAGAGCATGATGGTCATATAGACGCTTATCTTTTCCTCTCTGTAGCTCTGCCCACCTCCCTGCTTCCTTGTAAGCACGGCCCAATGTTTGACAATGGGTGCACACCCATTGGTCTAAACCTCCCTTTGGCCCACTTGGAAGCGCTCCCATAATCAAGTCTAGTGGTAACCTAGCATGTCTCCCGAATATCACAAAGAACGGGTGAGGCTGGTACTGTTATGGACGGTGTTATTATAGGCATGTACCACCTCAGGGATAATATTGCCCCCAATGAGGTTGCTGTTCTTCTTCAAGTGTTCCCAACAAAGCCAACAGAGTGGTTAAACTTTTCACAGGTTTCATTACCCTGAGGATGATTTAGGGCAGTTTTACTTTAGGGGTGGTGCAATTTTAGGAAGTGAAGGGATAAAACATTGATAATATCCCACAAACCCCAGAAATTAATGTTGCACAGTTGTTGGAGGTTTCCAGTCTGACAACTTGCAGCTTTTCCGGGTCAGGAACAATGCCTTTTGTACTTACAACTGCCCAAATAACAGACTTTCTTCTTCAGAAACTGATATTTCTTCGGCTGAAGTTTCAATCCATATTTCTGTAACCAGGTAAGCATACAATGAACTAATCTAAATAAATCAGTAGAACCAAATACCTGCCCACCCAAGCACTTCTGCACCAGTCACCGGAAGGCATCCTCTCAAACTCATACAGCCCTGTGGGTGTAGTAAACACTGTCTTCTCCCGGTCACGGGGATCCACCCACTTGCCAATATCCATTGGCTAAGTCTAAAGTTGAACACCACTTTGCTTGTTGCAAACTGGTAAGGGACTCCTTGATGCGAGGGAGTGGGTAAAAATCTTTGTGGGTCATTGTGTTCAGTTTGCCATTGTGGACGCAAAACGGACCACAGGCACTGCCCAAGGACTGGAGCTTTCCCAGTTAACCCCAGCTAACAAGGTATGCAACTCTTGATACAAGCAAGGGGGTATAGGCTGGAATCACTTATGGTATGGCGGAGCATCCCCAGTCGTTATTTTGTGGAGAACTGCATTGGTGCAGCCAAAATAGTCTTCATGGGCTGCAAACACATTCTGCCACCGAGTCAGTAATGCATCCAAGCAAGCCTGTTGTGACATTTCCAAACCTTCAACTTGTGGAAAGAAATTACTACTCTCCCCCTCTGCGGCCTGGACAGCATGCACATCTACGTCTATCACTCCTGGTTACATCGTGGACAGGAACACATCTTTCTCCCCCCGCACTGGAAGACAGCAGCTATAGGGTTTTGTCTTGTGACCTGGATGAGATAATAATGTCGATTTCTGACCCTCACTGTCACCAAGCCCTCTATCATTTTCCCCAAGGTCTTTGCCATCTACAGCCTCCACCAGGACGCAGCAGACTTGTTCAGGGCTCAAATGCGAAACCCTAGCCCAGATCACTCTCTCACTCTCCTGGGGAATCACTAAAGGTCAGTGGCCTACTAACTTCGCACTCCCCAGTCGAATGTCTGGACCTTGGCCTACTTCAGTCCGGTGGCATATTGCAAAGGCGCACTCTCAGGCCTCCCCTTCCCATTCCGTTGTTCCCACAGCTTGTCGAGACAGTCTCCCATCTTATCGGTCCGTCCGACTCCTCCTCCAGAATTTGGGCCTCCTGTTGAATATCTGAAAACAACTTTTCAGGGTTTTGTCGTATCTGTCGTACCTGTCTCTTGCTGCATAAGTCCTTCCCGAAGTTCCAGCAGGAACTGGTCTCTCAGCACTACATCGTTGCGGGCCGGCCCCTCTGGATCCCACCGCTGCAACCTAGAAAACAATTCTCAGAGCCGGAGAGTAAAAGCACCCACAGACTCATCAATAAGAAACTGGGCACTCGATTAATCAATTTTAAAAACAATGGTAACATTTGCATGCAGAAAGAAACTGCAGAAAGGTATCAGAAAAAGTATTGTAAAAAAAATAAATAAAGACAACAATTATTGCTTGTATGCTGCCAGTTCTTTAAGATTTATGGAAGAAAAAAATACGCTGATTTTCATACTGCTGTCTTGAGAAAAAAAAAAAAATACAGTAACCAGTCCACGCTGCACTATAGTTCGCTTTTGCAGTGGAAATTGAACGGGAACATAACTTTGATATTTAGAACAGTGACAAGTCAAACAGAAAAGCAGCGTTGGTTCTCTCAAGCTCTCAGCTTCCAAACAATCCTGTTTGGCCACAAGTGCTTTCTAGTAGGGACAGAAAAAACAAACAAAAACATCCACAGAACAATCCAGTACATTAGTGATAATAAAAGTCCACAACAAGAAAAATGAAAAAGGCGATGAGTGCCCCACAGTATAAAAAAATATCAACACAACTGCAAAATGGTAAAAAAGCGAAAAAGAATCACACAAGAAAAAAAAAAATAGTCCTACAACAAGTTACAGTAGTCTTTCCAACTAAAGCACTCCCTCTTCTTTCAGATTAACTGGTTCAATTTCTTTTAAATAGTTTAAAATAGCACATCCACTTCAGTGTTCCTGTTTACTTCTTATCCCGTTCCTTGTTCTTGCATGTCATCATATAACCTTCTGTGTCTCGTTCTGTACTTCTGGTTAGTGATCCTTTCCGTTCCCCCTATGTGTCCGGTTGATAGTCTTTTTTTTTCTATCACTTTTTTCTTTCTGTGTTTGCCTCAGCTACCTTTATACCGTCAACCCTATTAGTTTATATGGGCGCATTCTAAATGGGGATTCCTGGAAAAACATGTCAAAAACAATTAGTGCTCAAATCACAAATAATCAATAAAGAAAAACACACCCAAAAAAGAATCATACAGTGAAAAAAAATGTTTATACAACAAAGGTGAGAACATATAAAAATTAATATAGTATAAATGATTAGGAAAAGAAATAAAGTTGGAGACATTAAATTCAGATTAATGGAGCTATGTGACAGAAATAGATGCATGTGGGAATGCATGTGTGGTGACAGGATATAAAGGCATAGTGCTTTCTTTTAGCTGTAATTTTAATTAGAAACAAGTCAAATCATATTTATACATATACATGCACATGTATAGAAAAAAATATAAGGTATTTTTTCCTAAATGTACAAAAACAAGTACTGTATCTTTGTTTACAAATACTTGTGGATAAACAATATACCGTATAATTCTCAATACATCTCTGTTATGAATTGTTTCAAGCTGTTTTTAATATTACCAAAACCCTGACAACTTACTCTGCAAAAACACAACAATGTTTTGGCATATTGTAAGTGACAGTAAGACACCCCTCTGGGTTTTGGATCACTTTTAATTAATCTTCTTACATTCAAATCAGTTTTATCTGATTAAAAGCTTGAATTTAAAGAAGAATACTTTGTTTCTGGTTGCATGTCTACCTCTCTGTCTAGTGCGAATAGAGATTTGATAACAAATGCAAATTAGCATCTATTTACATCCAAATATAGGACTTCACAATGGACCACGGAAACATAATGTCATCTTTGATTTAATTTACATTTAATTTACATGTTCCTGAACAATGTGTCATAATTAACACACATTGTCATTATAATACATTTTCATAGCACACTTTGAAATGGTAATGGTTTTAGTGTCATATTTAGACTTTTTTTTTTATCCAGTTGCTAATGTATCTCTGAAGTACCTGTACAAGAAACAATCAGCTAAAAATGAGCCCCGTTGATTTGTAAATTAGATGTTTAGCTCTGAGTATTTCTGCTTCTTAGTAGTAAAACTAAA
This sequence comes from Polyodon spathula, assembly GCF_017654505.1. Taxonomy (NCBI): domain Eukaryota; kingdom Metazoa; phylum Chordata; class Actinopteri; order Acipenseriformes; family Polyodontidae; genus Polyodon; species Polyodon spathula. The sequence goes on from NC_054547.1 coordinate 29,809,737, forward strand.
ATCCCAGGGACACAAAACACTTCAAGGGGACATTCAAAAAATAAATTCATTGGTTTAACTTCATTAAAATGAAGGTCATTTTGTTTTTAAAGATGTCTTTCTCATGTTTTAGGTCTTAAAAGTATTATAACATATATACACTGTTGTGACTGTCATAATGTATTTTAATCAATATAATTTTCAAAAGTAATGATCTGCTTCATGTTTGTATTGCATTGTTAAATCCATATTATATTTTCCCTCTCTGGTTGAAGTAATTATGTTCAGCATGTGATTCCACTTCTTTCTCCCCAGTATTGTAAATATTTACGAGGCCCACGGCAGTCACTTTGGTGGTTTTTGATTTTAAAATGTAATTTTCTCCAGTTGTGTAACACACACACACACAGTTCCTTTAGGAAGTATTCACCCCACTTGGACGTTTTCACAGTTTGTTGTGTTACAACCTGAAATCTTGATGCATTTAAATTGGATTTTTTCCCTTTGATTTACACAACCTACTGAACACTTTCAATGTGTGAAAAAAACAAATCAATTAAAAATAAAGAACGGAAAAGTCTTCATTTGATACAATACGTATTCACCCCCTTTGCTATTAACTCCTAAATAAGCTCAGGTGCAAACAATTTCATTCAGAATTCACATAATAAGTTAAATCTAGTCTATCTGTGTGCAATAAAAGCGGTTTACACGATTTCAGATTAAATACACTGTCTCTGTAAGATCCCACAGTTGGGTAGTGCATTCAAAGCAAAGATACTACCATGAAGACCAAAGAGGCATTAATATCTCTTGGAGCACAGTCAACCATTAAAAGGTGGAAGGTATATAGCACCACCCAGAATGACAGAAATAAAGGAGATATATTACATTATATATAAAAGCCCCGGGAGCAGTCACATTGACGGCCGCACAGAAAACAATTGTATTTTGATTATACAGAACGGTATTATACTTTATCATTTTTATTTACCAGTCCACAATGTGTTTAGCTGTAATTAGATTAGTCTCTATTCTCTCCTTGAGTGAATGACTGACAGTCTGTTGTTTTTCAATCAGCCTTTTGAAAGGCTTGTGCCTGCTTGCCAGCTGTGCTGCTTTGGTCAGTCAATTAGCATCAGGACTAGTAAAAATAAATACCAGAGACCGTGGAGTTTTACAACGCAACAAAATATATAATTGAAGTTTTGAATCAGATGGCACGGAAGTATTCCGTGAAAGCTGGATCCCGACAGTGGCCTGTTCAGGTGTTTTACAATGTATTGGATCTAGCAGCCATCAACTGGGCACTTTACAAACAGTGCACGGAGAAGAATTTATCAAGGAGAGAATATATTTTATAGTTAGCACAGGAACTTCGCAGGCATTTGGAACAGAGGGAAACTGTCAAGCGTGTACCCACAGCTGAAGCTGGCAACCCTGCTGAGGGTTGCAAGAGACTCCAATGCCAAGTTGGCAAGTGCAACAAAAATAAAACTTTGGACAGCTGTGCCATGTGCAGAAAGGTGACGTGGAGAAGCCCATTATCTGTGTTGATTGTGAACAGCCTTAGACTCAAGGTAAAGAAGTACCCTTTTGTCAAAAAAAAGGAAAATAAATGAGACTTTTTTATGATAACTTCTTGTGCTGTGCGCTTCTGTAAAATGTTTTTTCTAAGTTTATTTAGCTACGTTGTTCAGTTGCTTTTTCTCATCTGATAATAAACCGATTGCTGTTGAAAAGTTAAAAATGTATTGCTATCATTTCAGTTTTATAAATATGTACTGTATGATGTCTGTTCAGATGCTTATTTATTTATATTTTCTTGTTTTGATTTGTAAAATAAATGTTCACACACACACACACACACACACACACACACACACACATATACTATTTAATATGCTTCGGTTGTTCAGATGTTTATGTGACGTACTCAATAAAAATAAATAAATAAATAACTACACCCGACTGTTTCTTCTTTTGTTATACTATTTACAGTGTCTTGAATTTGTTCACTGCACATTTCAATGAGTTGTCTCAAAGTAATAGCAACTAACAAAGCCATGACTACAGGGTGCATCAAGCGTAGAAGAAGATAAGCATAAAGTTTAGTTTTTTTTTAACTAGTCGTCGCCAGTGGTTTTCTCCCCAATTTGGAATGCCCAATTATTATTTTTATCCTGGTTCACTGCTGCAACCCCCTCAGTGACTCTGGAAATGGAGGCTGAAACACGCACCCTCTGAAACGTATTCCTGTCAATCCATCAACAGAGATCCGAATGGCTCCACTGCAGACCCACAGGCGCCCTATCAGCCACAGGGGTTGCTGGTGTGTGGTGAACCGTGTATTGCCCTGCTGACCTAAGCCCACCCTACCTGGGAAGTGCTTGGCCAATTGCACGCCAACCCCTAGGAACCCATGGTCATGGTTGGCAATGCCTTAGCCTGGATTTGAACCTGTGATTTCCAGGCTATAGGGTGTTTTCTTTTTTTAAGTTCCTGGATTTTAATTACAGTCAATTTTTTTTTTCTGTTGCTGCTATGAGTTTGACGGATTGACAGTCTAACATAATTGGGAATCGCAATGGTAGAAAGACTGACATTCAGTGCATTAGTATAGTAGCCTGTGATCAGTGCAAATACACAGTCAATAACACAATAAAAAAGGCAATGCATTCTGAAGATTTTCTTTCCTATGTGACAAAAATGCACATTTAGAAATCAAAAAACCAACCCAAGGCTACCAGATTATCGATGTGGGCACAATCTTTAACATGCATGATCACAAAAGCTTATCTCTGCTTCAGAGCTTTTTTGTGCTGATGTTATTTAGCTGCAAAAAAATTGTTTCCATAGGGTCTGATTTAAGACTGGATAACAATAATGGATAGGCCATGTCACTAGCATGAAGCAGGATCTGAAAAAGCATCAAGGGAAAGTAGTAAATACCTTTGTTTTTCTAGTAAGCATTTCACTATATCTTTAAATTGAAACTCGGCCATCTCTTGCCTTGTTCAATGTAAACTCAAAATCAGAAGACAAGGCAGAATCAAATCAAACTCTCGTTACACTGCACTTCAACTCTATGGAGCCACACTCCCATCTTCCAAATACCCAGACACAAATGGTTTAGTGTAAATTAAATTTAGGAAAATGTGACAGGAATTGCACAATTTACCCTTAAACAACAAAGCACAACAGTGCTAGCATGATGAACTATTAAAACATCCAACACTGAAGCGGAACAGACCCATTCCCTTTACGTTTTTAATCATGAGCAGCAGTTATACTGAGGAGAACCTAAATTTGATGTACATATATGGGATCATTTAATATATATTTGTGTGGGTTATTGTAGGTCCAGTAGTCATTTAAATAGGATCCTCTTTGGCTGGGTGAATATGGTATTTTTGAATACTCCACAGAGAATTACATGTGCTTCTGATGTTACATGTCTAATTTTCACAATCTCAGTACACAAAGGACCATGTATTCGTTATCTAAACAGTGGCAGTATTTAGATCACACCTGAATAGATCGAGGGCTTTAGTCTCTACCAGGGCACGCTTTAACTTGCTTGTTTGAGACAGCTGAGGTTTGAATCTACAGGGACTGATCCCTTCAAGTTAGGGTTTACACAAATTATCACGAGGGCATGAATAACAAAAGCTCATGCATGCTGTGACTATAGAATAGAAAGAGTGCTTTGATGTTCTATGCACTTTATGAGACACTGATAATCCTGACATTTGTTTAAGAATTTTAAGGGTCAAGAAAAACAATACCTGCAACGGAGAACTTATTTACCCATAATATGTGTGCGTGTGATGCTGTGACGAGAATACAGCTATAGCACTGAAACAAATATGTCAAGGTCATCTGAATCTACTAAGTATGTGAATGCTGCAAAGCAAAACAAGACAGGATACATTTAGCACCAGAAGCTATTCCCTTCAACAAATTTAAATGTCTTTCTCTCTACAGGGGGATACCTGTTCAGGCCTTTAACAATTAGAAACGAACTTAGTGTACATTTTAACTATGGCACTGCAATCCTATAGAAGCTTTCAAAATGTACCACATTACACAAACTATGATAACTGTATGAAATTATTTAATGCCAAAACTGCAAACATTACTTGTTGTTTTTTGTTTGGTTATGTGGTATTTTTTAAAAGGTGTTATATAGTATGGATAAAACCACCATAATTACATGTTAAACCTCAGGCCAGATGTACAAATATACAGCATAATAGTGTGAGAGAGTCAAACAGGTCCCATTAAATGCAGAACTGAGGTGACTGGATCCTATACCTTTAGATTACCTGGGGGAGCTAAACTGCCATCAAAAGAAACTGCTTAATCCGAGAACGAATTGACTTGTTGTGGTGTCTGTTTCTCCTTTGTCTCCTCCATCTTATAATTGTTCCAACATTTCTGGAACTAACACGGTGTCACTTTTCGAGTATAGCAAAACTAAACAAAAATGTATTTTTAATAAACAGAGAATAAAAGTTTTGAAGATTTCAATTAGCTATGCCTGTTTGATGTCAGATGATATGTAATTGCACTCACAAATGTTACAATTTGGTATGATGTCCATGAAAATCCATTTCTGATTCCTATCTAAAAACAGCCTATGCCAATTTCAAAGCTGAAATCGACTTGACCAGCTGCAATTATACATTTGTTCTTACTGATAAAAGCATATTTTCTTTAAAGTTTTGTTCAGCCTCATGGCTCAGCTCTCTTTAATGCATTAGTGCAATGACCTTCTACAGCATAAAGCATCATAACCATCACAGCATGAGACTGATGAGTAAAATATATTCATAATTCCCTTTGTTTAAATAACCAGACTGTATCAGGAAGAAGGGATCTTGTTTAGTAAGTGTATGGAGTATTGTCAATTGTGCCACATGTCCATGTTTAACAGAATACAATTTATGGGCCGCTAATAATCAAAGCAATTGTTGTTGCTTAAATAGGGATTGGCTAAGGACCACCTTAAACACTTGTAATAAGAGTCAATAATATGATGAGCCTCCATAGGCAGCCTGGAAGACTGAATTGAGTCTGCAAGACATTTTAATTGTTATAATTGTTATTGTATAGGACCTATGGTAGGTTCATCATTATCACCGTCCGGAAAGCAGCGGTCATTAAAAACAGACCATTTATAATTGACCTTCCCTTTTTAAATGAAAAGAACAAATATAATATTTGGCCATCATGTGGTACAGAGGAGATCCAAGTACTGCCCCCTCTTTCCACTGTGTTATTATTGTGTTTTGTGATAATAAATATATATATATATATTTAAACAACACATATTACAATCCATCAGAATCCTATACATTTCTATTTGTTTGTTTTATTTTTTAAACATAAGCTCCCTTGAAAATAGGTGAATGTTGGTCATTTTTTATATTGCTTACTTTCAATTAGCATCTAAGTGCTTGTACTGTAAATACTGTATCAATTAATCACAATGGAAAGATAACCTGTGGCTGGGCAAACCACAGAAGTGGCCATGGAAAAGAAAGCTCTCCTCCTGTTTGAATTTCCAAATACAAACAGCAAGGTCACTTGTCTTAAAACTTAGAGCCTTCAGAGCTGATAAATAAATCCACCCAAACAAATTATATTCTGCTAAATCATCCACCAGCAGGTTTGCTGTGGGTAGAGAGGAAAGATGGGAGTAAACTACTGCCAGCCTGAACTACGGCAATAAATTCAATATCTAGATGGCCTCTGTCAAACTGTGCCGAATTACACCGAGCAATGAGGCACTTTTAAAGGGGCACTATAAAGTGTTATGCCCATTGAGGTAGATTGAAAGTCACAGAGCTCCATCTCTTTAATTCTTAATGTGACTTTCATTCAAAAACGGGTGCCTACTTTTTCTTCAGGCATCTCTTTTGTTGGCTTTAAGAAACTTGGAGGCTCAAGCAGAGGCATTACTGCAAATAGGTTGGGAGTTGCTTTGTACAATAATGACAGACTAAAGAAAAATGGAAGGACCTACAATTACCAAAAGTACCAAGAACACTTAAATGTAGACATTTTTTTTTTCTTTGCTGCTCCTGTACAACACAAGAGTCAATATAAGATCAGCCAAAAGCAGGGGTGTAGTGCTATATTTAGAAGTGAGAGGTTGCAGGAGGCTCCCGAGTGGCACATCCAGTAAATGCGCTCCGCGTGGAGTGAAGAATGCGCCCTATAGCCTGGAGAATGCAGGTTCGAATCCAGTCTATGTCATTGCCGACCTTGACCGGGAGTTCCTAGGGGGGTGGCGTACGATTGGCCAAGCTCGGGTAGGGTGGGATTAGGTCGGCAGGGGAATCCATGGTTCACCGCGCACCAGTGACCCCTGTGGCTGTTAGGGCGCCTGCGGGTCTGCAGTGGAACCATTCAGATCTGTGTTGTCCTCCAGCACTATAGGTCTGGTGGCTTCGCAGTGCGAAAAATTATGGTTTGGCAGGAACACGTTTCGGAGAACACGTGTTTCAGCCACCATTTCTCGAGTTGACAGGGGGTTGCAGCGGTGAACCGGGATAAAAACATAATTGGGCATTCCAAATTGGGGAGAAAACCGGGGTAAAAACCATTGATGATGACTAAAATAAAAAAAGTGAGGGGTCGCTATTATCTACCCTTACCCCCCCCACCCCATCTGCCGTCCCCGTATCCCCATACACTCAACAGAACCGCAGTTTATCACTACATTAGTTACATAACTTTAATTCGAGAGTTGCAACAGTGAATGTATAATGGTTTTCATCTAACTTTAGCTATATTAAGAAATGCATAGTAATATTATACAAACTTCATACAACTTATTAACTTAAACACAAAAAATAAGGATTAGAACTTGAAATTCTTCTTCTTTTTCTTCTTACTTTTTCATTATTTACCTCTGAAGAGTTTCTTATGGCTATAGTATTCTTTGCTTACTTGTATGGGTTATATAGACATGTATATCTACCTCCACATATTAATAGGAGCAAAACAGTTAAATATTCTACACGTGAAGTACAGAAGAGGTGCACTCACTGCTCAAGAAGTGAGGGGTCAGCGCTCCCTGCCCACCCCGCAACACTACACATTTTGCCATAAGTAAGTTGGTATAAAAATCCATGGAAATATGTGGAATCTTATTTTGTAACAAAGTTTGGCACACTTTTTAGTGCTTAAATGAATTTCCCTTTCACAACAAATGAGTTGCACCTTGGAGAAAAAGACTTGACCCAAAGACAAAATACCAGCTAATCTACCAGCTGGGAAATAATACTCCCCATGCACACCTGCTCCTCTGCACACACGCTCTGGTGCTGACTAAAAGAGTTTGTTCTCAAGTGTTGCAAATTATTCATCTTTCACTGAATTCAACAATAATACAGTACAGTTAGAGCAAATCACCTCTCCTGATAAAACTTCAGAAACAGGTTTGCCCAGCCATAATTGCTGGGGCATCAGTGAGCTCACAACTGTATACATTGCAAGACAGTTGATGTTCCTCTCACAGCCTGTTGTAAAAAAACCTAAAATGGCAAGCCATCAAATGCTTGTGTCAAGGAAATTCATGGTTAAATTCATTTTAATATAAGCATTTTCCAGATATTGTCTGTGTGTAATGCTTTTGGGAATGGGTTGTTACTTCAAAGTTGATTAGATAAGGAAAAGAACACAAACTGTGTTAACTCTTTGAAGCTTGCCTTCCAAAATGCTATCTGATTGATTGTCTCCTAAGGTGTCATAAAACTTGTCAAGTGACGATGCAGTTGTTCCATTATTGTGTTAAAAGTTAGTTAAAAAGCTTTAAGAATAATTTTTAATTACATAATTTGTGGACACAAGTTTGATAGTTATTTTAAGTATGTTTTCCAAAAAATCTGAAGTGTTTATTGTGTTTTAAATGAATATTATAAACTAATAACTATTTTTGAATATTATCTTTTGACTGTATTATGACGTGGTTTATTTGCTTGTAATCATAATTTTGTATAGAGAATGAAACTGAAATCTGTATGCTTCTCCAATGAATGTAACTAAAGTTATATTGAATAGGAGGTTTAAATGATAAATGTAAAATCCTTTAATAACAAAATAGGCAGATATATTCCATTTCTAACACACCCTTTTTGTATGATACACAACTGTCTATCAAATACTGTGAACCAATGGAAGGACAGATAAAGACTTGTTTACAGTACAAAGGAATGCCTATACAGTGTTATTCAAACTCAAAACAAAGATTTTCACTCTCTCTGCTCTTCTCTCTTCATGCTCTGGATTTGTGCTCTCTGGGTTCTCACTTTCTTCAATTTCATCACTCTCAACTCATAAAACTCTGAAGTTCTTCAACGAAGACGCAATGATGTAATCTTCAAAGCTGACCCAGAGAAAATAGGCTCCCTCCGGAACGACAAAAGCATTTGCCTACAGTACAGATTTCACAGAGATAGTGTACTGTGCTGCTGCACAGCTAACTTCTACAGAGAGGATGGCTGTGTTAAGAAGACTTTGTTTTAAACATCGCACCAGCAGAAATTTATATTGTGTGTTTCCAAGTAACTGAACTGAAGCCATGATATTGATATCGTCACAATACGTAATATGTTTCTATCCAACTACAGTACTGTGCAAAAGTTTTAGACAGGTGTGAAAAAATGCTGTAAAGTAAGAATGCTTTCAAAAATAGACATGTTAATAGTTTATATTTATCAATTAACTAAATGCAAAGTGAGTGAACAGAAGAAAAATCTACATCAAATCAATATTTGGTGTGACCACCCTTTGCCTTCAAAACAGGATCAATTCTTCTAGGTACACTTGCACACAGTTTTTGAAGGAACTCGGCAGGTAGGTTGGCCCAAACATCTTGGAGAACTAATCACAGTTCTTCTGTGGATTTAGGCAGCCTCAGTTGCTTCTCTGTCTTCATGTAATCCCAGACAGACTCGATGATGTTCAGATCAGGGCTCTGTGAGGGCCATACCATCACTTCCAGGACTCCTTGTTCTTCTTTACGCTGAAGATAGTTCTTAATGACTTTCGCTGTATGTTTTGGGTCATTGTCATGCTGCAGAATAAATTTGGGGCCAATCAGATGCCTCCCTGATGGTATTGCATGAGTGATAAGTATCTGCCTGTACTTCTCAACATTGAAGAGACCATTAATTCTGACCAAATCCCCAACTAACATTTGCAGAAATGCAGCCCCAAACTTGCAAGGAACCTCCACCATGCTTCACTGTTGCCTGCAGACACTCATTCTTGTACCGCTCTCCAGCTCTTTGGTGAACAAACTGCCTTCTGCTACAGCCAAATATTTCAAATTTTGACTCATCAGTCCAGAACGCCTACTGCCATTTTTCTGCACCCCAGTTCCTGTATTTTCGTGCATAGTTGAGTCGCTTGGCCTTGTTTCCACATCGGAGGTATGGCTTTTTGGCCTCAAGTCTTCCATGAAGGCCACTTCTGACCAGACTTCTCCGGACAGTAGATGAGTGTACCAGGGTCCTACTCTTTTCTGCCAATTCTGAGCTGATGGCATTGCTGGACATCTTTCGATTGCGAAGGGAAGTAAGCATGATGTGTCTTTCATCTGCTGCAGTAAGTTTCCTTGGCCGACCACTGCGTCTACGGTCCTCAACGTTGCCCGTTTCTTTGTGCTTCTTGTCTGCCTTGAAATTTCTGCCTGGGAGAGACCTTGCTGATGCAGTATAACTACCTTGTGTCTTGTTGCTGTGCTCAGTCTTGCCATGGTGTATGACTTTTGACAGTAAACTGTCTTCAGCAACCTCACCTTGTTAGCTGAGTTTGGCTGTTCCTCACCCAGTTTTATTCCTCCTACACAGCTGTTTCTGTTTCAGTTAATGATTGTGTTTCAACCTACATATTGAATTGATGATCATTAGCACCTCTTTGGTATAATTGTTTGATCATACACCTGACTATATGCCTACAAAATCCCTGACTTTGTGCAAGTGTACCTAGAAGAATTGATGCTGTTTTCAAGGCAAAGGAAGGTTACACCAAATATGGATTTGATTTAGATTTTTCTTCTGTTGACTCACTTTGCATTTAGTTAATTGATAAATACAATCTATTAACATGTCTATTTTTGAAAGCATCCTTACTTTACAGCATTTTTTCACAACTGCCTAAAACTTTTGCACAGTACTGTATGTGCTGAACATTGTACATGCGTACTTGTCCATATGGAAGCTCATCACGCATATGTCATGCTTGACTGAATCGAACAATGTGTGATGAACTATTAAGACTGCTTCACTAAAGCAGAACTCTATGACCAGAGAACACATCAAGGACTCATTATGAACATTTAACAATGCATTACTTTTCCTTGAATGTTTTATTTTGTTTCTTCTTTGTACATATGTTTTTAACTATGAAGCCTAACCTTTATTCTTCTTCCTTTGAGAATATGAATAAATGTAATAATAATTTGGATTGTTAAGTTTCTTTTTGTCTTATAACAAATACTCATTTATGATTGATTTGAAATACTTAAACATACATAATATTAATTGTTAATCTCTTTTCATCATGAATCTATGGATAATTATGGCAGAATCACAAGTTCTTATTGATGTATTGTGTTTATTATGTTTTTTTTTAATTACATATAATGGGTATTTTCTATAATGGGTATTTTCTTTAATGGTAATTGGCGACGACACAGTTGTAACATAAACCCTAGATATACAACATAAATATGCACGGCACTTGCATGTTTGGGATCAATGTTGTTCCAACTTGATTCTCATTTACTTTAAGAATGGGGAAAACACTAAGATAAACAAAACAAAACAAAAACCCATTGAATTACCTCTGAGATTGTTTTGAATGTCCAGGACCACATTAAAGGGCAGAACTGACCATCAGAAAAAGAGCTTCACCTGTTAGCTGAAATAAACAGATCTATCCTTATTATAGTGGGTATTAGTAATCTCAAAAATTTATAAGTTTTATACAGCACATAATCCCTTAAATTTTTAAATTATTATTATTATTATTATTATTATTATTATTATTATTATTATTGTGTGTTTGTGGCAGGCTGGCGAGTGGAAAGAGGCCCAGAGACAGACTGCAGTTCAAAAGAAGCAGAGGCCTCCTTTTATATCAGGTGGCTGGGTGCTGATTGATCGTTAATCAACCTAATCAACTAATCAACCCCAGCCACCTGAACATAATAAACCCAGGCAGGTAGGGGAAGTTAACCCCATCCCTGCCAATTTAAAGGGCAGAGCTTTGCTCTGCCACAGTGTTGTTATCACTAAAAAACATATTATTTCTATCAGGATTATCGTCATGATAATATAATATTTTTCATCCAAGGTTTCTGAAGAGCAATACACTATTTATAATGATACCATAATTGTAATTTCAGACTTCTAATGGCAAACTGGTATTGCTAATTTGGAGGGCTTTTGTGTTTCAAATAAACACTCAAACACTCTTTAAATGAACCTACTGTATAGGTATACTGTATTATATTGCTAAATACAAATAAGTGTCGTTTCTCAATGGAATTTCCACTGTGGGCAATTTGCCCATTAAATATTTTTACTAAGGAGGAGCAATTTGCCTGTGATTTGCCCATGAGGAAAAAGCCATATATTCTATTTATTCTAGTAGAGCAGCCTGAGGATGCTTTTCCTAAAGGTTTAGTAACAGTGAGCACACCTCATTGGGAGATAAATTATCTCCCAATGAGGTGTGATATAAAGATTATATTTTTGACACCCTGTGACAAAGTGCCCTCCCCTGTGTATATTACCTGTTATATGTTGCGTGAGGTGTGTTAAATGTTGATGTATAGTCATTGGTACACGGGATATAAACGGGTCTGTGTAGCACGAGTGTTTAAAATGTATATTTGTATTTAGGCACGAGGATTGCACAGCACTTCACGTGCAAGTAAAAAGTAATAATATGTGAGCATGGGGAATTATACTTTATTAATTCACGTGCAGTTGTACTGAGACTCCAGCTGAATGATTGATTAGCAATCGAGTCTTGGTACAGCTGCATAAAAGCAACATGTTTTCACCCACTCGCGGTTGGGTGTTCGGTGAGTGGAGAACGGGACAGAAGATGGAGGTAGTAATTGTGATAAGAATAGTAGTTAAATATCTGCTCATCGTGTTTGTCTGTATAGTCCGTTTTGTTTGTCTTTTTTTGTCGTGTCCTGTGTTTTTGTTTGTTCCAAACGTTTATTTTCTGTGTCTGTTCATTCATTAAATACTCAGCTCCACCAAACTCCACCTCTCTGTCGTTTATTTCCTCGCTCTGGTCTGACTCCACCCACTCAGGCCGTCTTTGTGACACACCCCCACATATGAAATGCTAGCATTTTTGTCAAAGTATTTCTTCTTTATGTTATATCCGATTAGGCTAAACAAGAAGGGCAGAAAAAAAGCCACATGCACTTCCAAAGCTACTGTAACAGGTAAATTCCTTACAAGCCATGGCATGGCTAAGAATGACACAATTAGTTCCACATGCTAGTCTCTGCTAGAATCCTCAGGGTGTGAGGTATAAGCAAAGTGCTTATGACATCCAGTCACCCCCCCCCCTCCCCCGTGGTATTTTTACATTACACAGCAAGATTTTTAACAGCACACTTCTAGTATTTATTAAATCACGTATAATGTAAGTTAAGAACCAGATAAATCAATCGTGGAGGTAAAAGATTAGATCATTGATTTAAGCAGAGTTCCTAATAATGCTACAGAAACATACATCAAGCCTACGTAATGCACTGGAAGACCACTGATTTCTTATTTATAGCTTATTTCTGGATAGTCTCTCCTTTGGGAACAGTGTAGAATATGTGAAATAAAAAAGAAATAAAAAAAGCTGGAGTGACTTTTTCCTTTTCTAAAAACCCATTTCTGACTCCTGCTTTAATAATTTACAACAAAAAATACTTTAGCAAAGTTAGATAAAGGGCATTTTCTTTGGGGATGCAAGATTAATGCTAAGAGTCTGGAAACTGGGCTGAATTTGTCATTTGTACCTTCCATTACTTTGTTCCAAACCAATGAACTTACAAATTAAATGGTGCTTAAGGAGAAGGGACTAAACAAATATGTTTGTTTATATTTTCTACATAAAAAAAACTGAAACTACTGACCAAAAAGATTGATTTAAGCTACTGACTTCAGAAAAACAAAGAAAATAGCAAGATCAAAGAGTAAGTATCGGGGTTCTGAAAAACATAGTGTTACATGTCCCCACGTGTTGCTACAACTGTTTAAATAATGTACCTGTAATTTTTAGTTTCATTGTTAACATCCTGACAACTTTTTTAACTTATAATGTATAATGTCTCTTCAAAATGTGTTCTCTAGTGCACTGATAGTGTAAGGATTATTGACCACATTGTCAAACAGGTAACACAGCAATGACGATCCATGATGTGTTATGGAACAAAACAACAACAACAAAAAAAACAGAGTACTTGCTGTTATTTATTTATTTAGTTCTTAATTTCTCTTCCTGCAGTGATTTTAGAGGACAGATCTCAAACCCCAGTGCACTAGAGTGGCCATTTTGAAAAGAGCTTTGAAACAGATTTTAAAGTTATAAGTGTAAAAAGTTGTCAAGATGTTAACATTGGCTTGGTTTACATGCACATGAAAATCGACTCTGCTGTTGTCACACGAATATGTCGTAAAACAGCACAAGGACGTCCTTTTGTCAGCGCGAAGTTAAGGGCAGGGTCAATCGCTTTCTCATGATAAAAAATAGCTGTAAAAACCCATGTAAACCGAGTAGGAATCGTGCTTGTGGCTCACGGGATTTCAGCAGTCAAGATCACGTTCTTCTGACTTCTTCTCACGTAATCTCCAGCAGAAAGGCTGTGCAAAACACACTCACACGCACACGCACACGCACACGCACAAAACACTGTACATTTATACACTACTTCAACACTAGAACAGCCGCGGTTATACTCATATCTACAGACACAACTCAAAAGTTTTATTCAAGCACAACATACCAAACATCTTCACGGCCAAAACGTCGTATTTAAATGAACAATTAAACATATTTTTTTTTTTTTTTTTTTTTTTTTTAACTTACCATAATAAACATTTCAAAAGAAACTAGAGTGTAAACAGGTGTAAACAGGTTTATGCACATACAAAAATGTAAAAAACAAGTAGTTTTTAATCTAAAACGAAAGTAACATATGATTTATTTTGTGTGTATGTCACTCGCAGCACAGAATCCAAGTTGAGCTGCTGCATCCTGCAGCTTTACAGTTTTCTGATTGAAATGTTTCTGATGAAGCGCTGTGGCTAACTTCAAGATGAAATCTCTCCTACTGATATTTTCCCTTTGCATTCCTCGTACAAAAAGAAGGAATTGATGGCTGCCAGGTCCAGTAGAGATAACAACAGGCCTGTATATATTTAAAAAAACCGAATATTGTAAGTTATATTCAAAATAAAAAAACTTGTATTATAAAAGGTGTCTAGTGTTAATGAAATTTAACTTTTAGATGTTCCACAAGCACGCACACACACACATACACACACACACACACACACACACACACACACACACACACACACACACACACACACACACACACAAATATAAATTCTAAGTAGTAAAACTTGTACTTAGTATAAAAATTATATTTTATATAATTTTGCGAATGTGTGTGTTGGAAAGGTAACCAGACAAACAAGTAGCTAATGCATGGAGTAATTCAGAATGTGTGTGCTACAACACCTGAATGAATTTCTCTTGTTAAATGTTTTTTTAGCCAATGTCATGACTTGTGCATGTAAATGCTGCCAGTGAAAAGAAAAATGTCAGGTACAGTATTGAAACAGTTGTAGCAACATGTGGGGATGTGTAACGCAATATTTTTCCCCGCTACTTACTCTTTAAGGAATACAAATGTATTATAAACACCTTTGTGTTTTCTTAGCATTGTGGCTTAATGACTTAGAAAACACAATTTAGGTTACTGTATAGTTTCCAAACTTTTAATAAGGTTGCTACTGTACCTGGAGTGATTTTCTGCTCCCAGAGCTACTATAGTGCCTGAAACAAAAATAACATCCTACTGCTGCAGGTAAAGCCATTTTGGTGTAACGTGTCCTTACAGCTAAGGACTCTTTTGGGGGTGATGGTAAATAAGCAAGGACTGCACAGAAGGTTAATCCAAACAAGTATATACAGACACCAAATAATGATGTTTTAATGTACAAGTGCAGCTTTGAGTTTCCTCTGATCTAAATCTAAAACAGCTTGTTAATAATATCCCTTCAGTGCCTGCCCCACCACCTGTCATTCTCCATGCGTTCTAGGGTTTAAATCTTCGGTACCTTCTTTCTGGGACATGTTAAAGTACCATGGGGGTTTGCAGTGAATATATTTGTCTATATTAAGGCTCTGAAGGAGCACTAGTGTGAAAGCATCTTGTATTTATTGACAGCAGAGGGCTCTCTTGGAGAGCCTTAACTTTGTGATGAAGTGGTGCATACTAATTCATGACAGACAGCTCCTTCTCAACAAAAAAATCATCCAGTCATTAACGCCACATCAAGTTTAACTGATTATTTTCTTTTTTCTAAGCTAGCCTTATTTGCGACTTTTTTCTTCTGAAGTTTCCATATGCCGCATTTGCTTGTAAATGCATCCGGGAATCCATCCTTATTTGCATAAGCATTTCATCAAGGTTTTGTTGTGGTGAAGTCATTTCTCTATTAGCAATTCTGTTTAAAACATGAAACAGGATCTCCATACGGAAACTGACAGATTGCTGCTGATGTTCATGATAGGAATGAATATGCTGCTGACTGTTGCCATCTCTGCTTTCAGATACAGCCTGCATGTTTGCAATTAATATTCTATAAGAGTCCATGCATGCACCTTTGTGGCAGTATGGCTGTAAATGTTGGACTATAAATTGACAACAACTGCAGTATGTAGCACACACTTTGTTTGAAGCTGTATTAAGTCGTGCTGCAAAGGGTATACATTTTATTATTTAATATATAATTCCGTTGTGATGAACAAGACAGCAAATCCAACAGACTTAACTAGCAGGGGGGTGCCTACTTTTACTCAGGAGTGGTTGATCGGCAACACGATGCACAGGCTTGGCGCAGACTGACTAACTTGCTCTTCGCAGCACCAGAACTTAAAGTAGATAGCACTAAGAAGATAAATCTTATCTAATATGTATGACCCTCACTTTGTAGATCCCACATTTCTTATATCGGAAAGATATGCACACACTATGTTAAATGTGTTTTTTTATTCTTAATGGCATTTTTGCATAGGTTTTTCTGTCCCAAAATAGTTCCAAAAAAACTGCTCAGAATGTGAATGTGTTTTTAACCTAATTGAGCATATTTAAAAAAATATATATTTATCTAGAAAAATTAAAAAAAAAAAGAAACTTTCTAAATATTTGCCAGTTATTTGTTTACTGCAAGTGTAACACCTGCAAGGAATTTTCTTTTACTAATAACAATTGAAAAATTGAATGCACCTTTACCATAATGTGCATGTTTCACATAGGAAAATGAAAATAAAATGAACTTTATGTTTAACCACTGTACAAAAAGGACCAGGCTCTTGTGTGAGAGCTGTTATGGGCTTAGCATAGCCCCATTTATTATTTATTACCTCATTTGCACCACAGGGGTCAGTCTTGTAATACCTTTTACCCTGTGGGACACTTCCATAGCCGTGTCTCTTTGTTGCAGATATGTGACCATACATTGAGAAGTAGTCACGTATCCTAAGCCCTGAATTCCGTGCAGACTGGTCATGTTGAATCAATGCCACCCTGGCTGCCCATTATAAGCTGTTTCCCATGTACCCCTGTAAATATGACTTCCTGGAAGTTTCAACCAGGAGTGAAATGAAATGAAGAAAATGCTATGTTCTTTTTAAAGCCAGATCTGCACTTCGTCACTCTCAAAAGAGGAGCATTGGAAATAGCTTTGTTTACTTACTAAAGCACATTCCCTAATTATAGCTGTGGTTAGATTCATTGCTATCTTGCTGTGATTCACAGCTTCTCCTCTTCCTCTGTTAGCAACTGAAGCTGTATGCATCTGTTCCTCTGGAGCAAACTCAGCTGGCCAGCTGCAATAATAATGTGCAAACAGTGGGGAAACTATATACAGTCGCCACCACTTACATCGTACAGGGTTATTTCAGGCAGCTGTTTATATCGGTCAAATAGCGTTTGCCGTTTGCCATTCCCATTGATTTCAATAACAAAGATATCATTTATACCATGTTAAACACGGTGAATATTTTGACAAACTCAGCTGTTTGGGTCTCATTATGTGCCATTCACATAGATTTAAACAAAAAACGCATTGTTTTATACTGTAGTAATCGCTCTTACTAATCCACCAATCAACTGTTTTCACCTCGTTACCTTGTCATTCACATACCTTTCAATAAAGAAGGCAGCACTTTACTGTAGTAAAAAAGCTTTGATCAATCAATCAGCTGTTTGCACCTCGTTACTGAGTGATTACCCCTGTACTGTACCTTGGCTATTTAATCCCTGTACGCAATGTCAGGTTTATGTACAGTCTGAAAAAAAATCAGCGCTGACTGCAATGCAAGAAAGCATGGCTGGAAAGAGAAAAGTGATGAGCATCAGCATGAAACCTCAGTGTAGATAAAATGTCTCTGTGCGTTTGCTAAAGCATGCTTGGAACTCTGTCAGTCAGCAAACAATGCAATTTCTTCTAGAAACTGGGAATGTGGGAATGGACCTGATTATGGACTGGGGAAGGGGGTAGGAGTGCTTTGTAAGTAACGTGTGTTTGTAAACTGTGTGACAGACCTGAGAGACTGCCTGTGTGTCAGTGAGGGAGGGGGGGGGGGGCAGGCAGGTCTGACACGGTAAGTCAGAGATAGGGAGTGTTGGACCAATGAGTGAGGAAGGAGGAGGAACTTGGGTGTGCATGTGTGGAGATGACAGTTTGAAAGAGGGAAGTGGAATCTGTATCTTTCTAAACAAGGGATTTAGAGGTGCTCCCTAATAAAAGCTGACTCTCAAAACAATGATAATATAGTACAGTAATTGTTACAGCTGTGTATAATGGTATTTAAAACAGGATTCATTTATCCGCCATTTTACATATCCGCCCATACTCTGGTCTCATTGCAGTCAGATACGCGACGGGTTACTGTACTTTTTATTGCATTAATAGGTTTTAGTACATATTTTTTATTAGTATAATGAGCGTCTTAATAAAGATTTTTAACCACATAGATGCCTGTTTGTTTTGACTACTGTACTGGTGATGGGGGGACATTTTGAACGTCAGGTTATTGTGTGGAAGTTTATACTGTCCATCGCCTAATGTGGGTGAATCACGTCAACACAACAAGCTTGATGTGGTGGTGTTGGTGGTGGTGGTGGTGGGGGGGGGTTTCAGACCTCCCTTTTTGCTAAAAATGTCAAAATATTGTTTAGTTTAACTGTATGTTTTGTATCAGATATCCCCCCTTCAGTGAGAGTCTTGACCCCCCCCCCCTCCGTCGCTTCATGAAAGACTGGCTCCGCTCCCTGTAAGGGATTTGTGCTTTCTTTTTTATTATGTGCACATGAAACTGGAATGGAAAACAAAGTACATAACAGTACTGTGAGTTCATCCTAATTGAAATGTGAAATCTGACTTCAGTCCAGTTTCTATCACAAAGGAGCAAGCGCACCACAAAAATAATATCAAAATTGTATCAGCCAACTAAATTTCACACATAAAAAAGAAACTGCTGCAAAAGAGGATGCTCTTACTCAGGGGGTTCCCAAACTTGGCAGTCACTGAAAATGAAAATTAGAAATGCACGATAAGGCTGATGTCAAGACAGGGGTCCCAGGTCCCCAGTTTGGGAACGATAGCTACTGAAGAGTGAAGATGATTCTTACATTGTGTCATTTTTATAATACCAGATATAGCTGGAAAACTACTACAGCCAGGTGGTCATGAACCAAGGGAATTTTTTTTTCTTCCAGTAAATAGAAATGGTATTTTCTCTTGAGAATTGGGTTGTGATGTTTGGACAGTGTAAGCTGCCTACCTCTACCATTTTACACATACAATTAAAAACAGCACTACCCATTTATAACTCCAGAGAGAGAGATAGAGAGAACAAGATACATTCTCAGATATCTGACACCTGTATTCGATTAATTAAGCAACTATAAATAGTATTTCTAGTCTTCACTGATTGTGAAGGAATTGGAGTATCTTATAAAAGTCTGAGCATCTCCATATTGTTGTGGGAGTTATTTCACAGGGATACATGCTCAAAAAGGTTATATTCCTTTCTATCAAATTCTATTTATGGTCCATTTGTGATAAACATTCATATTTTCATAAATCCAAGTATTAAAATAAACTCAGCAAACTCTCCAAACAGGTGTGTTGGCTTAAGTACATTAGTAGACCATGGTATCTCAAATGTGTTCCTGAAATATTTATTAATTCCATCAAGTTGTGTGGTTTGTGAGCCAACAATACAGGAATTGCAGCAACATCACTGTAGTAGAAACAGGGAACCCAGCAAAATGGAGTACAATGTAACAATATGTCAGAAACATTTAACAAACTTGGAAAATAATAATAAAAAGTTTTAAAAGTTTTGTTTAAAAGTATTCCACATGGAAAATTAAAGCTCAAGAATGTATTGTGCTGTACTGTAAAAAATATAAAAAATAAATAAAAATGAATATGTCTTCTTAGCAGTGCTGTAATAGGAGAAGAGTTTTCTACATTTTATATTGTGGCTAAGACATCCATCTTCTTCAATTCAGACTGTTTTCCTCTCTGGTGATTTCCTGACTGATTGTCAGTCAGGAAGGAGCAAACAAACTATGTTCACATATAGAAACTTGTACTGAATACTAGACAGTGAAGCATGAAATATGAGTCCTCTGGTGCTAAACACTTTATACATTTTATTGTAACTGACTGTATTTCTATTTATCTAAGAGAATTTTGCTGCAAAATGTAATTTAAAAAGTAATAAAAAGAGTTTTCTGGTTCAAATGCCACAGCCTGAAGGTGGATACAATTTATGTCACTTTAATCCGTACTAATTCATACTCGAAACTGCAATAGACCACACTACACAGTTAATAAGGGCTGGCAGTAAACAGCACAAAGACGTGACGTTTGTATTCTTCTGTGTCCCTTCCTGACACCTGTACCCTGACTACTCTTGAGCTCAGTGGTAAATTCAGTACAATTGTGGGATTTAATCTCAACTGACCTGTCACTGACGGAAAAGACGTCAAGCAACAGGACATCTAATATGCAGAGGCAATGGAAATCTGTAGTACAACAGTGCAGGCATCTTCTATATAAATTCTCTCTCCTGGTTGTTTCATTTGTTTTGCACATGGTCTGATTGTGGGATTCTGCTAAACTTTCTGATGGAAAAAAGTGAAGTATAACACCTTAATTTAATAATTAGTAGGTGATCCATATGGTTCAAATCCAATTGAAAACGCATACAAACATGGGAATACAAGTGCCTGCCACAAACATCAGAAAAGAACAAACAGAGCTTCCATACATGTGCAGTCACTCCCTAACAGGTACTGATTCTGAGTATGCAAAACAGACTCTGAATGACTGATACACTGGAGGAAGCTTATGGACATTGTTATTAACCAGGACCAAGTCGTTTACAGTACAATCAAAATACAACTGGAGACATCAAGTTTACTTACCATTAAAATAAATACATAAACATAGCTGCTTCTAAAAACTATATCTCAGATATGCAGCTGAGAACCACAATTTCTGGGTATCCGTCTAACCTAACATACTGGTACCAGAGGGAAAGGTGTTTGCTGATTGGATTATCCCAGTACCAACCCAGAATGCTGCATGATACATCTTGAAAGGACCCCACCTCAGAGACTAAACTATTTAATACACATTGCTGACAGGACCCTTAGGATTTAGATTTCTATGCTTCATATGTACGTTCCTAAAAACACAATGCATGACACTTCTCTAGCGGCAGCCTATCATCTCTGCTTGATTACCTCTTCTTTGATTTCAGAATTCAAGAAACGTCCTCTAACTGCAGAGGCTTCATCTTGATTTGTGATGGATGAGCCAATCAAGTCTTGCCAGGGTTGCTTTTAACTAGCCATGCTGCCAGCCTACTGCAGCTGTGCCATCTTTATTCACAAGCAAGCACTCAGGACAGCTGCTGGAAGCCAGAAATAGTAATAGGCAGCAATCACACATGCCCTTTCCTAGCATGACTGTCCCCCTACTCTGTGATTAAACAAGACCTTGCCCAGGCTTCAGTATATCAAAACACCATTTTAATTTCATATTTGAAATGCAGGTTGTATATGTTTCTGAGCATTAATATATATATATATATATATATATATATATATATATATATATATATATATATATATATATATATATATATATATAGATATATTTGGTACACAGCAGTCTTCTTTATAGTGGTTCTTATAGCAAAACTGTTTTTTTATTCACTTCTTGACAGTCTGTTCTAGTTGCCAGCCACAGACATATATACAGTAGATATATACAGTAGCGTAGGCTTGACCAACCAAAATGTCTTTATGTTAGTAATCCACAGCTCCATCTGCAGTAGTTTTGGCCTTTTCTATATCCTACTGTGCAATTTTTTGGACAGCCTGAGAATGTGTCAAGTAAGAAACAGATTCTTGTGGTTAAGTCTGGCATGCCTTATGAATATTATTTATTTACTTAAACAAAATTCTCCATTTCAATTTTACTTTTGAGAGACAGAAAATGCCACCATTAGCTTACCTTGAAGTGCCGGTGCTTGGACTACTGTGTGTTGAAGAACTATCTCCTGAGTTTTAATCACCTACCATAGGCACACGAAACAAAAAAATAGATCGATAGAAAGCAGTATCTGCCCAGCCTGTGTTAGCTTACCCAAAGTGTCAGTTCTTGTCCAGACAATACAATTCTAAAATTCACATTTTACAAAAGGCACAAAAGTCTGCCAAGGTTTAATCATAAGTTGTGATAGATGAGCCATGCTGTTGTGACTAGTCAGGTGAGTGCGAGATAGATATCTGGACAGGCTATGATCTTTGGACTAATTGCACTCTTCCATTACAATATATGTCAATTGCTTGTGTCAGTATTTATATACAGAGGTGTCAGTTGTATTACCCACATGACAGAAGCACAAGTCCTGGGGCTGTCACAATATGAAAGAATGAACCCTCATTGTCACTTATTAGATAAACCACCACATTGCATAGGCAAATTTAAAATAAAGAGGTCCGTCCTTTAAATCAATACTAGGAGAAACAGCTCTGAATGCATTTACAGTACAGTTATGTTGTTATCAGCTCCTTTAAAGCAGATGGAATAAACTATAGATTACATGACTAAATCATTTAAGAATCTCCTTGATTGTGGGTAGAACGAGTAGGCATTGGTTGAGTGGAAATAGATGTCTTGCTCAATGTTGACTATCGCTGCACTGTGTTTACATTTCTTTCTACACAGCTGAAGAAGGGCTTTTATCAAAAACATCCTGAAATAAACTATTTTTAAATCATTGAAACCTTTTGTGTACATCCAGTTATATACCTATATATATATATATATATATATATATATATATATATATATATATATATATATATATATATATATAGGTGTGACAGGGTCTTCCTTGAGTCACGCGTGTGGGTAGCCGCTGTTCAAGCATACAGAGAGACAGAGGTTGGTGTTGAAATGCCGGCACAGGCACGCAGGATTTATTAACAACAAACAGAAAACGAAAGTAAAATAAAGGTGGTCATGTGACGTTACCAGCGATGGTAACGCACAGAGGACAAATACAGCAAACTGTACAAAAAGTGCAAAATAAAACACAATACCCCAAACTATAACTCAAAAGGTGCCGTGAAAACGGCAGGCCTTGCAGCAGCCCCAAGCAATCTCCCGCAGATGTTTTTAAACTGACGGACACTCGGTCGAGACCCGCCCACGTGCTGATTGAGGACCAGCACAGCCAATCACTTGCTGCCCTTCCCTCAACCAAGCATAGCAGGCAGCAAGTCTCAATCGAGCGCCCGTCTGTAAACAATAATACAATCAAACTAATCAAGTCCCAAAACGTCACAAAATAAACCCATTCCCACATATAAACCACACCAACACTAATTTACCAATGTGCAGGGCAATCGCACTGCCACAATAGGATACATGCACATAACAATATTGCTTGAGGATTAATCATTGTATTTGTAAAGGAGAATAGTGTGCTATCTGTATCAATCTCATTCATTGTGTCACATCTTAGTAAAAAGACACTCATTTGTTCTTCAAATGTTTTTGCTTGCTGCAGGACTTAACTGACAATTACTGTGATGTAAATGTATGTTTCTGATTTACCACAGGGGAAACAACAAACTAAAACTGTAAATCAAACATTTGGTAATGTCCTCAGAAAAATCTAATCTTAGCGATCATTCCTCCCAGAGAAATTAACATTTTGGTGAGTTACGCTTGGCAGACTTGACAAAGAAACTAATCAATGACAATTATGGGAAGTAAGACTGACAGAGCCCCCTGATGTAGACTTGTAGTCAGTTCAAATCAGCAAGAAAGAATGGTTTCACCCCTGATTGCACAGCATGTCTTTCAGGAGACATCCAAACGAAACAGCTTTTTATGTGGTTTACTACAACAACTGAAGTAACAGAAAGACACACAATCAAGGGTGAAAGGCACCTTTGTTAACTCAATAGGCCAGACAGTTTCAATGACAATGGTCAATACCACACCAGTGTACTCCAAGACTTGCTGCCACTCAAACACCTTGTACAGTCCGTAGAAAGAAGTCCTGTTTGTAGAATGAAGAAAATAGTTCAAACTAAAGACAGAAGGGAACAGCTTTTCTGGTTACTGTAAATCAACCATTAATATGGGATTCACACTGCAGGTTTCTCAGGTTGACAATCCCAATTGAAATGCCCAATTGGCAGTCACCCTGTTTTAAATCATGTTCTTCCATCCACTGGTCAGGTGTAACTCATAACCTCTGTAACATAAAAGTAATCTTTATACTAGTAATTATTATTATTATTATTATTATTATTATTATTATTATTATTATTATTATTATTATTATTATTATTATTATTTGTATCAGTTTAAAACCTCAATGTTCATTACATGTCTTTCATAACATTGTGTCTGACTTGTGTTCTTTTATATGCACTGTGTGTGGTAAAATTGCATGTAATACCTCAATGGAGAGAACATTTACAGTACTGTGTAGAAAGCAGTTACTAAGAATATCGTTTTGGCTGCCACCTGCTGGTGAAAGGGAACATAAATGATGCTTCTGGTGCAATACATTGCAAATAATTGTTGCTGCTTTATTTCCAGTACATAAGATTCAAGGATCTGCTTCTGCATTTATATTTGTCCAAGTGATTCCCATTGAGACATTTTCAAGAGATACCAATAATGTTTCCCATGCAATTAGATTCTGGGTGGTTACATCAGATTTCCAGGTGCATCTTGTGTGTTTAATGATCAAAACTCTCATTCCTGGTTAATCCAGTAATATGTTTGTATTCAGTAATGTTCCATTACTGTGCTGCAAACACACAAGAATACAGCTGATTGCATTGTGTTCATTATTTGATGATAATCCATGAAGCGGTGCATTTGTGTAAAACATAAAATCCCATAACTGTAACTTTCTTCAGTAGATGTTCTCTTCCATTGTCACAAGGTGTTTTCCATTTCTCTGGAGGTCTTTTATCAGTTTTCTCTCAGCCACGGATCTCAGTATACCCGTGATGCTACACAGTCACCTATGGCAGCTTCATTTAAAAAAAAATCGAATTTCCTGACACTGTCACCTTAATCTCTGATCTGCTCTTCACTTTTTTTTACCCCCTCATCTACACACTGAGGTTAATGGGTTCTGAACTTGCAATTAGTAAATCAATGTGTTCTTTTTGTTCTACCCATGGGCCATTTTTTTCAAAACAAAATCTGGTTAACAGTGATCCGGATTTTGTAATCTTATATTTTGTAATCTTATAATTTATTTGTAATCTGGATAAAAGTAATCCAGCAGTGACATTTTTTGGAAAAAATCAGGATCACTGTGATCAATGAGATTAAAAACAGCCCCGGGAGATTTCCAGGTAATTTAGGATAATCATAACTAGATCCAACCAGCATTTTAATGTTCAGAAATCTAACTAGTCTCAATCATACTGAATATAGCAAGGTCCAGATCAGAGCAATTTAATGGTCAGGTACAGTAAAGGAATCAGATTCATCCATTAAGGTTCACAATGATCAAACAAACTACTAGGAGGAGGTGGCCTCCCTTCTACAGATTTAATGCTAACATAAAGACTTTGACATGAAGATTCACTTAAGCAATCATCTTACTTCTAAGATTAAAGTCTGAATAAGCCAATGAGAAACACATGAGCTGTCCGTTTCAATTAAACAATACTGCCACCTAAACAGTTTACAATTCACTCAACAAAACAATTATCAGAAGTGTACACATAATGCTTATTAGGCAGTGTTTCAAGGAACACTGCCCACTTCTTTACAAAAAACAGTGATGCAGTATAAATAAAATCCTATAATTACATTTTAAATACAGTATTAAAGTATACAAAAAAAGGGCACTCACTATGATGATGTTTTCATCATTTGGTGCAGTATTAACATTACATAAATACAAAGCTTTTCATTTTGTGGTAGTTCGGTTAATCAGTGTAAAACTATGAGTAAAAAAACAAATGTGGAATTATGCTTTGTAGTTACTTTAAATTATGCTGTTTCCCTTAAATATCAAATTAAAAGCTAAGAAAAAAAGGATGCTGAGCAAACTCTTATTACTTTTTCTTTCTCGCTTTGTTTGGAGCTCAAAAGAAGATTGTGGCATTGATGGAATACAAATTTCACATCAGCGATTCTTCTACGTAACAAGAAAAGGACAAGCTAATTAGCTAAGAATATAAAAAAACTGTGAACTTTGGACCACTGAGCTGTTGTCTTACAGGGAACTACCATCGTTTCACTGTGAAAGAGGTCGGGTTAATGAATTCTTTATTGCAGTCAACACTGACTAACACTCAGGAATGTGTAATAATCCTTCTTTTGATGTTTCATTACAAACAGAGGTCACTCATGATCCAGAAAAATAACAAGGAGTATAAAAATACACCTGGGATGTGTTTAAACTTTCAAGAAGTGTCAAGTGCTTTGAAGGGATATTTTACTTTGCTCACTGCTTGTTATTATTCATTTGAACCTTATGGCTTGTGCGCTATCAGTAGAATTAAGCACAATAAAATGATTTGCTCAAACAAGTTGTTTTTTCCCTCCTTTTTCAATGATAAATAAATTATATTATGCTTGACAATGCAGCCCTGGTGTTTGTAATAAATGACTTCTCATTTGGATGCTGTGGGATTGATAGTTAGATGGTGTTAACTAAGCCTAGATACATGCCAAAAATGTCTACAATGAAGAAGACTGGCTGCCTTCTGTTACAAAGGTGGCCTGAATCCTATTTGAATTGATGTGGGGACTAAAGTGAATCCCAGAGCACTTGCGTTGGAAAGGAAAGAGGAGCAGCCAACAATAAAACTCCTTTGAGACTTGGCAAGCAGTTAGGTACAGTGCTAGCAGCAATGCAGAGTACTGGTATTTCCATGTTCTGTGCTGTGGTCATGGTAATAATTAAGGAAACGTCCTTACTATAAATAATGTGAATTCACAACTTGCTCAACAAGAATGCCAAACAAAGAGACTGCAGGAATATGTGGACTTACCATATACATGTTCTAGCAAGAATACTATTCACCATGCAAGTCTCTAGTGGAGTCAAAAACAGGCATGAGTGAGAATGAAAGTTGAAGATTCAATAGACAAACTTGGAACCAGTTCTACCAGCTGAACATAAACAGACAAACTACAGTTCTGATTTATGGGTTTGGTCACAAAACATAACATGTAGACTATTTTTAAACTAAACACATATAGCTAACCTAATTTAACCTAATAGAGAATTGACACAGATGAACAGTGCACCACACATTGAGATAAAAGAAACAGCCAAGTATTGAAATTTACTGAATGTGGGCTGGACACCAATTGGTGTCACACAAAATATCATATTAATGCATCTTTTTAAAATGGTGTGCGATATACTGTATACCGTAAGTGTGATTAAAAACAGGCATTATATCAGGTTTTGTATATTTGATGCATTTAATGTAAAACTGGTTGGTCTCTGAGGAAAATATTGGAGTTTGAATATCTACAGTAGGCCTTCCATATACTCATAGAGAAGAACCAGTCAACTCCAGTCCTTGCTTCCAATGAAAAGATGGCCACTGCGTTTCAATGTACAGGAAGGACACCTTCAATTCATTGTCAATAGGGTGCAGGATAACTATAGGCAGCTAAAATTGCACTGTAGTGTGCTGAGACTGGAATGTCTTTCAATTGTTGTACAAAATCTGGAGCAAAGCATTTTCTCCAAATAAATGCCTCTAAATCCAATTAAGTTATGTGTATCGGCCCAGGTTCCTGATGTGATTGTAAGCTTGTTTCAATTTCAAAAAGAAAAATGGACAGGATTTATTGATTGACACTTAATAGCAGCCAATAACCACTCTGTGCTCTCCTCACTGATTGGAAGATATGGGCATCCGGTGCAGGTTTAGTATCCTAGGAGATCTCAACTGATATTTTTAAGCGAGTTGACATTTTGCGAGTGTCCAGAATGAATTAAAAAAATCTACAATAATTTAGCATTCTACTGGTGGCAAATTATTTTGTACAACCTGCAATGTTTCATTGAATCACATACGTCGCTCTACGATCCAGCGGCATTTAGACTGAGACAGCAATCATATGGAAGCCCATTTCCGCCACCAAAAAAACAAAATCCATTTTAAATTTCCATTATAAGGTTGACATACTATCCCATTATAATAAGTCAAAAATAACAAGATAGTAAATCAAAATAACGGAATAGTAAGTCGAAATAATGAAACAGTATGCATGTATTTATTTATTTATTTATTTATTTATTTTTTGGGTGGCGGAAATGGGCTTCCATAGTTTCAGCAAAAAGATCAAAAAAAAAAAAAGATTCTGAAACAGCGGCACGTGACAATGTGAAAATGTTAAATATTATTTGTTTCGCTCAAGACAAACGGCTACAGTTGGGACTGATTTAAAACAAAATAATATGTATAAAATACATTAACAAAGCAGGTTACTCTTGATCTCTGCATCATCATCCTATATTTGTTCTCAGTAACTTTTAGAGGCAAGACATCACAGATTACGTTCTTGACAGTACATTTATATATAGAAGACACGTTAATTTCATGGAATATTTGATTTCATTAAAATATTATTGATTTGTTATTGTAGGGCCCCAATAGATAAATAACTTGAATATTATCATTATTGTTACAAGCATAATATAATACACACACACACACACACACACACACACACACACACACACACACAGAGTCCCATTTTCCTATTCTTTTTGGGTCTCTTTGCCTTTTCTCTGTCCCTCACAACTCTTTATCTTGGCACTTGAATATGTTAAAACATTCTAAAAAAAAGTCTTTGAAAAAGAACACATAACTGCATATACTTTCTGATAGAATTGGGCATTCAACCATGTGATACTCTTGGACAGGAGTTGAGTCTGGCTCTTCACTTTCTACTTTTCAACTGGCCTTTAGTCTTCAAAGCTTAAAGCTTAAAACTAAAATACTTCTGCTGATCTTATTAAAAAGATATCAGCAAAAAAACAATGTTTTATACATTAAGTATAGAGTAAATATTATAAAAGTACAAATAAATGAACCTATTGATCCAATAAAGGCATTGCATTATTTTGGATCCATTCCAGCTTTTACTGTGCACTTGTATTCTAGCAAGTTCGCAATAAAACCTAGATGTTTCTATTAATGTATGATGTGTAGTCTGTTTTATTAAACTAAAAAAAAAATTGTTTCATTGTAACTTTATTAGTTTTTTTCCCTGGTTGTTAAGGGGGTTTTAAATTATTAAACACACACAGATATATATATATATATATATATATATATATATATATATATATATATATATATATATATATATATATATAGGAGTTTGTAACTTAAAGAAAGGTTAAAAAGAAAAAAAAAGAATACAGAATTATTCTACCAGGACAACAATGATAATTTTTCTTGGAAACTAGCAGGCACACTAGAGATGCATAATACTCACTCTTTTATTGTTCTACCTTCAGATGACAATATATCTAATGTCTAACTCACAGGGACACGGGAGGTAGTGATCAAATACCCCAGAGGGCTGATAAATGCAGAAATGTAGTTTTCTTTTCAAACATTCCCCACAGCTGGTACGCCAGGACCTTAAATCATCTTCATTTGTACTGAAATCATTCTCAGTAAATGGTAACAGTGATTTTTCCTGAGCAGAAGTAACCCTTAAACCTTTCCATCAAGAAGCACATGTTCAATGTTTTCCTTGCAAATATTACTTTCAATATACTGCAATATCAAACATGAAGAAAATCACCGGCCTAAAACCACATGCCTCTTCATGTGCTGTTTTCAGCATTTATTTATTGTTTGGTATTTTAATTCATGTTTTAGTTACTATTGAGATTTGTCAACAGCTCTATAGTATACCTCCTTTCATGTAGACTACTGGTTCATGTCACATACAGGCATTTTAAACATATTGCATTTGTTCATTGTCGTTTTGACACTTGGAAAGTTGACATTAAGCCTGTAAGGTAAACATAATCTTTTGCCCCTTCTATATTACAGTTCCTAGTTATACCTTCATGAGAAACAAACACTAAAAAAAAAACACATCTATGAAAGCTGTGAAATTTACTTCCCGACATGTACCATGTCCTTTTGAAACAAAGAGCAGGTCGTGTGAAAAATGAGCTGTCAGTGCCGAGCCTTTAGCCAAGCAATCAGCGTCAGCTAGAGATGGGTAAAATGACTGCTAGCTTTTAATAAAGTGACATGTCATGCCCTGGACTACATATCCTGCAGCCTCAATGCACGGACACACAGCCACCATATTCAAGGTCGGCATGGAGAGGAGAGGCTTAGCACAAAAACAGAAGTGTCCAGACCCTTCAGGCGCAAACAACTGCAACCAGTGAACAAATTGAGATTCAAGCAGTAGGAATACACATGAGATGTCTGTCAGTTTCTCCAGTGCCACACAGGAAAATCACTTCCCCCGACAGCCTTACGATTCTGACGTGTTGAAAATACACTATAGGCCTACTGCTGTCTTTTTTTATTCTCCTTGCAAAAGGCCATTTCCTTTTTTTTTTGCTATTCAAGTTGTCATAAAATATAGGGTTATTGTGATTGCTTTATGGATACTGTTAATGTGAGAACTTACTGTACACCTTCTTGCATGGAATATTTTACACCAACCTTATGAACTGTACATGTTGCGTTTGGAGTCATCTGGATAAAAAGCAAACATATAAGATCTGAAGCATGTTGATGCAAACATATGCCCTCGTCCGCCCTCTCTGTCATGAAATAATGATAATTGTGACAAGAACCAGTAATTAAAACAGTATGGGATCAGCAGTTGGTGGTAGTGATATGTGCCAACATTTAGATAATTAAAGTTATTATTTTGGATTTAGCAGGGTGACTAATTTTCATATTTACCTGACTCTGATGGCAACACTAGTATATGATGTTATTAGTCTGGGACATTTGAGTATTTAGAAGTTATTTTGGTGACATCACAACAACTCATAGTGGCAGAAATCAACCTCAAAGAAAATATTTTTACCCCAAAGAGGCAGTGGAATGCAGTCAATAAAGACCCACAAACTATCATGTAGGCTTGTAATAAAAATAATAATTATGGGGAAAAAACACAATGTCAATGGTAATACAATCCAAAACAATTAAAGGTAAAACATCATTAAGGACATTTTCCTGAACAAAATGATATGTTGCACGGCAAAATTTTTGTCGGGTGCCATATAAACTTCAATGTTTTCGGTTACAAAATTAAAACACTAAACACTCTAATCAGCTCTAATCACAATAGAAATGTATCTTAGGGTGTTCTCGAAGCATCAACACACAGAGCAATAACCAGACTTAATTTTATAGTGTTAATCTTGATATGTATACAAGCAGTGCTCAGTGGTTCATTTGCAGTGTACCAGCGATTTAGTCAACATCAAGTGAACTAAAATGCAGACTAGAAAATCCTGCAAATCTGTATTAACTTAATCCTGATTGCACTGTACCAAACAGAGGATCCCAGTGATTGGTTTAACAGATAGGAACAAGTGGAATAAGTTAGATCAATAATGAGGACTAACCTACAGCTCTGGCCAAAAAATTTGCATCACCCTATAGAATGAACTAATTTTGCTTCATAAAGTCAATGAAACCTGCCGAATAATGTAATGTTCATATGTCAAATTACACACAGCTTTGTAGTTTTCCATATACTTAACATGAACTTAACATGAAATACCATACTACTATTAAGGCTCCAGGTAGACTTTTGCGTTATCATTTTGTAATTTCTTTGATTACCGAATATTAAATTCTAGGTGATGCAAAACTTTTGGCCATAGCTGTAAACCCTTGTTTACTAATCCAATATGAGGAATTTTGTGTCAGATAAAAATATAAAAGGTATCCCTGTACAAAAAGAAAGACTAATTTTTCTTACACCGGTGTGATTCATGCAAACTGTTTTTGTACAGATTTCAACTGGCAGATAATTTTAAGCTGCCGACATTGCTGCATAAGTACAAATTACGTGATAATGGACAATTTGTTATAGTTGAAGCATATTAACTGACATTTTTTTGCTTAAAACTGAAAACAGTATCAAAGGTATAAATGATTTTATTGTGCGATACATTATTCTTAGGGATCTGACTGCCTGAATGTGACGGGCATAAGACATGTAGATGTACTAGTCATTTCAGGGTAAAATGCAGCTGTCTCTGCAAAACATTTTACATGTGTTTTTAAGAAACAAAGCCAGAACATTCATGCTAAGAAGGCATGGGCTCCATATTTGCTGGGTTGTAAACATAAAACACAGTGCATAGTGGGATAATGTCATATGAAGTCCCACAGTTTATTGCGCTGCTAGGAACTGTAACCAAACTATTTTAATAGTGTTTGTATACATTAAGCCCGACTAAACATGAAACGATACTTCAGTGTGGATTCTTTGAACTGGATTAATTAGAATGTTTTTGAGTACGATTCTCGAGATTGAGTATTTAGTGTAGACAGGGCCTTTGTTAATCCACTTGAACAGGATCATCACAAATCTTATTTGGTATGCTGCAATCAGGATCTTGTTTAACTTGATTTAGCAGATGATCTACCTGTGATGATTAACTTTTGGTACGCTGCAATCGTGATTAGTGGGTATGCTAACTTTACTGCAATCAAGTGGATTAAACATGCTTGACCAGTAGTTAAACACATCAAGTGGACTACATTAGGTATGCTGCAATTGACCCCATATTTCTATTGCTGTTACAGACAGCAGTGTGGAACAACTCGCTTGTTTTCAGATTTTATTAAATACAGATTGAGAAAGAAAAAAAAAAACATCAACAACAGAAAATGATACAGACCAGTCAGAAGCAATTACAAGCATATCAAGTAACGTGTTTTTTTTTTTTTTTTTTTTTTGTTTGTTTTTTTTTTTTATAAAAGTGACTGCAGAAAGGTCTGCAGCAACACTGCATCTTCAAACAACATTAGACTGGCTTACAGGCGGGAAAAAAAAAAAAAAAAAACAAGGCTGAAGGCATTTGAATAGACTCTGTCTGCAGTTTAGACTGAATCAAAAGTGAGTCCAATTGCCGAGGGGCTACATGTTTTTTAACTGTAGTATTCTACAATACTTGAAACATTTCGTTTTTTTCATGGTCATGGACATGGTCATGTTTTCAGATAATTCGGCATATAACCCGGTAAACTGTGTCAGTTGAGGACAAGGGGTGCTTATCGGCTGCAATTGTCCATTGATCCTCAACTTTTAGTGTTCTGTTTCATTTAGCCTACATCGATTTTAGGTTTTGTTTGTAGGTGTATGGGTAGAGATGTATACATAAGTGGCCACTGCAATATTTAAAAAATTGGCAAAAAATACAGTACCAGTCAAAAGTTTGGGTACACCTGCTTGAAACTAGGTTTTTCATGATTATCTATGTTTTTAACTGTATAAACTTGTCTATAAACATTTAATATTTCATTATATGATATGTGTACTTATATAAGCTGATAATCATAAGTGAATTGCATTCAAAAATTAAATTTTTAAATTAAAATGTAAATCTTGTCAATTTCAATAAATGGTCACCCAAAGCAAGGGGATTTCAGTCTGAAGCCCAAGTCAGTTAAAAGTCTGAAATGTGTATAAAATGTATTAGAACACTGGCCTAACTATAAAAGTGTCTTTGTTAGATGTTCTCAGAGTTAACTAGCATGTTACCTAATTAACCTTTTGTCACCAATTATTGTTAACAGCATAGGCACTAGTTTGTCATTCCTGAATGTAAGGGAGCAGGAAATGGCAAAATACGCTCAGTTAAGCAAAGAAAGTCTGTAATTACTTTAAGAAATGAAGGTCAATCTTTAAGACAAATTGCAAGAACTTTGCAAGTGTCTGTAACTGCTGTGGCCAAGACCATCAAACGATTTGAAGAAACTGGCACTCATGAGGACCGAACAAGGTCAGGCAGGCCAAGGGTGACCTCAGAATCAGAGAACAAGTTCATTCGAGTCACAAGTCTGCAAAAATGGAGATTAACTGCCCCTGAAATACAAGGTCAGCTAGCTGCTACTAGAAGTACACATGTTTCAACATCAACCGTTCAGATGAGATTGTGTGCTGGCCTAACTGGAAGAATTGCTGCAAAGAAACCATTGTTAAGAGTGCAGAATAAGAGGAAGAGACTTGCCTTTGCCAAAAAACACAGAAACTGGACGTTTGAGGAGTGGAAGTCGGTCTTATGGACCGATGAGTCAACATTTGAAATGTTTGGGTCCAACCTCTGAGTATTTGTAAGACGCAGAGAGGGTGAGTGCATGAGTTCTGCATGTGTGGTTCCCACTGTCAAGCATGGAGGAGGCAGTGTCCTGGTCTGGGGTTGCTTTGCTGGTGACAGAGTTGGTGATCTTTACCAAGTCCATGGCAAGCTCAACCAGCATGGCTGTCATAGCATACTTCAGAGGCATGTCATTCCATCAAGATTATGGCTAGTTGGGCAGTCCTTCATTCTTCAGCAAGATAATAATGCGAAACACACCTCAAAGTTGTGCAAGAACTATCTGGTGAAGAAGGAAAGTGAAGGACAACTCATCTAATGACCTGGCCTGCCCAGTCTCCGGAACTCAATCCCATAGAACTTGTATGAGACGAACTGGACAAAAGAGTCAAAGCAAAGCTACCCACAAGTGCCCTACATCTCTAGGAATTGCTGCAGAAGAGCTGGGAAGACATGTCGGGTCATTTCCTGCTGAAACTTGTTAACCGAATGCCTTGTGTTTGTGAGAGTGTTATTAAGGCAAAGATACTCCTTATGTTTTGTTTTGTATATTGTAACATGTGTTTTCATTTTCAAGTATTTACAGAAACGTATACGATATAAAAAATTGTCAATTATGAAAAAAACCTAGTTTCCAGCAAGCGTACTCAAACTGTTGACTGGTACTGTATAAGTACACATGCAGGATTATTTTGAACTTAAGACTGTAATAACATACGACATTGTATGGACTTAGACAGTTTATATTGTATGTAGACATCTAGTTGAACTCCTTGTTTTTTTTACAAGTATAAATTGAGGCAATAAACATACTTCTCTACAGGTAGCCTGTAACAGGGAGAGATCTGTGCTGACTCTGCTGGCGCGTTCACAGTACTGCAGGAAGAGGGCGGCAGTCTTCCAACAACCCGCCTGTAAGTCATGGCAGTGACACGGGGAGGTGGGAAGGTAGGTGTGTGGACTTTCCCCCTCTTTGAATGTCTGAGAGGCGAGTCTTGGCAGATTGCTAGCCCTATAAAAAAATGCTCTCCTGTTTCCTCAGGTCTGCCCACTTAGACTCAACGAGAGTGCGGAAGCTCTGATTCAGGACCGGGAATCAGCCAGGAGAAAAGAAAGAGTTTCACAGCGAGACAGAGAGAGCGGGGAACTTGGGCAGACCCCGGCGTATTGTAAAAGAGCAGGCTAGTTAGCCGACAGAGTAGGACGGTGATTCGGGTCGTGTGGGTAGCGGCGACCGGGATAACGCTGCCGAGTGCAGCACCTTTTATTTGTAGTTTTATTACTGTTTTATTTTCCCCTTGTTCTTTTCGCCTTCTGTTTTCATTATTATTTCTTTGAGCACCTGCGAGTGCACTTGCTGTTCGCTTACCAGCTGTGGTATTTCCGTGGTGCTGTCTATCATCGTTGATAGGCAGCCCACGATCAACAGTGCCCTCTGCCGGAAAACGTAAGAACTGGTCTAAAATAAAACTGGGCACCTGTGTGGTGTTTTCAATTACACCTGTCTGTCTCCTAGTCAGTGAATTACCCACACGTCTTCCACATAGCCTTTTTATTGTAAATAAGTACATTTTAAAGAAACAGGAGCCCTTCAGAGGCAAATTAATTACCCTTGCACCTTCTTTTTCTTGAGATATTGATAATATTTCATGCTATTCATAGAAGTCACCAAAATTGGTTTGTTTGACTAAATCAAATATGCTAACCTTAAAATAAACCATGATGTCGTTCAAATCAAAAAATTGACTAATTTATAAAAAATGGGTTTGAGGGCAACAAGAAGGATCTACATTTAATTTACCTTTGTTTGTTCAGTAGCTGCCAAAAATACAAAACTCCTTGCCCTTTTAAAAGTACTCAGAAGTGTTCTTCTCTATAGGGTAATGATCTTCATGTCTTGTTAAACACCCTTGTTGTTTTGTACAGGATGCTTCACTGTGAATGGTGGTCATTGACAGGTCGCAATAACCAACTTACTCTGCGTTAAGGCTTAAAAAAAGCAACTATTTGGGAGTGGATATCTGCATTGTATTTAGAAGAATTACACTGATTGGAGTTTAGGCTTTTAAAAACATCATCCCTCTATAAACTGAAACCTCATTCCTAGTCCCAAGTGTTTCCAATCAATCAACATATAAATCAGGCAATTGATAGAGGCATTAATCATTTCAAGCAGTACTAGTGCTAATCTAATCTGAGATTCAGACTGCAAATGAGACAGTTGTGTCTTCTCACCTTAGCAACAGTCCCATGCACGTTGAAGGAGGGATCCAAGGTCTCTGATGGATCGACATGAAAAAGGGCCTCTGAGAGAAAGCTCTGTTTCTGTCATAAAGAAGAAAGAGAAACTCTTAAGAAGACCGTCGGTTGATTTCCGTCCTTAAAAGATTATTGGATTTGGTTTCAAGATTTAAAGGGTTCCAAATTGTTTAAAGGTTTTTGTTGATTGTCCTCATATTTTCTTCCCTCCCTGACAGTAGCTGACCTCAGTAACTCTCTATTAGAATAGCAAAGCTTACCATGACAGTAGAATACCAAATAGGGGGGTATTTTCCTGTATGTACTCTGTGCCCCACTTTCTTGGCTACTATCTTGTCAGCTTTTCATTTTAGCAGAGGACATTTAATTAAGGTTACAGTCTGAAATGTTAACATCATTTAGCCATGCGATAGGCAGAACAACAAAAAAAAATAAAAAATAGAAGAGGTTTTGGGGCAGACCAAAGGATGTTACAGAGTCACAAAAGTGGTTGAATCCTCACCTTGTGGGGTATTTATGCTGTTTAACCAAAAATTTCTCCACTTTTCTGTAGGGTTGGGGATGTTACAGCACAGAGGGTCAAAATGGGGTGGTAATGCCCTACAATACTGTGACATCGGCCACAGTGAGGGGGATTGAGGAGTGACTGTATTGCCTGTATTTCTTTTTACTGTGTTATTTCATTTATCCATTTACTGTATGCTATTATTTCACAGTTTTTACATTGTCTAACATATACAGTTCAGTTTTAAGCTGACTGAAGTGAACTCCCTTGAAACACACCCTTAGACAGGTGATAGGAAGTATCTGTGTGAAAAAAAAACCATATATATATATATATATATATATATATATATATATATATATATATATATATATATATAATATAATTACGTGGACGTCAATTTATTAAAGGGACGACCGTCCGTATTTCGTTATTTGCCTTGTATGGTTTGAGTTACAATCATACCAAGGTCATGTTTTAGGTTTGAATTACAAGATAATAAGCTATATATATATATATATATATATATATATATATATATATATATATATATATATATATATATATATATAAATATAAAAAAATAATATAGGGTACTGTGTGGATCTCCTCAAGGGAATGGGAAAAGAAATCAGAAACCCCACAGCCAAGAGCACTGTTTGCTGGAAAAAAAAAAAAAAAAAAAAAAAACATTGCTACGACACAACAATGTCTCTTAATTTGTACTGCTGTGAGGCAAAGTGAGAAAACTACACCTAAAACCGGAGCACAACATGTATGAAGCCCTCACGCTGTTAAGATGAAACCTAATTGCACATCACCACAGCGGAGGAAACGTTTCTTATCGAGACAGCAGAGAGTGGAAGCAGTTAGCTAAAAATATTATGAGTGAAGCTGGAGCAGTTGTTGATGCAAGCAGCTATCACTAATTTAATCAGACAGGGTGATGAAGATACAGACCTTGTGAACGCAAGTGAAATAAGTACTTCACAATTGTAAATAAATATATAGGGATTTAATTATCAATTGACAATAGAAATACGTTTTTAAATCTGCCACAGCAACATTTCATAGAAAACCCTAATATTACCCTCACTCTGTCTTTCTATGTTGCCATGACACTGAGAACCACTGAGCTTTTACTTCAGTATACTTTTCCACGAGTTTCGTTCATCAAAAGCAAGACATGAGATAGAAATAACTAATATTTAGGATGGTAATGAGTTACATATTTAAAGTGTTAGAGTTAGTTAATCGTCCAGTGTGTCAATTTGATAACATGATCAATTACTGAACAAAAAAAAAAACCCAAACAAACAAACAAAAAAATATATATTCCTGTTTTTTGCAACATATTTGAGATGGGGCAAGTATTTCCTGTGTTAATGTATTGTACAAGCACAGATAAGCAGTCTTGTGGTTAAATTAGACTCCTCTTAAACAGGTCTGAAGAAAAAATTCTGTGTTTTTGTCATAGCCATAGACTTTAAATAAGTTTTTTTAGTCTGAAATTGAGCATTGGACATGATGTTTTTCTTTCCACTTGTAGATATTTTAAAAAGTAATTTCAAAACACATCACATACATAAGGTTTAAAACATAGTGGTACCACAATAGGGTGAAAATCTGAAAGCTTTTTATTGCTCCAATTTGTTACAAGTACATTTTTTAAAAAGGTAATAACAGCCTATTACAATAACATGTTCTGTATATACACAGCAGAATGAAAAATATCTTTCCTTGCTAAAAAAATTGATCTACTTTATAAAAACAAAACAAAACAAAACAAAAAAAACCTAAATGCAAGCAATAACCCTCTGTTGATATTTGAATAAAGAAATATATCCAATTGGCTTAATATAACAAAGTCTAGAATCATAATTAATGTATTGCAGTGTGACTTGGCAGAAGCCCCGCTGCTGTAAATATTGTGTGTGTGGTGTAAATATAGAGTTGGCAGGGTGTGTGTGGTGTAAATTTCAGGGTTGGCAGGGAGGGGGTTAAAATTAAATGATTGGTAGTTAATTAGGCTTCATCCACATGCTATATAAAGGAGGATAACTCCTTTGTGATGAGGTTGGTATGTACTGTACTGTGCTGTATTGTGTTGTATTGAGGATCCTTTATATCGGTCTGTGAAGGTGACTGCATGCCTTACATCATTGTGTATTTAGTATTGTTTTGTTTAATCTCTTTATTTTGGCCCTTGAGCCTTGTTTGTTTGTTCCTGTTTTTGTGTTCTGCTTGTGTATTAAAAGCCCGCCTAAAGGCTTAACTGCAGCTTTCCTGACTGAGTCTCCTTTCTGATGCTATGCTGCTACAGGTCGATTCATACAAGTACAATTTCAGATGAAAAAGTAATGCCATTAGTACATAAGCAGGTTTTATGGTTTAAAAAGCCCAAACCAAATTCCCTTGGTGCTGCAAATATATTCAAGTTCAGCGGATTAGTTAAGCAGCAGAGGTGTAGTAGAAGATAAGTGGGCACCTTATTTGATATTCAAAAAAGAACAGACATAAATGTACTACATTAATTATTTGCCCTTACTGAATAAGTAAGTACATGATAAGTCTGTTTCATCAAAGGATGTTTTCCCAGCTGGGAAGAAATCAGCAACTTGCTTGCAATCATTGACTCTTTCGTTGATTCAAATGAATCTTCATGACACCAAAAAGAAATGCATGATTTTGTCCGCAAAAATCAAGGCTGAGGGGAAGGTCACATGGCCTGACCACTGGGGTAAAACTGGAGAGAAGCAAGTTTTTCTGTCTGCGTATTTAAAATCGATGCATAAAAAGCACAGATAATGATTTAATATATTTATTGTAGTTTGGTTGATTTTTATTTGATATTTTCTAATTCTGTTTTCATAGAAGGCACTTGCTTTATCTCTAATGCACACCTCTCACCCGTAGAAGAGACCAGAGCTGTGCCTACTATGTTTATGTTCCACTGACTACTCGCTAAATGAACGTGACAGTGAGCTCCTAGACAGGTTGATGTATTCCTGCACCTACCAATACTGACAAACCTGTTCCCTGTTGAGCACTAGCTGCAGTTGTGCTGCCCATTCACACGACTGTAACACCCCCCCCCCCCACCCCCCCCCCCCCCCCCCCCCCCCCCCCCCCCCCCCCCAACACCCCCCCCCCCCCCCCCCCCCCCCCCCCCCACAATACATAGTATGCATTTTTGCTCGGACCCCCCCCCCCCCACCACCCCCCACCCACACACACACACACCCCCCCTCCCCCCCCACCCCCCCCCCACCCCAACCCCCCCACCACCCCCCCCCCCACCCACCCCCACCCCCACCACCACCCCCCCCCCCCCACCCCCCCCCCCCCCCCCCCCCCCCCCCCCCCCCCCCCCCTTCCCCCCCAACCCTCCCCCCACTCACCCGCCCCCCCCACCCCCCCCCCCCCCCACCCCCCCCCCCCCCCCCACCCCCCACACCCCCCCCCCCCCCACACCCCCCCCCCACCCCCCCCCCCCCCCCCCACCCCCCCCCCCCCCCCCCCCCCCCCCCCCCCCCCCCCGCCACCCCCCCCCCCCCCCCCCCCCCCCCCCCCCTCCCCCCCCCCCCCCCCCCCCCCCCCCCCCCCCCCCCCCCACCCCCCCCCCCCCCCCCCCCCCCCCCCCCCCCCCCCCCCCACCCCCCCCCCCCCCCCCCCCCCCTCCTCCCCCCAGGTCAACCCCCCCCCCCCCCCCCCCCCCCCCCCCCCCATCACCACATGCCCACCCACCCCCCACCCCACCCACCCACCACACCCCCCCCCCCCCACCCCCCCCAACCACCCTCCCCCACCCACCCCCCCCCCCCCCCCCACACCCCCCCCCCCCCCCACCCCGACACACCCCCCCATCTAACCCTCTTTCCTGGTTCTCATTCATTATTATGTGGGGGCTATGCTATCCATAGGATAAGGTGAGCCATGTGCTTTTACCCTCCAGCTTGTTCATCTTCATAAGAACACTGGATTTCATTTGTACCACTGTTGCGACTTTTACAGCAGAGGGTTAAGAATGTAAAGAACATTGCAGTTGATTAACTAAAATAACTTTGTGAGGCTTGATTAATTATTTTCATGCATTGTACCTATTGCACAGACTTGCACTAAGTGGTTTGTAATTGATCGTGCCCAATGAAATTCACCTAGTGTAAAAAAAAAAAAAAAGAATTGATAAAAGCTAGAACTGATCAATAAGGAGTAATGTTTTTTTTCAAGTACCTGGAAGGTATGGCAATGAAACCTTGAAACAAATGTTTTAAGGCAGCCGTTTCCTTATATGAAAAGCCCAGCATGGCAATAAACCTTCAGCTGTGTAACCTTTTCTTGAGTGGTAAGCAGTCTGTCACACGTCACATACAGTGTAGACAACAGAACTAATGAAGGCAAGGAGCTGTTTACAGATGCTATTTATATAACACACACTTGGGGGGTGGGGGGTGGTGATTCAGTTGCAGG
The DNA here is from genome assembly GCF_017654505.1 of Polyodon spathula. Lineage (NCBI taxonomy): Eukaryota > Metazoa > Chordata > Actinopteri > Acipenseriformes > Polyodontidae > Polyodon > Polyodon spathula. Next base: position 29,851,156 of record NC_054547.1, read on the forward strand.
TAGTTTCATCCTGACACTATAATACAGATTAACTTCCTGTGCTGCAGGTATTAGCACTCCATCTAAGCTTTGCACTCACTTTACTGCAGTTCTCAGAATTGTATGTGTAACAGCAATCACAATGAATTGACTATTGCTATGATTTCAGTTACTAACCTAAATGACTTGAGAAATGGGCCTTTAATTCACTGTGTTTAAGTACCTATTTTAATTCTTACAGTGTACTGTACCTTTTACTCCAGCAGTTTATGTAAGAGATTCTGTCCACATACAGCAGTGGTCCTTTTCTATGCCAGTGACGCTAAAGCACTTTAAATTCTCTTCTTGTCCAGATGTTGATGTTCCAGCTGGGTTGAAAGGCACATGCAAGTTCATGCTTCCAAAAACAAAGCAGCTGTTCCATCAATCTGATATGGCTTTTCTCTGACCTGTCCCCCACAGCTGCCAGCATGGAGATACAGTTTTGTAGCTGGGACGTTTACCATAGCTTTTTGTGACAGGACAGTTAGGGTGAAAATATGCGGCTCATAGTATGCTACTAGCAGTCTAAATACTACAGACATACTAGCGTATGCAATCTAGCAAGACCTCATGTGACAACACTGAATGCAGGGTCTGAAAGCGTCTGCAGTATGAAACTTTGCACAACTGTGTGAATGACTCTATGCCCTTAGGTCAGTAACAACAATGCCATAACATCCCTCTGCACTTTAACTTTCCAGCACTTCAAGTTAACATGGCTTGTATTTATTCATTTAAGAAGCAAAAACAGATCAAATTCTATTACCCCACTGCTCCCATCTTTCCTGTATCCTGTATGATGCTGTTGTTTACAGCAACATAGGCACTGACAGGATTGGCTGGAGCTGAGTCCCTCCCAGCCAAAGGTTGAACAAATGTTCAAAAGATCTTCAATTGAACCTTGGATTGGAATGTTTAGATACAAAAAAAAACCTTTGTCAAGGGAAAGCATGTTTAAAAAACAACAAGTGGAGGTACTAGGTGAAGTGTAGTTTTTTGATGCCATGGTAACTACACTCACCTATTTCTATTTAAATCTATTGATGTGTTTGTGATGTCATTTACTACATAGATGCAATAATCTATGAGTCCTTTCTATTTAAACTTTCAGGCATCATGATACTGATTCTATTTATCCATGTATTTTCCTTTATCCTTCTGCATTGTTTATCTAATTGTATTTCTTCTAAAACCACAAATTGTAGGTCATTCATATTCTGTTCATTTTTTGTAAAGTGTTGAATGATTGATTGGTTTATGTTTAACAGGTGATTCTGTATTGTTTTATAAAATGCTGCACCTGCCTCTGCTATATATTTTATTTTGCTACAGTTTGGGCAAAATACAGCATAAACAGATTTGAATGTCCTTCAATGTGCCTATGATCCATTTATGTTTACTGTGGACCAAAATATTAGCTTAATTTGCATCCCTTTTATATATCTAATCGACTTTTGACGACTTGGGTTTGTTTTGCCCTTTTAAAATACAGACCCAAACACAGAGAACAGTTTTAAGGTGCTGACGTGCTATTTTTAATAAACAATAACGCAAAAACAGAAAATAAACACCTAGCTCTACTCGAGCACTGACTAAACACACAAGTGGAACACTACACTAATAACTGGACAGCTAGGCTGTTTACCAGCTAAAAAACAAAACACACACAGTTTCACAACAAAACAAAGGCTTCACACAGTACCTTTTAGGATTACGACACACAGTCAGGCTCTTCACACAGCCACCCCGAGTGAACCGACTGCCCTCTTTAAATAGCCTGCACCCGCATCTAATTTACAATTTCCCAGGTGAGCGTGATAACTAACAATAAACACATTTAACCATGTTTCTAACAAACGTGCATGCACACACGATTTTGGCAGGGAGGATTTTAACTCCCTCCCTGCCTGGTTTACAATATATATATATATATATATATATATATATATATATATATATATATACACACACACACACACACACACACACACACACACACACACACACACACACACACACACACACACCTTGGTTAAGAGGATTCCTAATGACACATTTTGTTTCTAGCACACACACAAAAAACAAATAGCTTGTGAAAATCACTATTGAATTGTTTTTCCCTAAAACCACACTTGCCTCTTTCAAAACAGTGGCTTACTTTTGATTTCACTTCGATTGATAATTAGATTTCCAATCTCTAAATAAATTGCTTCAGATCTTTTTCCATTCATTCCGATTTTTGTGTGGACCAGAGGTCCCTTGGTGTTAATTAATTGATTTAACTATCAACTAACTGCAAAGGTTGATGTCCTAAAACATAATGACCTGGTGACTCGTTCTAAATTCTTACATTATCCGATAGCTATTTGTCTAATTTGGTCAGTCCCAACATGATTTATGTATGTGTTTAAATGTGCTTAGATTTTAACCCTAACATAGGTCAAGTAATACATAGTGTGGAACTTTTCAAAAGTAACATTGCAGTTTTAACATGCTTGTACTATGTGTAATGGGCAGTGTTGTTTGATGCACTGCCATTTGCAGATTCTGTCCCGTCGGTGAGATGAACTTGAAGCTCTGTAACCACCAATGCACGTGCTGTACCTGGCTGTTTTTTTTAAGGTGAAAAAAACTAAACAAAAGATACTTGTTTTGTACATTTTGTGTCTAAATTAATTATATATTCACTGCCTTGTTATCATTTACTCATAAATTTAATTTTTATAGATTTGCTGTCATGTCCATTGAGCACAAGCAAAAACAGCATGAACCCCATGTTGACCCTTTGCTTAATTTTAATCCCGGCTGTAGAGGAATCCTATGTCTTTGCATTGCCCGTCCCGATCATCAATAAAAAATGCTTAGGAGCAGGATATAGGCCCTGAGCTCCCATGTGGGAATCCATTCTTGGTAGAATACACTCCTCATCAATTTGTGCCTGACATGGGCTAATACAATTCAAAATCATACACCGGTTACATCTGTCGAAAGTCAGATTGGCTAAAGTCTACCCGGGTGCAAATGAGAATCTGCCTCACTCATACATATGTATTGGGCTTGTGACAGGCTGCTTCCATTCTGGCCTTCTGTTTTTGAGACACACGTTACAGTTCTGGAAGTACCCACTGATCCTTTCCTCCTAACAACTCTGTTTGGAGTTGTGCCCAGTGACACTCTCCTAACTAAGTTACAATCTGACACCATGGCCTTTGCCACCTTGTGGCAAGGTGCCTGATTTTAATGGTTTAGAAGCAAGCAAGGGATCTTCTATATTTTCTAAAATTGGAAAAACACAAGGCAACCTTGACCAACTCAGACTTTACCCCAATTCCATAGCCGCACAATCTATTGTGATTGAAAAATCTCTCTCTCTCTCTCTTCCTTCTGTTTCTCCATGTTTTCTGTTGTGTGTGTGTGAGGCATTATTGGTTATGTTAATATGTATAGATATGTTATATTATATACAGTATGTATGAAAACTGGAAAATTCAATAAACAAACTTTGGAAAAAAAAAGAAAAAGAAATCCCATAAAATTCCATGGTGAACATTTTCAAGCCTTATTTTACAGTGTCTAATATTTTCTTACAATTTTTTTTTTTTAAATCCAAGTACCACTTGTGCCGATTTTCCAAATTAGGTAACTTGCACCTGGTAAGGCCAGATGTCAAAATATAGATAGATCTGAGCAGTCTGGCTGATCCATCAATTTAATAAACTAAAAGCAGATAAAACCAGCATCACCACACATCAATAGACTTTGTATCTGCCTGATCCAGCTGTAAAAACGTCATGGTGCAAATTAGATTATTTTTGAAAACACAAGTATATCACCTCTAGCCAGAAACCTGATCATGCTTAGGAAAGGTTGGCCACTTCTTAATTTGCACAACAGCAATGTCATATCAGTGTTTAGAAAAGACAACACCAATTTCCCTTACCTAGAAGCATGCGACCAAAAAAAAACAACATTTATATTCAGGATCATAAACTAAACCTAATATGTGTAGTAAACCATACATTACGTTATCTCTTGGTTTATTTTTCTTTCAATTGATTTGAGTTAGGGTATTGAGGAGGGCTAAAGGGATTTGATTCAAAAGCACAGGGATTGACATCAAATCAGTTTGGTTCACACTGCTACTATAGCACACTTTCAATTTAACAGAAACTGTATACTGTACCACTTTGTTCAGGTCACCTATGAAAACTGTTGTGGCGTTCTGTCGAGTTCAAAGAATGCTGTTTTTTTTCATTATAAAGTTGTAGTCCATTATAAAGCTCTATACAGTTTGATGTGGTGCAGAGTTGGTTCTCAGAGATCTTGAACTATGTGGTATTAGCCTCAGGTTCCACATCCAAGCTCAGTGCTTCTGAAAATAAAACTCACTGTGTTAAAAACCCAGGATGGAAAGACCTTAGAGCAAGACAGTCATTTTAAATGCTCGGGTTTAGTCTGATGAATCCAAGGGCGATTCTTTACAAGATGTGCTACAGAGCGCTAAACATTGTTTGTGTTATTCTGAGAACACACAGAGAAATACATGTTGTCTCCGAGACCATGGTAATACAACCCTGTTTCTCAACCTGACAGATATTATAACAACTTGGCTATTTTTTAAAAATTATTATTATTACAGTCCTACTAATATTCACCAGTTCATTATTTAAAAAAAAAAAAAAAAAAAGTTGTAAAATTGACCTATTTTGAGCATGGGACGTGATAAAAATCTATTAGAGATGTTCAACAGTGTAAAATCTCAAGTGGCATCATTTCTGATGAATCTCTTAGTGCCTACTAAAACTGTAGGCCTGGGGGATTTAAGGCACAGTGCTCCTCAAAATTAAAATAGATTCTGGTAAAGATTCACTGACTGGCACAGCATCGTTGCCTGGAATAACTTATTTCCCAGCCTCAGAAATGTTGATAGCTTTTCTGTCTTTAAACAAGCCATCCTTAATGACTAGCCTAGTTTTTTTTACAATTTGATCTTCTTTTCTGAAGCTGTTTGACTCTCTACTGTTTGTCCTTTTGTAGAATGTTTGCTGCTTCTGACAGGCTGTGACTGCACGTGAGATTCCTACATCTCAGTAGGCACATCTCTATAAACCCATAATAAATAAATAAATAAATGCAAGAATAACGTAACTTTTTCCAGTTTTAAGACTACATTTTATACTTGGAAACAGGGCTGTTGGGAGGCGAAACCTAGCCTGGAGACCATGGTTGGGTAGCCCAGTACGTTTGAGTTATTTGTGAAGAACCTGAAATCTTTCATTGTGGTTTGTTTGTCTTCTGAGAGACTGATTTGTTTATTGATTATGTTATTGCAGTGCTTATAATTCCTTACTTCTATTTTTTAAAAATCCCTACCATTACCAAGTTTATGGATTAATAAAGTTTAATAAATACAATTGTGTTGTCAGCTACATTAAACACTTCTCTCTAAGTGAAGATACTTATACAAAGACAGACAAATAAGTTTTACCGTGCAATAGTTTTGTCAACTGGGGACTGAACTGTCATTGGCAAACGTTATATGTTTTAAATGAATATGGCACTTTGTACATACCGCCACATGAGGCCAGTAGGAATGTTATGTTTTAGCGATTACTGACCACTGAGTGCCAGAATAAAAGAAGGTATTTTTTGACCAGGCAGTCACAGCGTAAGTGTGTCGTATTGTTTACTAGTATGAACCATAACACTTAATGTATAGTATTAGTACATAACAGCAAACATATCTATTTTCAGGGTAAGCAGGATTTTAAGCTGAATCTTTATAGAGAATGGTAATGACTTCGAACCACTGAGCCGTTTAGTCCCCTTGTCATTAATCACCTTGAAGAAATGTGCATGGCACATTCTTAAGCTGGTAAGAAAAGGACTAAACTGAATTACAAATAAGAGACAAATATTTTTCATTTCCAGGGTCACCGTATTTCCCAAGGAGAAATTAGTTTGAGTGTTTCAAGTCTGAATGAACAATAACATACTCTGATACATCCCATTTCCTTGCTGCAAAAAATGTATCTCTTTCTCTCTTCTCTCTCTGTTTCTTTTCATTCAAACAAATGGTAGTGACCTTGCTAAAGGGTGCCTTTATTTCATCATTTCCAACTGGTCTGATAGCAACTGCCTTGGATTTCCTCAGACACTACTACCTCTCATCAAGCCTCTCTCTAGCCTTTTCACATAATTAAACTGTGTTGTCTGGTCAAAGTGCCCCACTAGTACACCTCTTTATCTCTGCATCAGTAGGTTTTGTTACAGAATATAGGGCTGAGGTGTTGCGATTGCTAATCCCAGTACCTTCGAAGGCTTGTCTGAGGATGAGCCAAATAAAACGCTGAATACTATGTCAAGATTTTTTTAATTAGTGAAAAGTTTGTTCCCTGTAATCAAATAGTGCTTAATCATTGATTAATTTTACGCAGTACAGTTTAACAAATGCACTTTTTTAAAATATCAATTCCTGTATGTTTTACATGAATAATGGGGAAATATGGCATGGTACACTCCACAGCAAAACTGAAGTCAGTGTGATATGCAGTTTTGTTAACCGTTAGAGCCGTTATCTGACTATAAACTGGTTTGTTACAGATTACTACTGAAACAGTGTTTCACCAGAGGATGTCACATGCTAAAGCTTGTTAATATCGAAAGCACAAAGCTTACACTGAGTTATAGTAATTGTTATACTGCACTGTACGATTCCGGTAACAGCTCAAATTTTAACATTGGTTGAACAGCAATCTATTTGGCTAAACGTTGCCTCATCGTATATATCAACCTAGCTGACTAAAATCACTGTACAGATAGGGAAAGGGAAGGAATATAATGCTTTATCAGCCTTTGTATACTATAACTTACATTTCATACTGTACTAGTAGGTTTAAAGAATTTATACACAAATCATATTGTGCTATATGGTACTGCATATGGCTAGTACTTCATAGTCATTGATGTTTTTTGCAGTAAGAAAATGTTCTTTATGTATGTACTGCTCATTTTAGTTTTGTTCATTTTACTGATGTCTTCACCCACAGAGATTGTGTATGCGGCACTCAAACAGCCACTGCAAGTGGCCTTTTTTGATTTTGACAATTTATATAATGTATCTCGTTGTCACTAACAGCAGAAAAAATGCAGAATCTACCAAAACATACGAAAAGAAAAGCTGAGATGACAAAATAAAAAACAAAAACTCTGAAAAACAGGACATGCTACAGAGATGATGACTGATAACACCACCACACTGGCAGCAAACAGCTGCCTCAACAGGAAAGAAAAAATGGTACAAAACAAAAGATCAGACACCAGTACTGATAACACCGTGTAACAATTTTTTTTTTTTTGGTTCCTGGGTAGTAAGTGTTATTTCCTAATTGCTTATGCCTCAGAAGTATAGAACATGGCTATTATTCCCCACAAACTTTGCTTTTGTGACCAGGACAGTGATATTTTGAAATTTACCTATTTTCCAGAACATTCCAGATAGATTCAGTGCTGAGTAAACTTGGAGTAACTTCTAGAACTTTCCAGTAATATAAATAGTAGTATAAATACAAGGGCCTTAAGCCCACCAGTTCAGTTTAGTTCCAGCTGCCTAAGTGGATTAATATCTGCATTTTTCTGAGATGGCATCAAAGGGCTGCAATGGTAGCATTCCTGATGGGTCTCCAAGGCGGTTTTACCAAGCTTTCCTGCTATCTTTGCCTTTGGGACAGTAGGGACACGAAGGCGCACTACCACAGGCAGGACTGACCACAGCGGCCGAGTTCTCTGTGGGGAGGAACAACGTCAAGTGGGAGCCACTGGTGGACTCCCGGAAGGTGCTGATGCCAACACTGCACATCAAAATGGGCCTTATGAAACAATTTGTCAGAGCTCTAGATAAGGAGTCGGCAGCCTTCAAGTACCTTCAAGACTTCTTCCCTAAGCTGTCTGAGGCAAAGGTCAAAGCCGGTGTCTTTGTCAGACCACAGATAAAGAAGATCCTAGAGTGCAGTGAATTCCCCAAGAAGCTCACTAGTAAGGAGAAATTGGCTTGGAACAGCTTTGTCGCAGTGGTTCGGGGCTTCCTGGGCAATCACAAGGCCAGAAACTATGTGGAGCTGGTTGAGAACTACGGCACAATGGGCTGTAGGATGTCTCTCAAAGTCCATATCCTTGATGCTCATCTTGATAAATTCAAGGAGAACATGGGAGCGTACTTGGAGGAGCAAGGCGAGCGCTTCCATCAGGATATACTGGACTTTGAACGCCGCTACCAAGGACAGTATAACGAGAACATGATGGGAGACTACATTTGGGGGCTGATTTGTGAAAGTGATTTACAGTATAATCGTAAATTCCGAAAAACTACTCACTTCTAAATCTTTTGTAGTCATTTTTGTATTACTTTAGTATAAATACATGTTAATTTGGATTCATATGTTGTTTTTTTCTGACTTTATGTGAACGAGAAGATCGTTTTCTCATTGGAAATAGGTAAATTTCAAAATATCACTGTCCTGGTCACAAAAGCAAAGTTTGTGGGGAATAATAGCCTGTGAGGCGTGTGAGTAAAAATGGATTTTCCAGACAGTGATTTAAGTGTAACAATTAAAATTTTATTTAATATTACACAGAAAAAAGAAAAATAATAAAGAAGGATGTGAGGGAGGGAGTGCTGGAGTAATCAAAAATAAAGGAACGGAAGCCTCTTAGTCCTCTTCGCGTTCTGCTTAAATCCAAAAATAAAACAAAAAGGAATAAAAACAGAAAAGAGCCAAGTTAGTAAAGCCTCCGTTCGTGATACAGTCCAAACTCCCACGTACTTCTCTCCAGCCTTTTTTCCCCCCGCCTCTATTCCTTAGGACCAACCCCGAACACAGTAGCACGTTCCCTTTAGTATGCAAACCCTGCCCCGGTAGTCAGTGGATCACCAATCCCAAACTGACAGGTATCCTTAATTTCACTTGACTCCAGTGGCTGGAATTTACATACTCGTACTTCCGCCCCTCACCAAGGTGCCGCCCCTCAAAAAGATGACTTTTGTCATGGTCACAAGACCTTGGTAAGGGAAGTCCCGAGTTGGTTTGATGCCTTCTACTGTTGGGAGGCTGAATTGCAGACTGAAACCCCTTTGACTCATCACATAGCCATTTTCTATACTTTTGAGGCATAAGCAATTAGGAAATAACACTTACTACCCAGGAACAAAAATTGTGTTACATAGTGTAATTAGCAAATACAAATAATTAGCTGCAGTGAGTCCATGTGACCTAATGCACAGGTTGATACAGCACATAGCCTCTATAGCCAAGTTTTGTTCATTTTAGATTTAATTTCTCTTTGAACTATAGATACTCCAAAAATCTACTCTTAAAGAACCAGTATCATAGTTTAAACTTCATAGTGCTGTACATGTTGTTCTCCTGTTTTCCTATTTTGGAGTCACGCAGCCTCCTGCAGGGTTGCCTGAGCAAATCTTTTATGCATTTTCAGTAAAAATGGAAATCAAATTCAAGCCATCAAAGTACTACTTGAAATAGCACTTGACTTGTTTTCAAAAGTAGCTGCGAAAGCTGGCCTGTGTCTGTAAAGACAGGATACTGGCTCTTTCAATGTTAGTAAACAATAATAACTAATATAAAACAATGTTATAATTAGTGTTCTGCATTTTCGGTTTTTATCTTCAAAAAAACAAATCTGTGAATTTTCCGGAGTTTATTTTAAATATATTAAAATAAAATAGTATCTACAGAAGCATGACATCAGCACAAAACAAGCCTGGTTTATTCCCCTTGAAATCATAAAAATAAAAGAAAATTGACAGAACTGGTCGGTGCAAGCCATCGGGAGATGTGTCAAAAATCACACTGGACATTTCCATCAATGCGTTCCATAAGCTTACCAAAGCATCACCGTTTTCTGTCAAATATTTATGATTATGATTGGCAGTGTTTGGCAGTGTTTTAGCTGATGGACAGTACCGTCACATGAAGTCACCAAATAATACCTCTCTGCAGTCAACAATGAACAGTGGCTGTCCAGCAAAGCAGAGCGTTCTATCAAGCTCATCAACACATTCATTATGCACTCTTTTTATTAAAGCATGTTGAAAAGCTTTATAAACTGATTGCTTGTCTCAGTTCACTTTATTGTTTTAGTTTAATGTGTCGCTTATTTTTCTGTATGTTGTTTTATTGTCAGCCCAAACATTTAACTCAATGCAACAGTATTTGCAGTGCTATGTGTCTTCTGCATCATCTGACACACTTCTTTTATTTTTGCTTTTTGTATACTTCAAAACATTTGTTTTCTTTTAAATATTCATAAACTGATTTTCATTTTCTCCCCGTTCCTCATCCATTAAAAATATTATATTTTCATGCAAGTATTTCAATTTAGTTTTTGTTCAAGCTAGTAGTTAACACACCCAGCAATTGCCACAATAATCAGACTTTGATTGGCCAACATAATCAGGTGATAATGTGTTTGTGAAGTGACAGAGAACCGCGTTTGAATGTTATTTGATCCTCTGACATCTAAACATCTACTGTATCCTAGAATACAGTGTAGGGCTGCGTAGAGTCAAAATCAGTATTTTAATCAAAATCTTTTGTATTTCCTAGATAATAATACCAAAAATATGAACACTATACAAAAATCATCTAGTTAAAAAAAATCCTGTAATAAACACTAATTATAATGTACATATGTTCAGAACAGTATAGTGTTTGAAATATTTGTATATCCTGAATGAATGTAAAATAAACAAGTGAAGAACCAAAATAATTTAGATATTATCCTGGTATACCACCCACTCGCTATATCGTTGTACTCATTGTACTCATGTAATAATATGTGTTCACACCTGATACTGATTTATAGCCGTTACTCGGCACACACCTAGTCTAGAATTGTGTTTTTCATCAATGTTTATTCCACACAGAAGCATGCATCAGATCCTAGGACATTATTACCTCTCCCTTTTTTGTCTCTGTGGCAATGTTGCCCCATCCCTGTGTGTATTTCAATGTTGTATATTGCGTGTTGTGTGTTAATGTTGGTATAGAGTCATTGGTACACAGGATATAAATGGATCTGTGGAACACAAGTTTTTTTTAAAATGTATGTTTGTATTTAGGCAAGAGGATTGCACGGCACTTCACGTGCAGGTAAAATGTAATAATATGTGAGCACAGGGAATTGCACTTTATTAATTCACGTGCAGTTTTACCGAGACTCCAATTGAATTAATTAGCAATCGAATCTCGGTACATCAAAGCAGCATGTTTTCACTCACTTGGGGTTGTGTGTTCAGTGAGTGGAGAACAGGTGTGGAAAAGAGAAAAGTAAAAACGTAAAGTAAATCTTAATTTAACTCACCGTGTTTGTCTGTGTAGTCAGTTTTGTTTGTCTCTTTATTTTGGCGAAAGTGCTGTGTTCTGTGTTTTGTTTGTCTTTACAACCTTTTATTTTCTGTCTTTTTCATTATTAAATACTGACCAAAGCCAATCACTCAGCTTCATCAAACTCCACCTCTCTGTTGTTTATTTGTTGGTGGTCCAATATAAATCCACTATATATCGAGGGCCATGATATAGCGAGAGACCCATAAAAAAACAAATAGGCTAACAAATATTGTACAACCACTCCGTCATTTTATCAGGGGCATCGGGGTCCAATATAAATCCTCTCCACAACCCGCTGTTTCTCATTTTACGTATAAAAAGCAGCACACTGTTTTAATTTGTACTGCGGAGGGTAATTGCTTCTCATCAGCTTAAGTCTCCCATTAATTTCACGAGTCTTCCTCTCCTTTCTGAAATGCACAAACCCGCTGCTTGTTGCTACGGAGCTAATGTCATTGCCTTGTGACTTTTCCTAGTGCATTGCTTCCACAAATGAGCACCTCGTTGACTAAAATAAAAACCGCTTCAGCAAGTAGATATTTAATTTGCTTTATGTTATTGTGCAATGTGTGTGTATATGATAACAGTGTGATATTAATGCTTTGTTTTTATTTGTTTTGTATATTTTTCTTTGTGATGTGCAGTACGAAATAAAACGAAAAGTAATTCTAAGTGCAGTTGCCTATGTATATTGCAGCTAAGGCATGCACAGTTAAAGTGTAAAAATGGAGAACCAACTTCAGGACCGCGATATATCCAGATCCATGGGCAGTATAGCGTGGGGCGATATAGCGAGGGTTAGGTGTATGGTTTCAGTCTTGAAGTTTACACAGGAGACAGATGCAGAAAATTAAATTTGAAAACTGTAATAAGAAAAACATGCATTGCAATATTTGTAATTATTGTATAACTAGTTGTTAATAACTAAAATCAACAAATGACTAACCGAAAGGCGTTGTAGTATTTACTGAATAAATGCGCAAACAAAAATAGAGCGGAGAGAAATTAATAAAGAAAACACATTCATTCTGTGTTATAGCTTGACACATTGCATGAATTCAAGCCTGTCAAATGCTGTGACAGGAACAGCACTGGAAGATGCCCAATTGCTTAAAGAAATGTGATAATTGATCTTCAAGCAACCTTCACGAGAAGGTGGCCCAATGAATTACTGTATGTTTCCTTTTTCGTTGTTTTTGTGTTGATGTAATCTAAATACATATATTGAATCAGCCGTTCTGACTATGGAGAAGCAATAGAACAGCCTGCATGAGGGGATGCTACCACAATTTCAGTTTGATCAGTACAGTCCCTGTTCCATCACCCCCAAACTTTAGTTGCTGGGTTACACTGAGTCAAGTAAATAGATAGCTTGCGTCATGGAAACATTAAGCTGTAGGCAACAGGGACAGACTGCTTGCAATGAAGCAAATGGAATTGCATAAGAAAAAAATTGATGGCCCAACTGGTAACTAATAGTGGGGCTCACACCAGCTGAGAAGAGCATATGTTGTTCTAATTTATCAACCCGCCAACATCAACTGCATGTTAACACTTACGGACCCCAACATGTTTAACTAATACTTTACACACTTTGAATTTGTTTGTATCTGTGTCTTTCTCCATTAATAGGTCTTAACCATCACTTAATATTTGTTTGTCACAAGCGAATATTTGCAATATTTATTAAAGGTCACCAGCATATTTTACCTCTGAGCAAGTGTGAGTGTGAAATGTCTGTAATAAGGCTATGTATAAAAATACAAACAAAAAAAAAAAACAGTAAACAAATTGAAACGGTCCAACGTCTTCCGTTAAGAATAAAAGAAAACCAGTCAATTGATATTGAAGCATTATAATTGACCACAAGCTATGTTAACTTACCTTTAAAAGCAAGGGACCTACTTGTTCTTAACACCATGGGCAGAGAGAGAGAGATGAGGAATGGAGCAGGCAGAGTAAATACGGGTAAAGGGTCATTATTGTATTTACACTAGTATAACATGTATGGTTCTAGTATAATTAAAAAACTATGTAGCAGATATGTATGATGAATAGGAGGAGGTTTCAGCTTGAAAGCTCCACAGGTGAATGATGGATGATTGTTTGGGATTGTTCAGCTAAGTTATATTTTCCCACTCATTTCTGGCACTGCAGACAAGGCTCAACACAATATGTTAATGAACTATATGCCAGCAGAAGATTTATTTAGTGACAAGCTGATAATGAGTTAATTAGGCAATTATATTCTACAGACATAATGAATTCTTGACAACTCTATATAGAAACAAAAAAGGGGAGCAGGACTGATTGGGCCTTTAATTAATGATGTAGCATTTTGAATGGTACACAGTGGAATTACAGACCACTTACTGATAAAAAATAATATATTAATAGTAAACCACATATAGCATATTGTAAAGACTCCCACAAAAAAAAAAAAACTAACAGTTTTGAAATTTGCTTTTTGAAATTGCCAAAGATACTGTCCATACAATCTATAACCCACAACATTTTGTATTTCTGATACAGTACCATGATTTTTAAGTTCTCAAACTCAATTCTGTTCAGAAATTAAAGCATAATGAAACATCATTTCTGCGCTGCACCCTATAGATGGAATATGGGATGCAGGGGTATGGAAATAGCAATATGAAACAGCTGCTGAATGGAAAAAGATGTGTGCACTGGACCACAATCCTGTCATAAACATTCCATTTTTGATCAGGGAACATCTGTTTGTTTGTTTTTTCATTGCTTTTCATTAATACCCTTGCTATTTTTTAATTAGAAACCTGCTTTTTCTTGCCAGATAAATAATAAAACAATTTACCTTCTTTTCCAAGACTACTTTTAAATATTCCAAGGTAAATATAATATGATAATTTTATTTGTAGGTGTTAAAGAGTGAGTTTTTTTTTCTTTTCTTCATAATTTCATTAAAAGAAAAACAGGAACCCTTAACACATTCAACATTTCAAATCTGTACGCAGGACCAGGTAACATGTAACTTCAATAAAAACAGCTAATGGTAACATGTAACTTCAATAAAAACATAACCGGTCCATCTATATACTTCTCTATATATATATATATATATATATATATATATATATATATATATATATATATATATATATATATATATATATTCGATTTCTATTTATGCTGCTTTAGTAGTTATCCCATTCTCGCTGTTAAGCCTAGGATAACAATGTATGTTGCAGCATACAATAAGGATTGTGTAATTAGTTATCCCAGTCTTGCTGTAAAGTTACTTACTATAGTGATGGAAGTGTGAAGCTATCAAATGGTGTTGCACATATTTAAAGACATATACATTTCTAAAGCCACTATCACTCATTTCTTGTGGTTAGAGAGGATTACCAAAACTAGATAGCATCTCTTCTACAAAAAGATCCTACTACTAATTTACTATACATGTCTATAGAATATAATTGTCTAATTGCACTGGATATAACTTAATTTTAGCATGTAGGTACTAAACATAAAGTGGAAATTTGATAATATAAAATGTAAGGGGCTGCAACATGTGTTTCTAGTTAAATAAATTTGTGTTATATAATATTCCTGTATTGCCTATGGTAAGGTATAGTAACAAAAACTAGGGCTGTACATCTGCATGTATTGCATAGCAACAACAACAAGGCTCCAGGGAACATGGCATTGGTGTAGGGACAGGCATTGCAATGAAGTATCATTTCAGCATTTTCAGAGGAAATCTACATTCTTTATTGGAGAGCTCGCTAAGCATGTCACACACTGGTCACAAGGAGTAAACATATCTCTAGCATCTGCCCACTGGATTTTTAATCCATGTGTATTCAATTATAAAACCTAAAACAAAAAATCTGGTCTAGATGGATGTGCAGAGTCGTCATTACTCGTATTAGTACTTGAAGTGGGCAGAGATAAAACAAGACAGAAACGTAAAAAAAAAAAAAAAAAAAAACATTAATGGAACTGTTAAAGGGTATGTAACATATGTAACTAAGATGGATTTAGCAGTGAGCAGGAGGATTTGTGGGAAATGTAGTTCTGAGAGGTCCATCAGGGTACATGGGAAGGCAGGGAATGCAATTTAAAAGTTTAAAAAAGTGGTCAAACTGTAAAAAAAATAAATAAAACAATACACACACCTTACGTAAACAGTTGTAGCAACATATGGGAATGTTTAACACAATAAAATAAAAAGGTCCTTATGTACCCTTTAAGACTTTCACTGTTTTGAAATCCTAATGTATATTTTTACCATTAGAGGTCAGAAGTTCTTTTAAAAACGACTATGTAACAAGCATTGTACTCATGTAATAATATGTGTTCACACCGGATACTGATTTATAGCCGTTACTTGGCACACACCTAGTCTAGAATTGTGTTTTTCATCAATGTTTATTCCACACAGAAGCGTGCATCAGATCCTAGGACATTATCGCCTCTCCCTTTTTTGTCTCTGTGGCAATGTTGCCCCACCCCTGTGCGTATTTCAATGTTGTATATTGCGTGTTGTGTGTTAATGTTGGTATAGAGTCATTAGTACACGGGATATAAATGGGTCTGTGGAACACAAGTTTTTTAAAATGTATGTTTGTATTTAGGCAAGAGGATTGCACGTGCAGGTAAAATGTAATAATATGTGAGCACGGGGAATTGCACTTTATTAATTCACGTGCAGTTGTACCAAGACTCCAATTGAATTAATTAGCAATCGAATCTCGGTACAGCTGCATAAAAGCAGCATGTTTTCACTCACTTGGGGTTGTGTGTTCAGTGAGTGGAGAACAGGTGTGGAGAAGAGAAAAGTAAAAACATAAAGTAAATCTTAATTTAACTCACCGTGTTTGTCTGTGTAGTCAGTTTTGTTTGTCTCTTTATTTTGGCGAAAGTGCTGTGTTCTGTGTTTTGTTTGTCTTTACAACCTTTTATTTTCTGTCTTTTTCATTATTAAATACTTACCAAAGCCAATCACTCAGCTTCATCAAACTCCACCTCTCTGTTGTTTATTTGTTGGTTCCTGGTTCTGGTCTGAAGTCCCCCACTGCAGCCGTCTTCATGGCAGTCTCCCAGTATGCAAACCCCATTGTTGGAATTCCTAGTCGGTTTGCAAAGAAGTCGACATAGCCTTGTGTCTGCACAGAGCTGAGATCGGGTCAACAGCACATCCCTCATCTTGTGCAATTTAAAGACAGTCTCTGAAAGAGAAGCACAACATTATGCATGTTTCTTTAGTGTGGTAGAACGAGAATGTATCTACAGTAAGTATTGTCTACAGTAACAAGAACCATCATGGAAAACAAGATGTATATGCTCAAATGAATTCTTACCTAGTATAACAAATACACAAAAAACTACTTTTTTAAAATAGTTGTTTTCATTTATAATAAGCATGACAGTTCTTGTCCAATCCTACTTATTTGCTTAACTTCTGTTTCATAAGCAAAACAAGCATTTCAGACACATTGAATATTCTCTGCAATACTGCACTCTAGCAGACTGGATACCCAGAGGACAGTAGGACACACTTGATGCATTCACTTGTTTTTTTTTTTATAAAGCATTATTGATGATTTATTTATTATCTCTGTATTGCCTAATGGATACATTTTATAATAAACACATTTAATTGAATTAGTGTTTTGTTACATTTTAAAGGATTGTTTAATTGAATCATGCAACAAATTGCATGGAAGCTGCCTGAAGACACAAAATGGGCCACCAATACAAATCAGACAAACCCCCCTACATGCATTAATGAGTAGACATCCAGCAGAACAAATCTCTGATTGCAGCACTGGGGTTATTACCCTTCATCCATATGTGAAATGTTTACAATCCATTTTCTAAACAGCTTACTGGAATTGAAAAAAATCATTCAATGAGGAATATTGAGCTATACTTTGTTGAAGCGTTTTTCTAAACTATTAGAAGGTATACATCCATAAGCATACAATAGAATACATGCACTGCTTGCATTTCATTCTTCAATTTGGAATATATTCAGATATTACAAGGCAATGCTAGAGAAGTTTCTGCTGTTAAAAGCTGCAGCTCACTGCAATGCTCTTGCAGCAACACATAAAAGACAATACCAGAAAAAAGTTTGATGTTTTGTGATCTACAGTGTGATAAAACTGAAGCTTACTTTAATTAAACGACACTTTAACTGAAGTGTGATAATAAAAGCTGATAAGAAGGACTGATACATGTGAAGTAGTGCAATATTCATGGCAACCACTGTCCATGGAAGAACAACCAACACCTCCATTATACTCTATATAATTTAAAACAA
The DNA here is from genome assembly GCF_017654505.1 of Polyodon spathula. Lineage (NCBI taxonomy): Eukaryota > Metazoa > Chordata > Actinopteri > Acipenseriformes > Polyodontidae > Polyodon > Polyodon spathula. Next base: position 29,868,892 of record NC_054547.1, read on the forward strand.
TGCGAGACACAAAAGGGACTGTGCAATGGAGCGGAGCACTTCTCAAAGCTGAACTCACACAATTCAAAACACTGTAATTTAATAGAAATTGATGGATACCCATTCTACTAAATATTTTAGAACAATGCAATAGCTGTAATGAATAATAAAATGTGTGTTTTTGTTTTATTTACTTCCCTCTGCTTTGTTTTAAACTCCCAGCAGACACAACGCGTGATAGCGCATGTCAATATGTAGAGAACTGGGTACTTTTATTCCCAGAAGAACACAAGTTTGCCTTGCTTCAATTTATAACACCGCAAAATAGCATTTTATATACTTTATTTTGGTAAATAAACCTAAAGCAATTTAGTGCAATGTGTGTTTCACTTTATGCCAAGATATATTTTTTTAAGTTCTTACTTATTTATTTAACAATGTTACAGACAGACACAATGTAGTGTCATGTTTAAGTGAAACAGACAACAACAAAAAAGATTAGGGTTAAATTTCTAAAAGTTTAATATAGAAATTTAAGATGATTTATTTATATTATTTTTAGTTACAACTGAATACAACGTATCAAATCAAGTGAAATGTCAGAAACTTGTTTAAGAGCATAAATATTTGCTTCATCTTATAGTGATACTGCATGGGAGTTGGAGCCATGCTCATATTACAGTAGTGTACAAGTAGTTCTGTGCAACGAGTGAGCACGGTACAAGCTGCCACACCATATTTGACTGATTAATACAAGAAGTACCGTATGAGAGTTCTATGTGAGATTGAGTGAGGCTAATGCATAGTTCAAAGACAACTTAGCTATTGGCTCTGTTCTATATTTGCTTTTCTGATGATGGGAGATAGAATTAATAAAATTAACTTTCTCATAAGATCACACTCACTCAGGCACGCATGCACACACCAACGGACAAGGCTTCTGTATTCCTTACATTGCCATACCACAATATCACATTTAAAGATTTCATGTAAACTTAGCAAATTCAAGCATTTGTAAAGCATTGACCGTACGTCTTTTTACTTTTTCACATCTGTTAAGTCTTTATGCTCTAAACAAAGAACGCATTTAAAATACAATTTAATTGCAATCTTTCACATAATGCAATTAATCAACGTGGCAATTATGTTATCTTTCAAATATCTCTGTTGTATGTTCTTGCCAAGTTAATATTCGTATTCAGGTTTACGGCGAGAAAGAATCAATGTTGCCTTTTTAGGATTCTTGTCCATTGCACTTTTCTTCTTTCTCTCTAATCATCTATATAAACAGTTCACTTGCAGGTCAAGAAAATGTATTTACAAATCCAGTCTATTCCAGTTATATGTTTCTCCTGGCTTCCTTTACTTAATAAGCATACACTGAGATGACCGAGACGTTCATGGGCAATGCAGAGCTTTGCTATAAGTAAATCATGTCAATAAGGCTAAGTACACATATACAGTTGGCTCGACAACCGTATTCACACATGAAACTCGCTGCTGTTGTTTGTTGTACACACACACACCTTTCATTAGTGAAGCGAGTGCACTCCCTGTTTAAACAAGCCACTGAACTCGGGGCATCATTACATGCTGATCGTGAGGTTTTGTGTGACAACATGGAGGCTGTGTTTTTGTTTATGCTTTTGAAAGAAAGTACTGTATGCAATCGATCGATAGTTCGTCAAGCTCATCTATTCTCTTTTCTGCAAAACCAGCAGAGACACAGTTTTGCTTTTTCTGCACTGCTAACGGTCTGCAGTACCATGACGGTAGATTGAAACATTTGGGCGATCTTCTGACCACCTGGCTGGTGGGAACGACTTGAATGGTTTCCAAATGACTGGATTAAAAATGTACGCATGTCTAAGGAGTCGTATATATGCGTCTTTGTCATTCTCTGAAACATGTGCCATCGGCCGTCTGCTTATTTTCACTGTGCGGGCCTGCCATGCAACCACCTCGGAGCTACAGGGTCAGAGGACCAAGCAGAAACGGGCAGCTTACAGGGGTCGGTGGTGCGCGGTTAGCCGAGGACACCCTGGCCGACCTAAACTCTCCCCACCCAGGTCGTGCTCGGCTAATTGTACGCCGCCACCTGGGAACTCCTGTCCACGGTCTGCAGTGGAATAGCTTGGACCCGAACCTGCGACCTCCAGGCTATAGGGCTCATCCTCCACTCCACACTGTAGGCTATAAATAAATAATAAGCGGCATCTACTGTGTATGTAAGGTACAGTACTGCAAAAGGGTACAGGATGGCACAAAGCATTAACAACTAAACAAGTTTTTTCCGCCTGAAGGGGTAACTCTGTCACAACACAAGCAGGATAGGCTGTTTTACCTCAGTCATTTAGTATTTGCATGGAACAGGTACTTTGAGTGGAATTAATAAGAATCATACAAATTATTGTTTCGCACATTTGTTTGTGTTGCATTTAAACCCCAATGGATTTATTTATTTTTCTTGACACTGCACTGACAGCTCCATGGTGGCATGTTATTTATTGTGGCTACATTCCTATTAGCTCTATTGGAAGTTTCTTCTGGCAAAGGCAATGTACATGAAGAACAATACTCTAGCAAACCTATCAACAGTAGCATGAAGCACAGCGTAACTTAATCATCATAGACATGATATATACATAAAACATAGAGCAAGTAACCCATCAGGTGCCCATCTGTGATCTGAAAATATTCCCTACATTACTGAATTAGGCAAGTTCACACACACACACACACACACACCTACTGTACACATGACAAGTCATCACAAATCTCTACAATGTTTGGGAACCACTGACCCGGACTGTATGAATAACAGTATGAATCTTCTGCCAACAATGTGTAACATTTACCCAGGCAACTTATAGGAAGTGAGTCATTATTTCTGGCTCACGGACTAAAAAATAAACAAACATGAAGCTAACAGTTTACAGCAAAATACATCTTCATGACTGGAGTCTTAACAAACCCACAACTTAAATACACATCAGATAAATGTGTCATTGTATGTACATGAGATAGAGCATATCCTAAGTATGTTTAAATAAGAGAAACACTGATATTGGCAGTAGAATAATACAACTGCACCTACCTATCATTTACATAATGTTTTTCAGAAAAGGGGGGAAGAAAAACATCCAATAAAGATACTAAATGCAGACATTTTATTTTATGTGAAACCTTTAAAATTCATAGAATCTAAATGTTCCACAATATATAATACGGAAGAGATACAAATTACATTGTATTTGAGATATTTTATTCTGAAGAAGGTGACCTTTGGAAATGACATCTGCAGCAGTGAAGCTGCAATAGCATATATCACATTTTAAAAGACTGAAACATTTAAATTAGACAGGCTGAAAAGGATATTTTTGACAGATATGAATATGTATTACAAATGATTTACTGAACAGCTCAGTGGAGAGACCATCAAGAGCCATAGTAAAGTCTTACAAACAAAGGATATAACATTTTTTCAGTCATGTGTTTGAAATCAGCAACGCAACATGCAGTCTGCAGTTTTTAACAGTGTTCTCTTAGTTGTTCTGCAATTTTTGGCATTAAAAAAAAAGTTTTAAAGTAATATTCCTTTTTGTTCAAGCCTCAATCAAGAGTCTGGGTCTCAAAACCAGCATGATACTTGTTTTGCCGTTAGTTATTATTTGTCAGTCTGTTCTGTTTGGGCCAATGAGCCGTTTTGTTTTATAAAAGTGTTTTTGTTTTTGTTTAAACTTTTAATTTAATAAAGAACAGCGTGAGCAGCACTTTTTAATACCCGTAGTACTGCCTTGTTGTGGATTAATTTCCTGGTCTGACGTCACCCTAAACCCATCTCTGCCACAGGGCTACAGACAGCATGATACAAAAAAAACAAAAAACAATCATCATACAATAAAACATCACTAACTCACTTTAATTATGTAAAATCAATGACAATTCCTGTGTTGACCAATCAGGAATTTTGTTCACAGCACCCAGAGCCGGGCATACATTAGGTGCGTTTACACTGGCACAAATATTCCAGAATGAGAGGATAAGAGGATGGATTCTGAACGGAATCGGTGCGCTTATCCTCTTTAATGATGAGTTAGTATTCCAGACTGTGAGGACAAGAAGATGGATTCCGGTCACTTTTATTCATGTAAACATGCTGAGGACGTATTTTGGAATGATTGCAGAAAATACCCAGCAGGCACTGCATGCTAACCAGCAACATCATCACAGTGCTGCCTTTTCATTTAAACATTGGAATTAAAAGAGGGAACACAAGCAAATTTAAACTCCAACTCCAACTCCTAGCTTCTAAAAAAGGAAGTGGAACGCATTTCTATATTTTTTAAGTATTGATAATATCTTTAATCTCTTCAAAGTACGCATGCTCAGAGTCTGCTCCTGTGAGAAGTACCCCCCGTTGTTTCAAGCAAGTGTAAGTGCACCGATCTGGTACAGACCGAGAATCTTATTGGAAAGATTCCAGCACGCTAGTATAAAAGCACCTATTGATATGTGATTTCCGTTTTCCTGCAGAGCGGTACTTGAGGTGTAACAGTTTGGTTTTACATGCTGGTTAGTCACAGTCAGATATCAGTGATTGTGTACTTGTAGTTGTTGGAAATCTTGGAATTTGTTCTGTTACCATTATTGTGAAAACACCAATATAAATCAATATATTGCAACCACTTGTGTAAAACAGCACCAATACTGATATATGATGCCACCATGCATATACCGTATTGTATCTTCAAGAGGTCTGGGTGAGATACAATGGTTAAGTAATGCCCACCCATGTCCAGGATTTCACAGACAATTTCCTGGGTTTAACAAATAGTTTATTCATTGCTTTTTTAAAACCAGAATTAACCTGAAAAGTGTCCCCACTCATGTATGTGAAAACACTAATTTATATCAAGGTACATGCTGTAGATACAGTAAATTTACATAATGCATTAGTTTTAGAGCAATTAAGCTGTGTTTTTAAAATACTGAGGTACTGATATCAGTTTTTACATGAACATTCAGACATTTATTAGCATTCACAGCAAACAGAAATGAGCTGCTTCTGTGTCCATCACCAAATACATACAATATTTTATGTAATATTAGTATAATAATATCAGTTAAAATACTGTATCAAAGAAGACAGTGTTCCTGGGGGACTGAAGTGGAAAAATAAAATGACTGTAATCGACACAAAATGCACTAATTTGTGCACTCACTATTGACAGCCTCAAAAAATGATTCATTCCGTGAATTGTATAACCCTTAGACCTGAAAATAAATAAACAAGATCAAACTTGTGGGCCACAGAGAAATGCAAACTCACTTTGCTACTGAGTTTTAAAGAAATACAATTGATGATATTTTGATTGACTGGAAAATGTTATATTTTTATTAATATTTAATTGAGGTTAACTGATCGCAAATAAGGTCATCAAGGCGAGTGTGCATGTGGCAATTGGACTTCTACTTCATCAAAAAGCCATTACTGTAACCTTTAAGATACATACCCTTGAATCAGAGATTATACCACGTAGTTTTTTTTTTTTTTTTTAATATTTAAATAACTAACAGAATATTTTGATGCAACAGAGGATACATGTCCACTCTAGGTTTCTATGCTGACTGATTATATATATATAAAAAAAAACAGAAATGCTTTTTTTTCTCCTCATTCTCTTACCGAAAGGTGTGTTACACCATGGCTTTTTATTAGAGCAACAGCTGTTTCAGAAGTCCGTTATCATTTTAGTCAGCTGCAGTATTTTCCCTTTTGTGTTGATAAAGCCAATACATGCTATCACAAGTCTATATATCCACTTTCCTCTGCCTTTTGGTTTACTTCCTCTGCAGCAGTTAAGGAAATCCATATGCATCACCTCTATTCTCCTCAACAAAGGGGACATCATCCTACTCAAACAGGGCTATTAACCTCCAACATTCGCTTACTCCACATGTGGCAAATGGTCTAATTTCTTCCTTTCTTCACACAACCTTTCTAGTTTCATCCTCAGTCCTGAAACTTTTGCTCAAGGTCAGACCACACTCTTGTCACTGGTAATCTTACAGCATCCATGTTATCATGTCACTAAAGCATCAAATGAACTACACCTGGTGAAAATGTATGCAACGAATAACCATTTCCATGAAATATTCTCAAATAGTTATTATTATTATTATTATTATTATTATTATTTATTATTATTATTATTATTATTATTATTATTATTATTATTATTATTATTACGGAGGGTTATGAAGTTGTCCCTTCCTTATTACTTTTAAACATCTGGGCCTGATTTGATGAAGGCCTGATTTTACATGTGTCAGCAGTCAATGGAAAACCACGTACTCCTGTCAAACCTCTTGACAAATGTCACATTACAACGCATACCATTTAAGATATTATGAGGAATGCAACGACTGCTATCTCAGCTCCTTAGAATATGACTCACTGCTATTGAAACTTCCCGAAAAGAAATTGCAATAAGGGCACACTCATAAATGTTGTGTGGGATCATTGTGATTCTTGGCATTTTTGACACTCCTCTTTCTACATCTGATCTGAATCATGGTTCATTATGAGAAGCTGGCATCGTGTATTTGCTGAGACACAAGTATCAATTTTCCACCTGTTGATGCAGTTAAAGTCTTTAAAAGTAATAAAGAAATAGCCCGCTTCTCCTAATATAACTGGAGGCCACCCTGGCAGCTTGTGAGGTACTGTATCAATTACCTTTTAGGGGAGGCTGTTAATAGAAAAGGGCTGCCTAACTGATTGCTGATTGCTTTTAATTAGTACATAATTAGTGCATCAGGGCTGTGTATATTTTTTAACCATTTCAAAAGCAATGCAAATGATAGGAAGGTAAAAATCTATTAACCTAGGAAGGTTAAAATGTATTAAAATATATTCAGATAAGAAAGCATCAGCTGCCTGCTCTCCTGAATAAAGGCTTTTGTAAACACAGCTTGTAATCACCGACAATGCCAAGCTGGGCAGTTATAATCCAATCCTCCAATGAGAACATGCCCCAAGGGTATCTGACATGGACAAATAATTACTGCCTGTGGTCCTATAGAATATCATGCAAGCACTTTCACAAAGGTAAAATCCCCATAATTAACAACCTCAAGCTGAGGCCATTTTTATGTTCTTTTTGAGAAACACTAAAGTCAACCATAGAGGTCTGCCATCTAAATGTAATTTTAATACTTTACTCTGCGGGTAGTGTAACTAAATATACCACATACAAGCATACTGTATTGTTTACTATTGATAATTTGATCAATTAATTAAATAATACTCAACAATTATCAACAAAATTAGCCCAAATCAAATGACATGCCTTATTTACCAAAGTGGTCCATAATCTTTTGAGCCAGTGGTTGTTTTATGACTATAAGTACAATGAAAATACTGAACACACTCTCTTTTGTACAATCAACTTGCCCATGCATTCATACTGCAAGGCTTTTCAAGCTCTTGTCTAATATTGCCAGGACCTTGTAGCTCTAGCTTTGTACGTAGCCCCAACTATAACCCTGCCTGAGATTTGCGATAAGTAACTGGTTTTTCATAACTCAGAGTGCACCTGTGACCTCAGATGGATGACAAAATCATTGTTTTAGCATGAGTTGTTTTTGCTTAAAAAGCTGTTTTGATCATCTGTGCAAAGAACAATCAAACCAGCTAAAACTGGTTCTAAACCACACATTTCTGTTAAGTAACTATACTTTTGGTCCTGCATCACGGAATGCCTTCTAACACACTTCCTGAAGGTGGGAGGTGGGTGGGGGGGGGGCAACTCTGTTCATTGGTGAAAGCAGATTTACACACCTTCTAGGGCAGGTTCTAGACCAGTGGGCAGGCATTTCCTAGGTATATTAACCCTTTGCGGTCCTATGTGGGACCAGGTCCTACATTACAATTTTCCCTTTCCAGTCCTATGTTGGACCCTGTCTGAGTCCCTCCCAGCCAAAGGTTGAACAAATCTTCAAAATAACTTCAATTGAACCTTGGATTGGAATGTTTAGATACAAAAAAAAAACCTTTGTCAAGGGAAAAGTGTGTTTAAAAAACAACGAGTGGAGGTACTTAGAGGTTTTTGATGCCATGGTAACTATACTCACTTATTTCTATTTAAATCTATTGATCTGTTTGTGATGTCATTTAAATCTATTGATCTGTTTGTGATGTCTCTGCTATATATTAATAGATCAATTTAAAAAATATTCAGAAGAAAAGGCACTTCACCGTTCATTTCAAAGGGACCAAGAACAAAGTACACAGAAAGAGCATTTGGAACTGGAAACGCAACTAGAAAGGCCAAGAGAGGGATAGAAATGAACATTGTCAAGGGGGCTAAAACCAATTCCAAAAATGTTTTTCAATATTCTAACAGCAAAAGAACACTCAAGGAGGAAGTAAAAGGTCTAAGAGATACAAATGGCAAAATCATAGATGAAAAAAGAAAAATATATCATTACTTTTCACAAGTTTTTACAAAGAAGGACACTGAAAACATGCCTCACATTTTGACCTGTTCATATCCAGTTTTAAATAACTTTAGCATAACAGAGGCAGAAGTGTTAAAGGGACTAGGAGCAATAAAAATAAACAAATTCCCTGGGCCGGGTGAGATCCTCCCATTAGTACTCAAAGAAATGAAAGAAGTTATTTACAAACTGCTAACCAAGATCATGCAACAGTCTCTTGACACAGGGGTTGTACCGACAGACCAATAAGCCTCACTTATTATATTATACAAACTTATGGAAACTATAATAAGATCTAAAATGGCAAATTACCTATATGGCAACAGTATCCTAGGAGGCAGTTAGCATAGTTTTAGGAAAGGGAGATCATGTCTAACTAACTTGCTTGATCTTTTTGAGGATGCAACATCGATAATGGATAATTGCAAATCATATCACATGGTTTATTTAGATTTTCAGAAAGCTTTCGACAAAAAGTCTCGCATAAAAGATGTTCTCAAACTGAATGCAGTGAGAATTCAAGGAAATGCATGCACATGGAGAGAGTGGTTAACAAGTAGAAAACAGAAGGTACTGATTAGAAAAGAAACCTCAAAATGGAGCAAGGTAACCAGTGGAGTGCCACAAGGATCAGTATTAGGTCCTCTCCTCTTCCTAATCTAATTACTTAGATTCTGGTATAGTAAGCAAACTTGTTAAATTAGCAGATGACGCAAAAATAGGAGGAGCGGCAAACAACGTTGCAGCAAAGGTTATTCAAAATAATCTAAACAGCATTCAGAACTGGGCAGACACATGGCAAATGAGATTTAATATAGAAAAGTGTACGGTACTGCATGCAAGCAATAAACATGTGCATTATAAATATCATATGGGAAATATTGTAATTGAAGAAGGAATCTATGAAAAAGACCTAGGAGTTTATGTTGACTCAGAAATGTCTTCATCTAGACAATGTGTGGAAGCTATAAAAAAGGCCAACAAGATGCTCGGTTATAGTGAAATGTGTTGAATTTAAATCAAGGGAAGTAAATTGAATCTATTCAGTCTTGAACAAAGAAAACTATGCTGATTCAAGCATTAAAAATTCTAAAAAGTATTGACAATGTCACCGAAGGGACTTTTTTGACCTGAAAAAGAAACAAGGACCAGGGGTCCCAAATGGAGTTTAGACAAAGGGGCATTCAGAACAGAAAATTGGAGGCACTTTTTTACACAATTGTAAATTGTGAATTGTGGGAGTCTGGAACCAACTGCACAGTAATGTTGTTGAAGCTGACACCCTGGGATCCTTCAAGAAGCTGCTTAATGAGATTCTGGGATCAACAAGCTACTAACAACCAAACGAGCAAGGTGGGCTGAATGGCCTCCTCTCGTTCGCAAACTCTCATATGTTCTTATGTTTAAAAACAATATGACAATATGGCTGTGAAATGTATCAGATTAATTAAATATCAATTCTCTTTACAATGCTCTCTGCAATCTCCTCATTCACACATGACACATTTCCAACACAAATCTCTATTCATGGTTCCTGTACTGTACATGCACAGTGGGAAATGGGCTACTGTGGACATTACATTTTGTATAGGATTTGCAGCCATTTTAATCTAAAAAAAACCCCCAAAAAACAAACATGCTCTTTATCCACATTGACAAGGCCCTTCTTTTAGTATCTCACTCAAAGTGATGTAGACGCTAAGAAAAGTTATAGTGTGATGAATAGAACCCTTGTAAAGAGCATATACAGAGCATACTGTACAACCTGACAATGGCTGAAAGCTTCACTATATACAGTTTGTGGAGCAAATGTTTATATTTCCAATAACCAAAAGATGTGCAGAAACAAATTATGGATGTATCTGTTATTTGAAATCCCAAACTACCATTTATTGTTTTAAAACACCCAACAGAGCATGACAATTACTGGAACCATGTAAACTTTAGAAGGAACTGTAGCAAAAAATACCTTTTATTGTAACCACATTTTGAAATCACAGGATGATTCATATATAACCCAGTCTTGAGTTAATGAGTAACATTTCCTATCTTACTGCTGCAGTAAAAGTACCAATTTTATAATATAATAATATATTGCCTTTCATATTGGACCACCATCACAAAGCACTTTACAGAGGTAGGCTGTGAACTGTGCATTATATGATTTAACATCTTATCTGCAGGATGGAGCACAAGGAGGTTAAGTGACTTGCTCAGGGTCACACACAGTGAGTCAGTCAATGGCAGAGGTGGGATTTGAACCAGTGACCTTCTGCTTACAAGCCCTGGACTTTAACCACTTCTATAATAGATCAATTTGTATACTAGGTCATGCTCCAATTACGGAGCATGATCTATTATAGAAATTGAAAATTTGAGAAAAGCCATCTGATTGATTACTTAAATATTAATATTTTACAAAATCACTTTGAAGATAAGGCAGCTACTATTAGAACTCGTGTCCTTTCTTTGTGGCAGATGTGCTTAACATTAACATCAAACAATTGTTGAAAATAGCACTGAAACTTTCAAAAGTTCATTGAACTTCTAAAATCAGAAAAAATTAACTTCTGGAATAATATCTGTATGCATCTTTATTTCATGTTTTATTAGAAATGGTAAGAAATGTGACTTTTAAGCATAGTGTTTCAACATAAAAAATGATACTCAATTTCTTTAACAGTTTTAAAAATCAAAACTCTTATCATTCTTTTTAAAACTATTTTCATAAAAAAAAATGTTGCATTTCAATAATAATATTTTTGTGAAGAGAGTGCATGCAGTTTGTAATAATGGTGAATGGTACAATATGCAATTTAATATTTTTTTAATAATAATATTAATATACTGCTTTTTGGAGATGACAGCTAGAACTTGTTCTGGAGGATACATGTACTTTTAAATGACAAATGCCTCTTCAAGTTGAGACTGTCCATATACACAAAAGTTTTTGCAGCACACTGCATATGCTTCCAATTTTGTGTCCATCCCTTCAAGGACTGTTTCAGCTTTACATTTTACTATCTTGAAAATGCAAAGATGCCAGGATAGCATATCCTTTGATGAACATGAGATGTTGTATGTTGAACAGGAGATGACAGTGGCTTTGTCCTGTGCCTGAGGCAATACATGCCTGTGAGATAGCAGGGAGGGGGTTAAAATCCTCCCTGCTTTAAAAAAATGTTAAAATGCACTTTTGGGTGAATGGGCTAAGGGTTTTAATTGTTTAATTGTTTAATTGTTAATTGTTTTATTGTTTAGTTATCCCCTGCACCTGGTGGTAATTGTAAATTAGAGCCAGGTGCAGGGTATATGAGAGGCAGCCAGGCTGCTCAGGGCTGCTGCTGAGTGAGGAGCCTGACTGTGTGTGTGTGTGTGTGTGTGTGTGTGTGTGTGTGTGTGTGTGTGTGTGTGTGTGTGTGTGTGTGTGTGTGTGTGTGTGTGTGTGTGTGTGTGTGTGTGTGAGTGAGTGTGTGTGTGAGTGAGAGAGAGAGAGAGAGAGAGAGAGAGAGAGAGAGAGAGAGAGAGAGAGAGAGAGAGAGAGAGAAAAAAGTTGTTTTGAAAAAGGTATTGTGTGTAACTTGTGTTGTTGTGTTGTTGTGTGTGTGTGTGTGTTTTTTTAGCAGGTAAACGGTGTATCCGTCCTGTGAGCTAGTTTGTTTTTTTTGTAATTAAAAGTGCGCAACAGTGCTATTTTTCTTTTAATTTTGTGTGTGGATCATGATTTTTGAAGGGAAAAGAACCCAAGCGGGTCTGTTTGGAGAGCCGGCTGTCGCAATGCCCCATGAAGAATCAATCAATATTGATTCAAGAACACAATACTTGTCTAGTAAAAGCGTAAAATAGGGAAATATATTGACTCGAGAATCATAGATAATTTTACCCCATGTCTGCAGTAACGCTGCACTTCAGTTTTTGAGATTTTGCATTTATGACATGTTAGACAGTATAATGTTTACATGTAATACAAATGTTGCCAGGAAGTGGCAGTGTGCTAAACCACTATTGCACCACACTTTAAGTTGGTGCAATGTAGCTCTTGACTGTCCCATGCTGTCATTCCAGGCATTACATTTTACTTGGGGAATGCTTTGTTTGTACTCGTGAGAGAAGGTGAGCTTTGAGAATTGTCTGTCTGCATTTTACTGAATACCCCAATAAATGTTGCTCACTTGATCGTGACAGACTGTTTGAACTTCTACCAAAGCTAACTCTCAGCAGCTGTTGCTCGGCTAATACAGAGCAAACATTTATTTTATCATTGTATCATTCAAGATCCCTGTGAAGCCTTTTTTCCTGAATAGAAGTATCTATATTATCATTACTGACATTTATACTGTAGCAACAGTGATGTCTTTTTTTATCCCCCCTTCTAGGTTAAATTTAAACAAGCATTGACAATGCGAAAGTCACTCTTTCGCTGTCTTGCAATGCAGTTAAAGCTCAACCTCCACACCTCCTTCTGGCCTATCAGATTGACTGCATCCACCGAGAACACCAAATAAGTTTCCAAAGGCAGTATTGCCTAAAGGTGGGATGAGACCGCTAGCTGATTTAAATAAGCTTCAAACTATTGCATAATGCTTTTTTTTTTAAATCGGAGTACAGCTTGGCATGGCATAAACATTACATTTCCCCAAACCAATAATGAAACTATATGATTTATAAAAAAAAAAAAAAAAAAACCTATATATTTAAGACATGTGCATTAAAATGCAGAGATTTACTGGGGAATGTCAGTGAAAAGTTGTATGATCCAGAATATATCTGATCAATAGAAAGAGTAAGTACAACGCCACATAAATCAATCACTTTTACAAGACAGCAGAATAACATCTAATTAAATATAGGGTCTGTGGAGATTGGACTTGCTTGTGCATATAAAGGCTTTATTCTAAAATTTGTAAAACATTTCCAATATAAGTCTGAACATCTGAGCTCTGTTATGATAAACACATTTTGATTACATACCTGCGATATCATGCTGTTTTTCTTTCAGATGGATCATTTCAGAGAGGATTACCTGCTACTGTATATCATTTTATAATCGGTGTTGTACAAGAACACAATCAAGACTGTCAAGATGTATTTCGGACACAGGTCGGAATGCAACAACAGCAAAAAGTAATTCGCTGTCCAGAACTAAAACAAAAAAGGCAAAGAAAAAATAATTGTATATTAATCATGGTAGTTCTATTACAGATAGGAGGGGTGGGTTAACAAATATTTTGACCCATAGTGTGTTGCTACATATTCTATAAGGCACAGTCAGTTGACTACTGATGTGGTACAGTATTTGAGATTTGAGCTAAAAAACTAGAGCTACGGAGAGCTTTCTTTATCCTAGTATGATACCAGTATAACTGTCACAGAAAGTGCCCTAATAGCATATGGTCAGAAATAAATTTCAAAATAAAGCTAAATTATATTGAAACGGTTTATTTGACTCAATAAACATAGGGGAATGCTTTGTACACAAATTGTGTAGATGTATAACATATTGAACATGTTACAGTAGTTGCATCTTAAGAACCATATTCATATTTCAACAATATGTCCATTAAAAATGAGTTTAAAAAGATTCCATGTGTCATCGTATTGCACACACACACACACACACACATATATATATATATATATATATATATATATATATATATATATATATATATATATATATATATATATAGTATCTGCTTTATACAAAATAAAAAGATGTGTTGCTTCGACAATACCCAATTAATTTATGAAAAACCTTTCAATTTATTTTGTATACTAGGCCCCATAATCCCAAAAGTATCTGTTTTATTATAATTGGTTCCAAAGCACCCATTTGAAACGCATCGACAGAGTGGCATTTCAGTTTTCAAGACAGCTCCAAAGTAAGATAAGTGGAAAATATTACCAGTGTCTCGCAAATATGATTTATTATGTGGTTAAAGAATCTCAAAATAGTGAGACTGCTCAATGTTGAGTATATACCTGGAGCTTTCCAAAATGATAGTCCAGAGATAAATTAGGTCATGGAAGCGATCCAAAATGAGCTTTTCAACATAACAGAACTCAGAGTGGAGGGCAGCGAAGCCTAAAGGCTTGAGCAAAGGACTGTGATTCCAGGATTGGTGACAAAACGTTACTTCTTCTGTGTGTAGTAGAATAAAATATAAATAGTGGCAATATACAGTATACACATGTTGAACCAGAAGAGAACTCTCGAGATTTCTCATTTCCAACAGAGTCCCTTGGTGAAATCACATTTAAAATAACTAATAAAATATTCAATACTAAAAAAAGGTCATTTTTAAAACTAATGCAAAAGATGTTGGCCTCTTCCATATTTTTGTGATAGCTGAATAAATAATAAATAATATCCAAAATATTGGAACTTTAAGGTCACATGTGTTCCTTTATATTACTGTACATGCAGGAACATCTCTTTCTTCATCCTTATGAGGAGTGACTCTTAACTTGCCGTGACTCTTTCTTTACACTATTAGATCTGACAGATAGCATAACATGCTACCAATTATTAACTTCGGCTTGATCTCAAGGACAGTTGCCATACCTAGGCTGAAGTAAGTTGAAATAATTTCCTGAAATGTTAGCACATTTGAAAATGCTCTGCCGTACAGTTACTATAGACTATAGATAGGTGAATATCATGGGGATTTTGGTATCAGACTGGCTGGTTGCTCCAAACATTTCCTTCTTTTCATCTGAAGCATTTCTATTTTCCAGTTGATATCACAGCTAAGCTACCCCCTTCTTTACACCTGAGGACAAAAGCCAGTCCTGCAGCTGTCTGTTCAAGCTCTCCAGGCACGGTTGTGTCTTCATCATGTAAATGCAAAATATACATGGCTAAACAGCAACCAGCTATTGTACCTGTTGTCTTTGTCAATTCCTCATTGGAGCAAATGGGAAAACTTTAGTTAAAGGCTTGTTATAATGAATGAAACATCTAAAGGCATGCACTGAGACCTATTCAGCTTACATTTATATTTCTGTATTTATTAAATTGGATGCTTATGAAACTTTTCTAGGCAGTTATAAAGCCAATATCAGTCAAGATAAGTTTTCTTGAATTTCAAACTGTATTTTATACATAAAAACAAACATTTCTTTATCGACAAAACCTTTATAATCATAGACGTTTTTAAATGAATCCTTAAACTAAAGTATTACCAAACATTCCGTATGAAAAGTTCAGTTACCATCAACACAATTGAATCCTGCAAACTGGTATCATAGTCAGATTGAATTTATTTTTATACTACTTTGCAGTTATTTTATTTCTTAACAACACAATTACATCTACAGAAAATATGGGATATTTTTACAACAAACTGACACAAAAGGAATATGTGATTACTGCATTATGTTTTTGCACAGTACATATCAATTAATGCAACTTGTATGTAGTATAATCAATCCTTAGCTAACATTACAGCATGAGCAAAATTTGCATAGAACCACACTTTCATTTTGCATACAAGACCACACTAGACTATCAAGAAAACATGTCCAAAGCAAAACACGACACAACTTTACATTCAAATCCTGGTTTTACTTGTGTAGTTTGATAATGAACTACCTAACAGCTCATTTTCAGCGAGTTAATATAGAAAAACAACAAAAAAAAAAAATGTCTTGCTATAATCCTCCAGGGAATTATGACGCAGTTCATCTAACAAAGAGATCTGGCTCCTGCTCACAATAGAGGCGAGAATTCAATTTATTACAACAAAATGTCACAGGTGGACTGGCATTTAGGTTAATTAAAAGGGCTATTGCTTTGAAAGAAATAATAGATGCTTCTCTCATTTGCATATGACCTTTGAACCGTTGTGGCATAGTGAATGTTAGTATCCCTGTGAGCTGTTGAAGAGCAGGAGAATTGACAACATCAACCAAGATGAAGTTCCCACAAATGTGTTGCACTTGTAGGTTGCTTTGCTTTCACCCTTCTGTCCAGTTCATCCCACACCAGCTCGATGGGGTTTAAGTCTGGAGACTGTGCTGGCCATTTCATGATTTGAAGCCTCCCGTCTTGTTCTTTTCTTCTGGTAGTTCTGACCTAGCCTAGAGGTATGTTTTGGGTCATTATCTTGCTGTAGGATGAACCCCTGATCAACTAGACGTATACCAGAGGGTATTGCATGGCGCTACAAAATGCTGTGGTAGCCATTTTGGTTCAGGGTACCACTCACTCTGTGCAAGTCGCCGACATCATGGTTTATACCTTATATATGTTACATGTTGCATTTTTCAACTCTGATGCATTATGAGCAGTAGTGCTCGTGGTGGGTGATAACAGTTTATTATTTTTCGTGACAGCTTAGTGCAATGCTGATCTGGTTTTGTGCTGGCCCAAGGCGACAGCTCCGGATTCGTGTTTAGCCATCTAGTGATACTCAAATACAGACAGTTACTTAAACAGACTCGAATAAACAAACAAACAAAAACACTCACGATTATTTCTAGTACGCTTTTCTCTGCGTGTCACACGGTCCTTCCAGTTTAAAACACAAACCAAGCGAAGGAAAATATTTACGATTCTCCGGCCCCTTTATGCTATCACGCATGACCCCTTGGTAAGCGATTGCAGCTGTCTCTATTGCCTGCAGCTGCTACATCGTTTACCTTCCGGGTCAATACATTCCTGCACCGTATTCTCTCCTTCTTCCAGGCTGACGACTTCCCGACCCTGGAAAGGAACTGTCAGTCCAGCCCATCCAAAGACTTCCCCTTTCACTACTTAGCGCCCTCACAGGTTGAGAGGGAGATCATCACCAACAATAATGCAGCACATACATCATAAAACACAAAAATACACACAGGGGCGGGGCACCCCTCCACACATGTCCACATGGGAGGCCCAACAATTGGATGGGACAAGCAACTGCTGTGTCTCCCGCCAGTGATGTAATTATGTAACACTCAATGATTCCTAGGAAATTAAAGCATTTTATTGGATGCTCTTTTTATTTTTCAGAGTTCCAAACCAGCCCAGGACTTAACAATAGAAATTAAACAATCAAACAGTCAAATTCTATTCAGAGGGGCAAAATGAATTCTAGTGCTTTCATCCCCGTCTCAAGCCGAAGAGAAAAGCTCCAGCACACCTGGCACTAATTGGAGAGAGGCTGGATTGTTAGATTATTAATTACCCTTTCATCCTGGGAATGTTTTAGAAACAGACAAGATAAGAGTTAACTTACATTCAAATGATGTATGCTCTGTGCAGGGGGGGGGGGGGGGGGCATGCCCACCTGTATCAACAATGCAACAGAAAATAAATACAACATAATACATACATGATGAAGAAATCTGATTATACATTATACAAAACCACATTATACCTTGTTACACTGCCAGTTGTTGAAGAAAAGGGGAAGCTATAGCATGAAGACTTCCATTACCCCTGACTGGATTGTAAAGGCTAACATAAGTCACTGCATTACTCTCCAATACCGCTCTCATTTCCTAAAAAAAAACAAAAAACCAATAGAAATGGCAACTCAGCATCTTCCATCATGCCCAAACCACCAGATAGGAGTATGACAACACAAACAAGTGAACACCACAAATACCTAAACAGAGTGGCATTTGTATTCAGTGCCAGACATTCCCGTTCTCTGTCAAATGTTGGTTTGGCATACATTAACTCCAGAACACGTTGCTGGAATGAGCAGAGGTTTGGTGCTACATCGATTTGGGTCTTTATTATTACATGTAAGTGTGGATTTGATTCAGGGCTGAATACTTTTTTCTTGTGTCTTGTGTTTACAGACTTTGTTAAACTGTTTGTTTTTAGCGTTTCCAAATCAAATTAATCTTTTAGTTGTACATTTTTTACATTGTGTTTAAAATTTTGCCATTAAAACCATTTCCTATCTTATGTAAACAACACCAGTTTACTAACACACCAATACTGGCTTGCATCAGCTGCGTTAACCCTGTATCAGTCTGATACTGTAATGCCATTGTAATGTCATTCCTTACCTCTGCCCATTCATATGACCCAATATTGCTGAAGGCTGATCCTCCCCACAGATAGAAAACAGTGGTATGGTCTGGCTGTCAACCATTTCTTACTTGAGTGACCAAGGACCCAATAAGCTCAGTATTGATGGCTGCACCACTAATCCATTCTCATCCATTCTTGCCATACCAGCTGTTGTGGTGTCTACTTAAACTGACCTATCAATCAGCAACACACACACACACACACACGCACATTGCTTACAACTTTGAAATATAGAATAACTTTCACACTGGAAATATGTTTTTCAGAGACGTACTGAAACAAAGATATCCCCTATTACTTTATGGTAATACTACATTGTAATATTCAATGGGTGGTTTAAGAACAGATTGTTTCCTATTAAATTATCCAATTTATAACATGTCACTTCATTTGTGGAGCTAGCAGAGGAGACTATCTGCATAGAATACTGACTTAAATGTCAGCTAAAGGCAGTTTTGTGCATATTTAATTTATATGCTCCTCTTAAATGAAAGTTACATTTATTGAAGTTATAATTATGGCATTATGTCTAGCTCAAGAGCCATCCATACTGGACAGACAAGGTACATTCCCTTCTTAGACTGAAAAAAATAATATTCTGCTTGCAAAGGAAAACCACAAAAGAATAAGGCACAGTTAAATTAGCCTAGAGTATGGTTTAACTTCAAATTTGCCATTCCTCTTTATTCTCTGGTCGGTTTAAGCATGGCCATTGATACAGAAGAATGCAAGGACTGTTGGAAATACTGGTTAATAACAGCAGAGCACAATTTACTAAGACCATGTGGATCTAGACTTTTCAGTGCATTTTGTTACCCCACTGAGAACCATTAACAAATATATGCAGTTGTAAAAGTGAGCTAGGAGGAGAAAATGAAGACTTGATCAGCTGATGTTGCAACATTGATACAAAACAGCAAATTAAAAACACAAGTTCTTTTAATTCTGGATTGATATTTTCAACAGTACCATGTGTTTAAAATTCCCCTTCATTTAAGTTAAATAGCACAGTAACATAATACAAATGCAATATGAAAATAAAAGGAAAATAGGAAACCAGTACAATTTAAAGAAAGTTATATTTTTTAACATCGCAAAACATTGCCCATTAGCTTTACTTCCATGTATGTATATAATATGCACTTGCTTGTATATCAAACCCAAATATAAACAATCCTAATCTATACCTTAATAGCTGATATGAAAATAGTTATTGTTATAGTTGAACTTACAAGAGCAAAACAAATGACAAACGAATTTGGTGAATTCATATAATAATAATCTTTATATAGCACCTTTCATAGCAGACCACCATCACAAAGTGTTTTACAAGATACAAGACTGGGGTGTGTGAACTATACATCAGCTGCAGAGTCACTTACAACAATGTCTAACCTGAAAGACAGCACACAAGGAAGTTAAGCGACTTCCTCAGGGTCATGCAATGCATCAGTGGCTGAGCTAGGATTTGAACCAGGTACCTCCTCGTTGCAAGCCTGTTTCTTTAACCACTGGACCACACAGCCTTCTATAGTGTACGTGTATATACCACTGTACCACTACATTGTACCAAAATGCTGGTCCTTGTGGATGCAGATGCAGCTGTTTACTTTCATCAACAAATCTGTTCACTCTTATAAAAACGTACATTTTCTGTAATGACAAGCATGACTGAAGTAGCTGTCAAGAGTAATACACATTTAAAAATCATACCTGTAGAAAACTGAAAGAAAATCGACAGAGGTAGAAAGAGGATCAGAGTTTAAAAAGAGAATCAGTTTGAAGAATTATTATTAGCAAATACCTGTTGGGTTTTCATTATTCTCCTAATAATAATAATAATGTGCAAACGAGTATCTGAGTGTAACAATGTGAGCAACGATCATGTGGATGCTCCAGTGAGTCTTCTACAAAACCTCTTTGCAAATGAAAACATTTTTCTACTCATTTTATGAGCCTAATTATTCACCATTTGGCTCTTTAGAAGCACTAACTGCAGAGATATTCAATTTAAATCTTCTACACACTACAACCTAATTATACTATGCCTTTAAAAGTCACATTAGAGTGTTATTATATAGCATGTGCATTATAATCTGGCTCAAATCCCAAGTAAGCTTTTAATAGAGAATGTCATTAAACAAACAGGAAGATTTTGTTCCAAATGTATGGTACACTGTGGTAGGGGGGTGTGGATTATCTGCTGACAGATGCTGGAAGAGACACAGGTGATGTTGACATGCCTCATAGGCTCTGTTTATTTACACAGAGAAAACACACCTGCGTGACTATACCGGTATGTCATGGGAAACAATACAAGTATACAAAAAATTGGCAAAAGGGGAAAAGTGGAAAACAAATATGGTGATAGCTACTTCACTGATCAAGGATGCTCTGCTGACATACTGCTCCCTACACTTCCAGGAAGTCTCCAAACTAATCCCTGCTACGAATAATAACACAACCCTGATCCCGGGCCACACACGGGGGTCGGAGGTTTTTAGCTTCTTTTACAAAAAATGGTTTGTTATCCAGGTAGCTTGGACAATCCTCATCCTCTGGCTTTTCAACAGCCCTGAGGTGTGTCAGCGGACCCCATTTATCACAAGACACACCCACCAGCTGATCATGGCGGTCTCAAACGAAGCATCTGGCTCTCTAACAACTGTTTACATTCATCAAATAAACACAAAAGGAAAAATCTAACAAAATTCACAAACTAAACTATATGCACATGTGCAGGGCCTCAGCCCTGCCACAAACCCCTATTGTCTATAATGCTTTGTGTACATCTATAATTGATCTTTATCAATTGCAGAAGGAACTGCTACAAAATAGTGAGGTGGCATTCCAATGTTAAGCACACTGATTCACATAAAGTGCACTGGGGTGATTTACTGTGGCATGTTAAGCCTGTGTAACCTTAATACCATAATGTACAGTATCTACATTAACAACCACCAGGTATAGTATCTACAGTAACAGAGAAACAGTGCTATGATAGAAGAAACAAGTCAAAATAAATGACCCTGCTGGCCATTCTGTTATATTGCATGCACCTTAGTGATGAGCTGAGAACAACTGACCTGGGTTCGTAATCCCTTTCAGGTATCCAGTTACATTGTGTATGGTCCTATATTTTGTGTCTGACTCAATATGCAGTATTATAGTCCTTTTCGCTGTAAAACAAAAACATAAATGGTTAGTAAAATTCAGAAATTAACATATACCGTTTTTTTCGCCCTCACAAAATATCGTCTGTGTTCCAAAGAAAATTCTATAATTACATAGTTATCTATAAAGGGTTATTCTATTGCAGTTCACCCAAGGCAACATTATCAATTGGTTGGAGTATGGGCTGATTTCATACTTATGCTATCACATGCTATTACAGTATCTATCACTATCTATATATTCATATGATGTCACTAAATCCTGGAAAGACCAATATAGTTCCTCCACTAGTTCTTACTTTTTCCCTTTATTCAATGTTGGCTAAATTCACTGTGAATTTATCAGTGTCATTATCAATGTTTCTGCAGGCATTGAAACAAATCTATATGGAAAATGAAACTCTTGCCAGAATGAAACTGAATTTTAAGTTGAAGCTGTTTATATATATATATATATATATATATATATATATATATATATATATATATATATATATATATATATATATATTTCTTAATATATATAAAACAAGGCTTCATA
This sequence comes from Polyodon spathula, assembly GCF_017654505.1. Taxonomy (NCBI): domain Eukaryota; kingdom Metazoa; phylum Chordata; class Actinopteri; order Acipenseriformes; family Polyodontidae; genus Polyodon; species Polyodon spathula. Next base: position 29,891,120 of record NC_054547.1, read on the forward strand.
AAACAAATATTGATTTTAAAAAAGTGTCAGAAAGTGGACAATTACCCAGCATAACTTGCTATAACTTATCTGCACCTCAGGCAATGGTTTTCCACTATGGACCTGAACTATAGTACATAGTTGCTTTATACATAATCTATACTTCGTAAAACACATTAATTGACTGGCACTGTTCGAACTAAAGACAGGATTGCCATTGGGTAGTTCAACAGTTAACCCTTTGATCTCTGTAGAATAAACAACCTCCTTCACAGCAGGTAGGCTTTCCATCCATTATTATTTTAAAATAATGTTTACACCTGTTGCCACTTTTAAAATAATGTTTACACTTCAGATGTAGAGTTTTCAGAGAAGAAAACAAAATATGCAAATGTATATCCCTGCAAGTACATCACTTAATTCACAACAGAGACAATAACAAAACTGTTAAGTAATTTCAACTCAATAATGAAAAGGATATGCATAGCGATTACTGAAACCAGATCTGGGTTACTCGCGGATTCATTATTAAGTGCTTTGCTTTGATAACCATATGTTTTCACTCAATTTTAATGACTGTATTTTGAAATAGATGTGGCATGTTTACATTTATGCTTTTGAGAAACTTTTAAGGACATGTGTAACTGCATACCCGATTTTTCAGTTTACAAATGAAATCAAAACCTTGCTTTAAATTCACACTGAACAAACCCCTGCATACAAAGTATTCTTCATTTCACCTTGCATCATTCTAGAACAGTAAAGGAAGCTAATCACATTTCACTGTGCTAAAGCTTCAGGTTTAATAAATGTTCTCCTAAACAGAAATGTAATTTGGTCAAGGGGCAACATAAGTTTTTTAATCAATCAAAATCTACTTAATACAAATTCCAGAGAGTATTACATTTAAAAAGCAGAGGCTGGAAAATTAATATTTTTTTTGTTTTGTTTTTAAGATTGTGGGCAGGCTTTTTATTACATGTGCCGAGTGCATTAATCAGTTATGACAAATAGTCACAAACCTCATTTTAAATTCATCCCTCTGTATGGGCCTGCTGTTACTGTATTCTGAACCTGTGGGTTCAGAATAAGATATTTATTTACATGCAAGGACAAATGATTTTCTCAGTGAAATTTCAATCTTCTTTTCATTGTGAAGCATTCTGGATTAACAGGACGTTTACATATGGCAAGAAAAATGAAGAGCCAGGTAAACTCCAGCTGTGGGTCTGACCCCTGAATGGGACCGTTTGTTTGCCTTAGGACTCTCAGACGTGGTAGTTAGTACACTGCAGAATGCCAGGGAATCCTCCACGAGGGCACTGTATGCCTATAAATGGAGATATTTTCAGGATTGGTGTATGACCAGAGGTCATAATCCCATCTATTGCCCTATAGCAACTATTTTACAGTTTCTGCAAGATCTGATTGAGGCGGGCAGGTCCCCCTCTACACTAAAGGTGTACCTAGCAGCTATATCTGCATGCCATGTTCCCATTGACTCAGTTTCCCCTGGCGCTCCTATTCTGGCGGCCTATTTTCTAAAATGTGCTTGACGGCTACATCCTTCTAGAAAGGACGCCCTCTCAGAGTTGAGTCTGGATGTAGTCTATGTTCCTATTTGAGCTTATACACTCCATGGAGTTGAAATATCTCTATGAAGACAGCCTTTCTATTACCCATCACCTCCGCTAAGCGGGTTAGTGAGCTACTGCCTCTGTCAGTGCACAGTTCCTATATGCGTGTTTGGGATGATGGAAACAGGGTGTCATTATGCACGAACCCCACTTTCCTCCCCAAGGTGGTTACAGCTTTCCACTTGAATCAATCAGTGGAACTGGAGGCTTTCCATCCCCCTCCTTTTTCTTTGGAGGAGGTCAGAGATTGAATTTCCTCTGCCCGATTTGGGCACTGAGATGTTATGTGGATAGGACGAGAGTGCTGAGTCAGTCTGACCAGCTCTTTGTCTGTCATGGTGAAAGGACTGTGGGTCAAGCCTTCTCAAAGCAGCGACTGTTCCACTGGATTGTGGACAGTGTCGACTGTACATACTAATACCGGCCTAACCCCACTTGGGAGGGGATACCAATCTCCACAAATTAATGTTGTGGAATATTTTGGCATACTGCTAAATGAATTATGGCTGTAACTAGCGGAGGAGGGGTAGCGCTATACATAAGAAACAGTCTTGAAGCCCAGGTGTTAAACCTGGACAAAGAAAATAAAACAGAATCAATATGGGTCAGAATAACAGACAAAAATTCAAAAGGCATAATAATAGGAGCATGCTATAGACCGCCAGATTCAGACGGTGAGCACAATAATCTGTTATACAATGACATTAGAAATGTGTGTAGCAAAGGAGAAGCCATACTAATGGGGGATTTCAACTTCCCCCAAATAAAATGGGAAAACCCGGTGGGTAGCGCGAAGGATGAAATAGAAATGGTGGAAATGACAAATGACTGCTTCCTAACACAATTTGTGAAGGCACCCACTAGAGGGGAGGCATGCCTTGATTTAGTCTTTTCAAATAACGAAGATAGAATAACTAAAACAGAGGTCAGAGAACCACTGGCAAACTCAGACCACAACATGGTCTCATTTGAAGTGTTTTTTAAATCCCCAAAAGTAAAGACTAAAGCTAAGGTTTACAATTTTAGAAAAGCAAACTATGAAGGTATGAAACAGAGACTAACAGAAGTAGATTGGAGTAAAATAGAGAAAACACCCACAGAAGAAGGATGGTTGTTCTTCAAAAATGTAGTACTAGAGGCGCAAAACAATTATATCCCTAAAGTAGACAAATCTAAATGTAAAACTAAATTGCCAAAATGGTTTAATAGATCAATTAAAAAAAATATTCAGCGAAAAAAGGCACTTTACAGAGCATTAAAAAAGGACCAAAAAGAAAGTACGCAGAAAGAGTACACAGAACTGCAAACGCAAGTCAAAAAGGAAGTTAGAAAGGCCAAGAGAGAAATAGAAATGAACATTGCTAAGGGAGCTAAAACCAATTCCAAAATGTTTTTCCAATATTACAACAGCAAGAGAACATTCAAAGAGGAGATTAAATGTTTAAGAGATACAAATGGCAAAATCGTAGAGGAAGAAAAAAAAATAGCAAATATGTTAAATGATTACTTTTCACAAGTTTTTACAAAGGAAGATACTGACAACATGCCCCACATGTCATCCAGTTCCTATCCAGTTTTAAATAACTTTAGCATAACTGAGGCAGAAGTGTTAAAGGGACTAGGAGCTCTTAAAATAAACAAATCCCCTGGGCCGGATGAGATCCTCCCAGTAGTACTCAAAGAAATGAAAGAAGTTATTTACAAACCGCTAACCAAGATCATGCAGCAGTCTCTTGACACAGGGGTGGTACCGACAGACTGGAAAATTGCAAACGTAATACCAATCCACAAAAAGGGAAACAAAACTGAACCAGGTAACTACAGACCAGTAAGCCTGACTTCTATTATATGCAAACTTATGGAAACTATAATAAGATCCAAAATGGAAAATTACCTATATGGTAACAGGGTACTGGGAGACAGTCAACATGGTTTTAGGAAAGGGAGATTGTGCCTAACTAACTTGCTTGATTTTTTTGAGGATGCAACATCGATAATGGATAATTGCAAAGCATATGACATGGTTTATTTAGATTTCCAGAAAGCTTTTGACAAAGTCCCGCACAAAAGATTAATTCTCAAACTGAACGCAGTTGGGATTCAAGGAAACACATGTACATGGATTAGGGAGTGGTTAACATGTAGAAAACAGAAAGTACTGATTAGAGGAAAAACCTCAGAATGGAGTGTGGTAACCAGTGGTGTACCACAGGGATCAGTATTAGGTCCTCTGCTATTCCTAATCTACATTAATGATTTAGATTCTGGTATAGTAAGCAAACTTGTTAAATTTGCAGATGACACAAAAGTAGGAGGAGTGGCAAACACTGTTGCAGCAGCAAAGGTCATTCAAAATGATCTAGACAAGATTCAGAACTGGGCAGACACATGGCAAATGACATTTAATAGAGAAAAGTGTAAGGTACTGCACGCAGGAAATAAAAATGTACATTATAAATATCATATGGGAGATATTGAAATTGGAGAAGGAATCTATGAAAAAGACCTAGGAGTTTTTGTTGACTCAGAAATGTCTTCATCTAGACAATGTGCGGAAGCTATAAAAAAGGCTAACAAGATGCTTGGATACATTGTGAAAAGTGTTGAATTTAAATCAAGGGAAGTAATGTTAAAACTGTACAATGCACTAGTAAGACCTCATCTTGAATATTGTGTTCAGTTCTGGTCACCTCGCTATAAAAAAGATATTGCTGCTCTAGAAAGAGTGCAAAGAAGAGCGACCAGAATTATTCCGGGCTTAAAAGGCATGTCATATGCAGACAGACTAAAAGAATTGAATCTGTTCAGTCTTGAACAAAGAAGACTACGTGGCGACCTAATTCAAGCATTCAAAATTCTAAAAGGTATTGACAGTGTCGACCCAAGGGACTTTTTCAGCCTGAAAAAAGAAACAAGGACCAGGGGTCACAAATGGAGTTTAGAAAAAGGGGCATTCAGAACAGAAAATAGGAGACACTTTTTTACACAGAGAATTGTGAGGGTCTGGAATCAACTCCCCAGTAATGTTGTTGAAGCTGACACCCTGGGATCCTTCAAGAAGCTGCTTGATGAGATTTTGGGATCAATAAGCTACTAACAACCAAACGAGCAAGATGGGCCGAATGGCCTCCTCTCGTTTGTAAACTTTCTTATGTTCTTATGTTCTAATTATGGCTGTAACTATGTACAAAGAGCAATGACTCCTCCCAATTATATACAAGTAAAGGCAAGTGTTTTTTTTTTTTTTTTTTTTTTTTTCTACAGTATGTCAACGAACCATTAACGAATTAGTCCACATCAAGGATCATATAAAGAAGGATAAGACAGTCAATCCCATCATTCCATATTATCTCCCATGATTCAGTTTGCGTAAACAGTACAGGTGCCATTTTCTGGAGCCCACCCAGTTCTGAAATACACTGTGGTGATGGTGTGTTGTGCAGTGCCAGGATGCTGCAAAACAGGGGACAGAAGGCAGGTGAAACAAACTTTTAGTTTCCCAAAAGATGTAGGGAATGGGTCTGGAGTATCAAAAGAGCAGGATCAGATCAGTTCTGGATGCCGACTGATTAGTATTGTGTTTCTTAACTAAACTCTGTTCCCCTGGGTAACACATTTTCTGCTTGTGCAGACATTTGTGCAGTCCTTGATTGCAGATGAGAGTTGCTTTACTCCATCTCCCAGAATCCTGCTGAAAATGAGATACCAGTTACCTGCAATACAGTAGTCAGGTCTTGCGAATATCATTTTATATTTTAATGTGCAAATGCACCCAGATACTGCAGAATTGATTTTCAGGCTCAGTTCAGTTATTTGCGATGAATTTTGTTATGGGGTCAGATCTGCCCCACAGGCAGAATAACACATCCCCAATCTGATTGGTTTACTATGGAAAGAAGGCGGGGTTTTGTTTCAATGACATTTCTCCAATTGATTGCTACATTTGGAGGCAGAGTTATTTTTGACTTTTGACTTTTGAAAGAAGCCACTGATTTGGAGGGAGTTGTTCATTTATATTATATTAACTTGCAAATGTTCCTATTTAGAAAGATTTGTAAGAGGAGCTCATTTGCTTAAACTTGCAAAGTTTTACTTGCTATTTTACAAAACGTGCCTGCATTCTTTTACAGTATTAATTAAGTATTTAATTAAAAATGTAAGCTTTATTTTTTAACATCTCTGTTTTCAGAGCTTTTCCTTTATTTAATATAGCATTTATTTAAGCTTCCCTCATGTTACAACATTTCCCAACACAGAGTCAAAATTGTATTAATAAGGAAGTTATTATTTTAATGACATTTTAAATTACTCTACCTCTGATAGTCTTGTGAACACACCTGTAAGTGAAAAATAATAAACAAATACTTAACAATATCTACCAATAGTAAAATATAATAAATAAAAAACGTATTTCAGTCACATCTTCCCCCAAGGCAGATTCTCACACTGACAATGGAACATCTTCCCCTAAGGCATATTCTCACTGACAATAACACATATTCTCCCAAGGCAGACGACAACCATGACAATAACAAAAATGTAAACATAAATATTAATTATTCCATACCTGTACATAATTATATATGGCCTACATTATATTACTGTTAAAATGAATGACTATGAATGGCAGCGTATTTTTATATATCGATATTTTTTTGTCATGCAGTAAATAGCAAAACAGCATAACATTGTGAAAATGTAGGATGAAATTTTGAAACATAACTCTCTGAATAATACTCAGAATAAGAATATTCTGTAGAAAAACTCAACATACTCTGTTACTAGCCTAAATTAAGTAAACATTAAAATAATACCTTCCTTATTAATACAATTGGGACTGCACATTGGAAAATGCTGCTTAATTAATGAAGGAAGCTTATATAAATGCTTTATTAAATAAAGGAAAAGCTCTGAAAATGGAGATGTTAAAAAATAAAGCTTAAAAATAACATTACTTAATACTTTAAAAGTAAAACTTTGCAAGTTTAAGCAAATGAGCACAGAATACCCCTCATTTTCTGCGTTGTAAAATACAGACATTGTTTTCTCTCGGTTTCTTTCTTCTTCTTCTTCTTCTTCTTCTTCTTCTATATTTTTGACTGATTTTTGGAACTGATCTCCTCCAAGAGGTTTGAAGTGATCAATTCGAAACTTGGCACAAATATTGCACTCTCTGACTTGAGTTGCTATTACTTTTGGTGCCGATCGGACTTACGGATTTGGGAGTCACAGGTCATGACCCTCCAAAATTAAAACAGCTTATAAGTTCTTACGGGGACAAGGTAGGGTCATAGTTACTATTGAACATGTATAGGAATCCATTGGTTCTCTATAAGACCAACATTTTTTCTGTTGACCTATAACCTTCCTAGACCAAGATAATGGACATTTGGCTATTTAAAAAACTGACCACTAAAACTGGACAGCTCATAACTCCTGAAAGAGGGCAGATAGGTTCATAGTTTGTATTGAGCATGTATAGCAACCATAAAAATATGTCATAGCCCATGACCTACAAACTTTCTAGAGCCAGATAAAGAATTTTGGCATTTTGTCAAAAAAAAAGTGGAACACATTTTTGAAAGTTCATAGCTCCTTAAGAGTGCTTTTTGGGTTCTGGTTACTATTGAACACTAATAGGAAACTGCCAATGGTCTGTCTAAAAATGCTGTTGAATTTGACCTTTGACCTTACATTATTGGTCAAACTAGACAACAAAACACTATAATAGATTAAATCTCCTTAAATACTGCAGATAGACTCATATTCACCATTGAACATATATAGGAAACCAACTAAGAGCTTTCTAAAAATGTCTTGGACTTTGACATTTGACCTCACATTCATGATCAAACTGGACAATAGACTGTTTTAACAGCTTATATTTCCATAAATACTGCAGATAGACTTATATGTACCATTGGACACTTACAGGAAACCAACTAAGAGCTTTCTAAAAATGTCTTGGACTTTGGCCTCTGGTTAAAGGTCAAATGGACAAGTGTTTTGACAGCTTATAATTCCTTTAAAAAAAACTTGATTATGGCCTTTGAATTCACTTGTACTACACTTTTAAAGTGACCAGTTGAACAGGTAAACAACATCAATGCTCACGTTTTACAACACAGACGAAGTTTCCCCAGAAATTTCCATTCTAGTTTTCTCGAGTTTTTTTAGAAAGCTTTTTAAATCGAAAAGTTTGTAAGTTAATATAACATAAATGAACAACTCCTTCCATATCATTGAAACAAAACCCCACCTTTCCATAGTGAACCAATCAGATTGGAGATGTGTTATTCTGCCTGCGAGGCAGATCTGCCCCAGAACAAAATTCATTGCAAATAACTGAACTGAGTGATTTTCAATGAACACAAATTAGACTTTCCCTTTAAATAACAAGAAAAAGGCCAACTTGGAGGCCAATATACAGCAAAGCAATATAACTTGAATGTCTTTGTTACGACAACACCACCCACTGACAAATGCACTGGCCTCGGGGCAGTCTTTTTTACCCAGGGATCATGGAGGTGAAAATCACAGGACAATAAAAATGAGTGGTAAACACTACAGATATTATAGAAGAACACTAAACAACTTTGAAACATATTCTTCAAGGGTACTTTGTAATAACAACTGTCAATGTGTATTTTTTTCTGTCTGAAAATGCATCATTTTGGTTTCAACTTGGATTCCCATTCATCATGTCTGACAACAGGTCAGATCAAGATTAAAATCTAAGAAGAGTTTCAAATTAAGATTTAAAAAAAAAAAGAAAAAGTTTTCTGTCAAAAGCAAAGACAACTCCACGGGTACGCACTAATTTTAATTCAATTCTTAATGAAAGAAAAAAACACTTAAATGCACTAAAACAAATATTTAACAACTTCAGCAAGAACTAACCATTTTCTTCTAAAGACACCTTTTAAAAAGTTATGCTAGAAACAGTATGTTATTAAAAAGCAATGATAACAAACAGGGTCTACTAAAACAGCAAAATACTGTTATATTTACAGAAGATACTTAATATGCGTTCATTTTTGCCATCTCTGGCGTTTCAAAGGTCACATCTTTCTTCATATGGATGTATTCCATTATAGTAATTCCAGAAATGGACAACAAAAACAAATTGTAGGTAGGGGGAGGTTGTATGTAGGTAGCCAATTTTATAAATAAAAGCTTGGAAATGACACTATCAATCTATGTAAACGGTCGGGGATCCAGAGCCCCTGTAATGGTTATTCTTCTATTCTGTTAATGTCATACAGATTACCAGCTAGCCCAGTTGTCTATTACTAATGGAACATTACTTGAGACTTGTGTTTCACTTAACAGACTCCATCCAGTTCAAAGATTGGCAGAGCTGCTTGGAAGAAAGATAGCACTGGGACTGCTAGTTCCCAAAGCTGATCAATATCTTTCTTGTTCTTGCCAATGATATTCTGGTCTTATTGCCTGCTATTGCCTATAAAGGCCTTGTTGCTCCTGTGTCCATCTTCATGTTTCAGTGAAACTGAACTGCAGTGGTGTGCAACCTGTAGGTTTGTGTAATTGTGTAGCACCAGGATAGAATAATGAAGTGTAAAATCTGAAGATGAGTCTCACTTACAGCAAGACAGGAAAGCAGCACTAGCTAAATCGGAATAGACACCCCAATGTCTTGCTAAGGTCTGCCACATTGAGTGAAATTTCTGCCTAAACTGCTAAGGTACTGAGGTATTTTGTATTTTTTCAGTAAGGAAACCATTTTGTTAAAGGGTATAAAAAAAGAAAATCATCAAAATAACATTTATTACACTTCAATTTGTATGATGCTTGAAATCATTTTATGTGTTTCTGAGCTCCAATATTAAGGCAATAATTAATTATATATATATATATATATATATATTATATATATATATATATATATATATATATATATATATTATATACTCCAGCCACATTCTTAGGAGATTTCCCAGGATGAGGGTTTATTCCTCATCTACGGCAACTACATGTTATGACCGTTTTTTCACCAGTCTCATATTATAAAAATAAGGATGGACAGCTTTGTCTGCCCACCTGTCGATAACAGACGGGTGTATAACATATAATATAATAATAATAATAATAATAATAAATAATAATAATAATAATAATAATACATAAATACATACACTCAAAGGGTGGGCACTTTGCCACACCTGGGTACAGCTTTGCAACAGGTATCGAGGTGAAATATCAACTTGACATTTTTAGCTTTACACTCTTTCAAATTACTTTTTCTCTTTTATCCTTATGGCGTACAGTGAAATGACTTCTAGCTTCTGATAATAACAGGTTACCAGAGATAAATGGGTGGCACTCGGCATAGCTATATATCTTTTAAATATGCATATTAGAATACACTTTCTCTTTAGACCAAGGTCAACATTTCTAAAGAAGTTACTAATAGCTTACACATTTTTTTTACAGTATGTAATGGTTCGGTTGAGCTTATTATGCAGTATAAAAAGGCGCATACACATACAACTGTCTTGAATGGTAAGTGATGAATGATAATTGCTCTACAGTTTCCTTTTACAAATAAGTCAGTTCCTCTTAAGGTGGTATGGTGGGTTAAACTACTGCATCTTCATCTTTTCAGAAATTCTTTCCTATAAATACGTTCTCATGATGAATTAAAACCCAATAAGTAAGCAGCAAAGAAACATACAATAATAATAATACAGTGAACAGAAGTGTAACTTGGTAGCAGAATTGCTTTATTAGATCTTTACCAGGGCATTTGACTTAAAAACATATTTTCCTTCTTTTGGTCGCTAAACCATCATGAACTGATTCCTTAACTGACTATAATGGCTGAACAATTGCACTGCAGCAACAGCTGAGTCTCCTGGGTGACAATAAAAAGAGATTATGGGATTTTTCAGTCAATAGTAGGAATTAGACTTTAATACCATTCATTAAAAGAGTTCATACACCAGATTTATTTTTATTATAACAGAAGAGCCACTGCAGTTCAATGGATTGCTATATTTGAACTGCAAAGCATTCGCCTTGCTGAGCCATTATTCTGCCCCTCTGGGTATGCACATCTCTGGCAATGGTTGTGGCTGTATGAATCCGTCTACCAGAATGTGACACTGACTGTTCACTTTAAATTACACTTTATCTATATTTTCTCACTATCTGGTTACTTATGGTCTCTCTGGCAAGGATTTGAACCAGGGGATTTGTTCAGTTCCGGTTCGAATGAAACGAAATACCGGTTAATACCAGTTAAATGTTTTGTTCTTGCCAAGTAGGCTATTGTATTGGTATTCATAGATCTTCATTTTCTTGAATTAAACAAAAAATCATGAAATACTGTAAACTCCAGAAAACTCAGCACTCAGATGGAAAATGGTGTGACAAACTATCCGTCTGTATCAATAAATGCACTTATTTCCTGTTTATAGAAACAACAATGTCTATGTTGCAGCCTTAATAAATGACAGCAGTCCGCTTGTTTTTTTTGTTTTTTATTTCTCAGTTGCAACTTTCTTTTGCCTCGGTTCGAGTTTACAAATTATTATTATTATTTTTTTTTTTTGTAAACAATTCAAAACAGCAACATTTCCCCAAAAATCTTGGTGGATTAGCGTCCTTACATCAAATGTAATAACGTAATGCGATGTTTGTCTTAATATACAGGAATATAACTAGTAAAACTCCGATTATCAACATATGCATTTACAACTTGTTTTCTCTATACTAATAATAAGTTAATAACAGTACCTGTTTATTTTGAGCGAGTACAAGACTGATCACAGAACGTGGATCCAGCATGTATAGCCAATCGCAAGATGTAAGCATGAACTGAAGGCAAACATAGTGTTATTTGATTCGCTGGCTGCTATGAAAAAGCAAACTAAATGTAATATTCAATTTCATTAGCTGACTGTGATGTAATGCTTTGTCGTTGACCACTGAAGTGTAAGACCATGGGAAGAGCGTTATATGCTTGAAAGCAATGGAAAAGAGAGAGAGAGCAGGCTGAAAAACAACATTATTAACCGAAAAAGAAAAATATTGAATATCATTTTCGTTCCAGAACATAATACATTAATTGTGTTTCGTTTTTTGTTTCTGCGCCATGAAAAATAATGTTTTTTTCTTTTTTTTTTTTTTTTTTTTAATCATTCCGGTTCCATTCCGAATTCCTGCTCTGGGGGCTAGCATACCTGAACACAGGCAGGAGATCTTTAGACCTTCTAGGAGGGGGGTCAATGAAACATGTTAACTACAGTACAGGCATCTGTAGCTGTGGCGTGGGTCACTTGTGTTTAAAAATTAAAGCCACCCTTGGAGCACAGGGCTATCAAAAGAATGAGTTACCTGAGAATACTGGCATTGCGAGTGGAATACACTTGCCATCGGCACCTGTCCCAGAAGCAGATAGCTGTTTGGCAAGAGTCCGAGATTGGCTGAACCAGCAAAGTTGTGAGGTTCGGTTGGTTTTCGTGATGAATTCCATCTGTGATTAGATTATATATATATATATATATATATATATATATATATATATATATATATATATATATATATATATATATATATATATACACACACACACACACACACACACACACACTCACACACACACATTGCTAAACCAATAAAAAAATACAACTTTTTTTTTCTCTGATAATGTTATTACTTTTAATCTTGGGACCCAATTCAATTAACAGTGAGCTATGAAAAAATACTTTTTTTTTTTTTTTTAAATACATGCAATATAATTAAAGCAATAAAAACACGAAAATGCATATCAATATTTATTTGATATATACATAGTCAGTGATGTATCAAAACAGAAAGGGATACTATTGCCTTTTTTTTTTTTTTTTTTTTTACTGTGTCATGTATTATTTCTCTATTTAAAGTATGGATTTTCTTGTTACTGCATCTTGTAAAGTGCTTTGTGATGGTGGTCCACTATGAAAGGTGCTGTACAAAATAAAGATCGATTGATTAATATTGTGTGTATCCTCTGACGTCACCACAAAAGATCTCAGTGTGTGTGAATACCTTCTTGCTGCATTACTATAGCGCAGTATTTTTATTGAAATATCTTTCTTTGCTGATATTGATGACCCATCCCTGGGCCATCACCCCTCAAAAAAAAATCAACAGGTGTGAAGAGCATCAAAACCCCCAGAACACAACACCTTACATTCCATCAACTTGTGCCAAAGAAGGCATTACAATGGGAAAAAGAGCAAAAAAAGAGAAGGAAAAGGCTGACAAAAACTGAAGGTTAACATAACGACAAAGTATAAAAAAAATAAATAAATACAAGTGCATTCTGTAAAATATTCTGGGCAATATTAAATATACTAGTACTGTACAAAGCTGACAATTCACCTGTAAAGGTTTACTTTGGTATACCACTGTAAAGCATAGTGTAGTCTTGTAAAGCAAATTGAAACCATAGTACAGTGAATCACAATCAAACAAGGTAAATCATGCAGTATCAGTGCCTATAGTAAAGCATAGCACATGCATAGTAAAAATAGAATAAACCACAAACTGTGCAAATTATACTCCGCAAGGGCAGTGTTTGCCATTAGTGTTTTGCATTTGGCCCTTTTTGATTACTATCCCAAAAAAATGACCTAAAATTCACAGAAAGACATACAGGTGAAGAGAAGAAAGTCACATCACAAACTGTTCCAAGCAGGATTAAAGTCAGCAGTCTCAGAGCTAATGGGTCCCTGAATTGCAAGTCTGAAGTAATAGTGTCTATGTACCAATAGGGATTTCGATATGGGAAACGCACCACTGACTGCCTCATTAAAATTGGACCTTGTGTGCCTAATCCCACTTTTGGAACAAATAATTTAGGAGGCTCAATTTTTCAGTGATGCTGTTCACTCACTCTGATAGGCACTGTCAACCAGGAATAATAATCTGGCACCGGTACAGTTGGGAGTTATTGCCCTCTGAAGTCAAAGCTACCCCCCCTTATGTAAGCAACTTCAAATCCTTTTAAAGTATTTGCCTTTGGCGTTTAAAAGAGAATAAAAAGTATTTTCTCAAAAGAGTTGTGGAAACAATTTAAAGTTTATATAGTTATATGACAGAGAGCGGATAAATCCAAGTCAACAATCTCCCTCCTGACCTGTGAGGGCGCTGTATAACAGGAACATAGTGCCCCGGACTGGATGGTCTGGCAGTTCATTCCAGGGTCAGTCGGAAGTCAGCCATCAGAAAGGGGGTGGAGCCACAATACCAGATGTCATTGCCTTAATGTGGTAGGCGATGTGTCAGTCATGGACTGGAGGATACGTGATTGCACTAGATACCAAAGTGGGCGTGACTGAAGGTATATCAGGGGATGTGGCCAAGCAATCTGTTCCTTGTGTTATGGTTATGCAAAAACCTACGAGGAAAAACCTGTGTACTAACCATGAGTGTTTTGTTTGTTTTGTCCTGTCTAGTAATTGTCTTGTTGTCATTGTTATTTCACCACCTACACTAAGAGCATTCACTGTGGACTTGTGACTGTGTTGTGTTTGTGAGTGTGTTATCGTGTCGTATTATTTCGGGACTGAACCCATTATTTTGCATGAAGTGATACACATTGCTGTGAAGAGCCTTATTTAAGTGTTGCAGGCATGCAACCCAGCCAAATAAAAAGCTGTTTTACCATGAATTGTCTTGTGTCTATCATCCCTGAGCACCGCATCACTGCTACACCTACGCACTGCAAACCACTTTGCCATAAGTAAATAACTGATTTATCTTAAAAGAGAATTTGGAGCAGAGGCTGTCAGATTATTCTTGTTGTATAGCGTAGTGAATTGTGAGCATCTATTCAACTATTTGTTTTTGCCGCAGGCTAAATATTTTCCTAAACTTCACCCCCAAAAAATAAATCTATACACCTGACAATACAAACATAAGATAATAGAAAACCCTATATAAAATATTATATGTCAATATCTGGAAAACATGCATACAAATTGGTTCATAAGCCTCAATGACTTGTCTGAGACCTTGTCATTCTACACACAAAAAGAAAGACAACTTTTCTGCCAGCAGAAGAATAGAAAACAAAAGTGCAGATATTTCAGTTGACAAGTATTTTTAGAAAAATGTATTTTTCAATCTCTTTATGACTGTGTATGTAAAATAATTGGGCACACTGATTTTATATATACAATATATAGAAACACACACACACACACACACACACACACACACACACACACACACACACACACACACACACAGTATCCACCACTTACACTGTACATTTATATCGGACAAATAGCGTTTGGTGTTTGCCATTCCCATTGATTTCAATAACAAAGGCATCGCTTATACCATGTTAAGCACGGCGTATATTTTCTGAAACGTGTTTGGATCTTGTTATGTGCCATTCACATTGATTTCAATAACAAACGTACTTCTTATTACTGTAGTAATCACTTTTACTAATCCACCAATCAGCTGTTTTCACCATGTTACCTTCCCATTCACACAGATTTAAATACAAAAGGCAGCACTTTACTGTAGTGAAAGCTTGATAGATCGATCAATCAGCTATTTGCACCATGTTACTGAGAGATTGCCCCTGTACTGTACCTTGGCTATTCAATCCCTATACGCTGACAAGGTTTGCTGTCTATACTTGCAAAAAAAGATTGTCCAGATACGTATTACAGTTCTTCGCTGGAAACTAGTTGCAGTAATGTAGCCTACCTATACTGTACATTTCTACACTTGCATTACGTTTTTTTGCTCTTACTTTTTATTACATTCATAGGTTTTAATAGATATTTGTAATATGGTAATGAGTTTCTTAAATAAAGAGTTGGATATCAGTTATTGTGTGGAAGTTTGCAATTTCCATCACTTACTGCGGGTGAATCAAGTTAACACAAACACACCTATTCTAAGCGGTGGCGACTGTGTGTGTGTGTATATATATATATATATATATATATATATATATATATATATATATATATATATAATATATATATAAATGAAGAATGTAAACCAACTGGGTAGTAAACAAAGAAATTGAATAATATAATGTGCTTGAGATTAAAACAAAAAATGGGTTCATTGAGAAACTGGTAAATGATAACTGTTAAATAAGGGAAAATAGATTTAATTAAGCCTGGTTTAAAATAAATGGCTTATTTAGTAGGGACCAGTAGAGGTTACTGGAGTCAGGACAAACTCCAGGTTAATTCAATTAACTCATTAATTATGTTTAAAAGGGTGTGAGTGTGTGTGCTTCGTGTGGGTGATAGTAGGAGTTTGGTTGAGATAGTTGGAGAGTAAGTGGAGTATTGAGAAACTGGAAAACAAACTACTGGAAAAGGTATTTTCGATTATGATTTGGATTGAGATTTGTTGATGAGGTAACAGGCTTAGCATGCCTTGCTATTAGTTAGAGAAACAATTGTTTAGGTAGGGCCCAAGACTAGGTTAGGTTTTGTTTTGTTTATTTTCTTTTTATGTAAATAATAAACATACGCTACGGCGTTTCCTGGCACCCTGTGTCTCAAGTGTTTATTTGAAGAAGGAAAACGTGTGACTGGAGGGCAACCCGTCACATTGCATATATATACATATACATATAGTATACGCTGAAAAACATGAGACAATAGCACAATAAAATCAACCATCCCTAGTGTCACAAATCTGTGATAGTGAGTGCAGTGCCAATGCTGCAAAACAAAATTGCCGTCCCTATTACAGTGCTGGTGGAGAACTTTTACCTCCATGGCACAATGTTGGAATATTTTATGTTTTTTTTTTTTTCCCTAGTTGCTCTCCCTTTGTTTCTGCATCACAATAGTGGTCAGCACAGCAGTCTTCAGCAGCCAGTAAAAACCTCCTTGGGAGAAAACTACTGTCAGGTTTGCTTCAAGCTATTAACTATTCAAGCCAGTCAATAATGACCAGTAGCCACCGCCATGGGTACCATTACTGCTTAATGTGCTGTACACACAGTATATATTAGTGATGCCAGAGTAAGTTTATGCATCAATGTATAAAAATTGTAGATTAATTGTAGATTATATAATAATACATTGCTCTAGGTGTATACCTAATGATATAATCACCCCCTACTCCTCCAGACTGGTGGTTTACAATAGGATTTCTCTGTTTTAAGAGAAAGTATCTTCAAATGTCAATGTAGTTGATTGGTTTTGTTTTTAAAAAAGGTCCCTTATTTTGAACAGTTGTGGGTTCTTTTGCTTCAATATTAAGTTATTACACAGTCATTTTTCTATATATGTCTGTCTTTACATAGCTTTAACTTACTGTAGATCTCTCATTCGATTCAAATTATGTGACAATCTGACCTTTTAACTCTGCTGGCCCCACCTACTTTACACACAGGAAAAATGAGTCATGTATTAATTATAGGAAAAGCACATTCAACTGAAATTACTGGGCAGCTGCATCACACTGTAGTAAACTTTTATAAGTCAAAACATTAAAGATTGTAAGGAAGGCACATTTAAGCTATTTTCTTACATGCTACTAACTCTAGATTGATCTTCCCACTTGCCTCGGATGACTAACCTGGCCACACCATTTGCCTGTATTTAGAATACAAGCTTGGTGCTTTTTTTTCTCTGACAGTACAGACGCTGCAGTGCAGGAGCTGTGGAGAAGATTGCATTGTTGTGGTTTATTACTTCTGTCCAGAAGTGGGAAGCAATACAACAACCCAGTAAGAGTTGAATGTGTGAACCCCTTGCCCTGCTGCATTGCAAATATGCATTACCTTGCAGAAGCCCTTTCTTTGTGGTGCATCTTATGCATCACCCAAATAAAAATGATGAATAATCTTATCTCAAATGTATTTGTCCTTGCTTTGTTTTCTTTGCCTGCTGCATGCAGACAAATCAGTGTGCCACAGTATGTAACTAGCATTTAGGTCTCTACAAAAACCAGTAAAGGCTATTGCTAGCTTTGTTAGATTTAGAAGTAGCTCTGCTCACAGTTGGATTTAGTGCTCGCAAACTGTTTTCTGCTCTGATATCATTTCCATTGGTCCTGTATGATCTGTATTATGTTGATGTTGCGTAAGGAAGTTTGAAAATAAGTGGTAACATTTCTGTTCTCTATAAGTTTCTCCACGGACGGTAACTGTATTACAATGTCATTATTTTATTTTATTTATTTTAATATAACTACTTTCTCAACAGCATCAAGGCACATTTACACATTGAAAAAATAAAAGTGTAATATTATAATGTTATAATGTTTTTCTTTTAAAACGTTGCATAAACGCATTAAGACAACTCCAGGGTGTGTGTTTAACTTAAGAATATAAGAACATAAGAAAGTTTACAGACGAGAGGAGGCCATTCGGCCCATCTTGCTCGTTTGGTTGTTAGTAGCTTATTGATCCCAAGATCTCATCAAGCAGCTTCTTGAAGGATCCCAGGGTGTCAGCTTCAACAACATTACTGGGGAGTTGATTCCAGACCCTCACAATTCTCTGTGTAAAAGAGTGTCTCCTATTTTCTGTTCTGAATGCCCCTTTTTCTAAACTCCATTTGTGACCCCTGGTCCTTGTTTCTTTTTTCAGGCTGAAAAAGTCCCTTGGGTCGACACTGTCAATACCTTTTAGAATTTTGAATGCTTGAATTAGGTCGCCACGTAGTCTTCTTTGTTCAAGACTGAACAGATTCAATTCTTTTAGTCTGTCTGCATATGACATGCCTTTTAAGCCCGGAATAATTCTGGTTGCTCTTCTTTGCACTCTTTCTAGAGCAGCAATATCTTTTTTATAGCGAGGTGACCAGAACTGAACACAATATTCAAGATGAGGTCTTACTAGTGCATTGTACAGTTTTAACATTACTTCCCTTGATTTAAATTCAACACTTTTCACAATGTATCCGAGCATCTTGTTAGCCTTTTTTTATAGCTTCCCCACATTGTCTAGATGAAGACATTTCTGAGTCAACAAAAACTCCTAGGTCTTTTTCATAGATTCCTTCTCCAATTTCAATATCTCCCATATGATATTTATAATGTACATTTTTATTTCCTGCGTGCAGTACCTTACACTTTTCTTTATTAAATGTCATTTGCCATGTGTCTGCCCAGTTCTGAATCTTGTCTAGATCATTTTGAATGACCTTTGCTGCTGCAACAGTGTTTGCCACTCCTCCTACTTTTGTGTCGTCTGCAAATTTAACAAGTTTGCTTACTATACCAGAATCTAAATCATTAATGTAGATTAGGAATAGCAGAGGACCTAATACTGATCCCTGTGGTACACCGCTGGTTACCACACTCCATTCTGAGGTTTTTCCTCTAATCAGTACTTTCTGTTTTCTACATGTTAACCACTCCCTAATCCATGTACATGTGTTTCCTTGAATCCCAACTGCGTTCAGTTTGAGAATTAATCTTTTGTGCGGGACTTTGTCAAAAGCTTTCTGGAAATCTAAATAAACCATGTCATATGCTTTGCAATTATCCATTATCGATGTTGCATCCTCAAAAAAATCAAGCAAGTTAGTTAGACACGATCTCCCTTTCCTAAAACCATGTTGACTGTCTCCCAGGACCCTGTTACCATATAGGTAATTTTCCATTTTGGATCTTATTATAGTTTCCATAAGTTTGCATATAATAGAAGTCAGGCTTACTGGTCTGTAGTTACCTGGTTCAGTTTTGTTTCCCTTTTTGTGGATCTGTATTACGTTTGCAATTTTCCAGTCTGTCGGTACCACCCCTGTGTCAAGAGACTGCTGCATGATCTTGGTTAGCGGTTTGTAAATTACTTCTTTCATTTCTTTGAGTACTACTGGGAGGATCTCATCCGGCCCAGGGGATTTGTTTATTTTAAGAGCTCCTAGTCCCTTTAACACTTCTGCCTCAGTTATGCTAAAGTTATTTAAAACTGGATAGGAACTGGATGACATGTGGGGCATGTTGTCAGTATCTTCCTTTGTAAAAACTTGTGAAAAGTAATCATTTAACATATTTGCTATTTTTTTTTCTTCCTCTACGATTTTGCCATTTGTATCTCTTAAACATTTAATCTCCTCTTTGAATGTTCTCTTGCTGTTGTAATATTGGAAAAACATTTTGGAATTGGTTTTAGCTCCCTTAGCAATGTTCATTTCTATTTCTCTCTTGGCCTTTCTAACTTCCTTTTTGACTTGCGTTTGCAGTTCTGTGTACTCTTTCTGCGTACTTTCTTTTTGGTCCTTTTTTAATGCTCTATAAAGTGCCTTTTTTCGCTGAATATTTTTTTTAATTGATCTATTAAACCATTTTGGCAATTTAGTTTTACATTTAGATTTGTCTACTTTAGGGATGTAATTGTTTTGCGCCTCTAGTACTACATTTTTGAAGAACAACCATCCTTCTTCTGTGGGTGTTTTCTCTATTTTACTCCAATCTACTTCTGTTAGTCTCTGTTTCATACCTTCATAGTTTGCTTTTCTAAAATTGTAAACCTTAGCTTTAGTCTTTACTTTTGGGGATTTAAAAAACACTTCAAATGAGACCATGTTGTGGTCTGAGTTTGCCAGTGGTTCTCTGACCTCTGTTTTAGTTATTCTATCTTCGTTATTTGAAAAGACTAAATCAAGGCATGCCTCCCCTCTAGTGGGTGCCTTCACAAATTGTGTTAGGAAGCAGTCATTTGTCATTTCCACCGTTTCTATTTCATCCTTCGTGCTACCCACCGGGTTTTCCCATTTTATTTGGGGGAAGTTGAAATCCCCCATTAGTATGGCTTCTCCTTTGCTACACACATTTCTAATGTCATTGTATAACAGATTATTGTGCTCACCGTCTGAATCTGGCGGTCTATAGCATGCTCCTATTATTATGCCTTTTGAATTTTTGTCTGTTATTCTGACCCATATTGATTCGGTTTTATTTTCTTTGTCCAGGTTTAACACCTGGGCTTCAAGACTGTTTCTTATGTATAGCGCTACCCCTCCTCCTTCTGTCCTGCCTGTCTTTCCTATACAGTGTATACCCACAAATATTATATTCGTCCCCATCACTCTCAGATAACCACGTTTCTGTAACACCTATCACATCATAGTTACTTGTTAGTGCAGTAGCTTCAAGTTCTAGAATTTTGTTTCTGATACTTCTAGCATTTAGATAAATACATTTAATGGTTGTCTTACCTGAGTTGTTGTTCTTGTTTTGATGCGGTCTCCCTTCTGTTTTTTTGTTGATTTCTCCCCCCTTCCTTTCTAGTTTAAATGCTTCCGAACCTGCTCGAGGATCTTTTCTCCGAGTAGACTAGTTCCCTTGTTATTTAAATGCAGTCCATCCCGTCTATACAGATAGTCCTCGTTGTAGAATGTGGTCCAATGATCAAGATAGGTGAAGCCTTCCCGTGTGCACCACGTCTTCAGCCATTCGTTTTGATTAATTATTTCCAGCTGTCCATATGGTCCTTTGCAAGGTGCCGGTAGTATACCAGAAAATACCACAGTTTTGGTTTTCTCTTTTAATTTCCTTCCTAGCTCTCTGAATTTGTTTTGCAGGGATTTTGGTCTGTCTCTTCCAATGTTGTTTGTACCGATGTGGACGACTACTACCGGGTCGTCTCCTGTTCGTTCTAGGAGCCTGTCCACGTTTTCAGTGATGTGCTTGACCGAGGCTCCCGGAAGGCAGCACACTGTTGTAGTAAGGGGGTCCAAACTGCGAATTGAACTTGCTGTGTTTCTCAATATGGAGTCCCCAACAATCATGACCTCCCTTCTTTTTGCTGTCTGGTCACCACTGTCAATAGGGTCCTGGATGTTGTTCCTTTCATTCTCTTGTTGTTGGTTCTGCTCATCAAAAATTCTGAAGTGACTCAAATCTGTTGGTTGTTTTGATTTCTGGTGGTTGTGTTTGATGAAGTTTCTTTTTTTCCCTGCTTCTGCCTACCTGAACCCAGCTGTTCTGACCTTCTATCTCCCTGGTGGCTTTCAGTCTGTTAGGGGTGATGCAGACTTCCATGAATTGTGGGTGTGCCAGTTCCTCAAGATCCTGTTGCTGTCTCACTTCTTCCAGCTCCATTTCTAGCATACTTACTAGTTTATGCAAATCCTGGATCGCGCGGCACTTTACGCACACTTGGTTTAGCTCCGCTGGGTTTTCTCGGATTTCCCACATCAAGCAGGTGTCACAGATTACTGGCTTGAAGACCATGTTGAGGTTTTTTTTTTTTTTAAGTTTAGTTTCTTCTGCAGCCGTCAACCTGCTTTCCAACTGCTTCAAAACTGCTCTGTACTTTTCCACGCCTGTACTTCTCCCACTCGCTGTCGCTGGGAAGACTGCCTATGATAATCACACCTGTAAAGGATTAAAGGCACTCCTCTTCATGTTGTGCCTCATAATGCCTTTAAAGGTGTGATTATCTCATGGTAACCACACCCCATGTTATGTCTTAATTCTGAATTATACCCCAGGTATAATAATATAAAAAGACGTTAGGTACAGTGCAATTCTGAATTGAATTGTACTTAAGGCAACTACTGTATAAAGCCCAACAAATATGGCTTGATACTCTCTGTCTAATGTCTTTAATATAAACAAAGCCTTGGGCCTTCATGTTCCTGCCCAGACTATCCCACTCTATCTAGTCAAATTGAAATCGAGGAGACAATTGAAATCAAGCCGTTGACAATCACTCTAGAACCAGAGAAATTATATTTGAAGTGGGGAGTGTGTCAGTGAAACTGCAATGAACAGGGGCAACAAGTCGCAATGGACCAATCAGAAATAAGGTCAAAGGCAGTGGCTGTCAGACTGTCAGTGTCTCGCACAAAAAAAAAAAAAAAAATGGACCTCAATGAGAATTTCATTATAAAAGTCGAAAAATATAATTTTCTTTATGATGCCAGTGTCCGTGGTTATAAAGCCAATAAAAAGAAGGACTCCACATGGCAAGAAATAGCAGTGGAAATTGATGGTATGTATCTCTCTTTACCTTAATTGTAGTCAAAGTGACGGGGAGCACCACATACTGGGTTCATATTTCTGTAAAATGACACTGATGCTAGAAATGGGGGGCAGCATTTAAAAGGTTTGCACACTGCTGATCTACAGCATTAAACATGTTTGGTACTTATTAGGGTATAAGTACAACTTACAACATTTTCCTAGTGTGGATTTTTACCTTTGCGTGGGAATGGATAGATGCGGCAGGCTCATTTGGAGGATTTAAACGGCCCAGAGATGTACTCAGGACTGTCGCCCTGAGGTTATTTGATAATTAGGATAGACTGAATTAACTAAGGTTGTTCTGGGGCAAGACTTTACAGATGTACCCGGTGGCAAAATGAAATGAAATGCCTTGTTCAAAAGAACAGCTGTAAAACATGCTCTTTATACTTTTTGCCTGAAGCAATTTAAAGCTTTCACAACTATATTGGTTTGGACAATAGCAGGAACATCCAGCTTCATTTCTAGAATAGATGGCTAGCCATTCTTTCTTGGAAGTGTCGTGAGATGCATTTTAAATTGTTATAAATGATGACTTTCATGCCAGAAAAATACATAGATGCCAAACATAAACCTTATTTAAAAAACAAAAACAAACGAACAAAAAACAGCATATTTGAACAATACTTCCAACAGGCACTTGTTCTCAAAAAATGTAACACAAACAGTATATTGTTTTTATTACACTCAGCAGTGTAATTATTTAAGTATGGCAGTTATCCAGACAACTGAATAACAATTATTTACAAAGCAATAATAACACTACATTTGTATCAAGTGTCAAAGACATTTCCACAAACTATCGTTAAACAGGATAGCAGATCACAAATCAAACTTAGAGCAAACATCCCCCACAGAGAAGATAAGTGGCAAACAATTATTGCCAGTCACTGCATTGACACTTCCTGAGGTGATCTAGCTGGATGCTGGCAACAGGGAGAAGTGAGCAACAATACTTGTTTATCACTGAATACCTAAGATTTGTTAAAGTGGTTTGTATAATACAGGAGTGTTTTAATAGCCTTTTGCAAGCTTTTGATAGCATTTATTCTGGCTTATCCTATGTGGGCATTACAACCAGGCTTTGCGCCCAGTAGACATTAGTCCACACAATAAAACCACTGTAGTGAAAAAATTAAGCTGACAAATGGTCTTTGATTCAAAAACACTTTATATACAAGAAAGGTATACCTCCAATACAGTCATATAAGCACGAGGCATAAACTGACTTCAGACAAGGCCTCAGTAAAGCTCAGTGCATACGTTTGTATCAGAATCACGGATATCCATGGAGTCAATTCGAAAGAGATGAAAAGACAGACAAAACTTTACAATGTTGGGCATTTAAACCATTGTAAAACAATTGTTGACTCCACGCCCATTTGTCTTACTTCTGTCCGATGATAGGGGTTTCCACTCTATCACTGCACAGTCCCTCTGTAGGGGAAAATGGGGGTTGCATACCACGTTGTACCTAGCAGGATGCATCCATCTTGTCTCCCCTCCCCCATCTCACACTGTCTCTGCTAATTTCCTACCTTTTGGCATTTAGCCCAGGCACCCATCTGTGACAGAGTCATGTTAGGCAATGCAAAACTGCACGTAGCTGGTTTTGCCAATGGGCAATGAAAGAACTCAAAACTTGCACAATACTGTATAAAAACTTAATATGAAAGCACATTAAAGCAACTGATTTAGTAAGCACATTAAAATGACTATAAAAACACATTCACACACAATTTAAACATAATGATGAAAAACAACTTAACTATAAAAGACACACATACACATAATGTAAAACTAATTGTTACTAAACAATTAGTAACATAATTAATACCTCATCCAGAAAGCCATCACTACACCACAACACACACAATTCAGCAAAACTGAAAGTTCCTGCTATGAGAGGAAACCCCACCCAACCGGTCAGTAAAATCCACATGAGCAATCCAATCCTCAAATGATATTCACATATGATTTCACTCTACTATTTCAGATCCTACTTCAGTGGTCTATTCCCAGCAGCTGATGCAGTGGCTATGACAGTTTAGGTTTGTGTTGTAAATCAGTTTTCGAATCATTTATTTAAATCAGTGGTACAAAAAAAGGATTTCGATTTTATTGACCTTTATGACGATGAGAGTTTTGTGGATAATGAAATCTTTGAAATGCTTTGATTTACAATATATCTCTGAATCTGTGTTGTATACTTGTGCTGTGTTGTAAAGCTATCATTGTACTGCACTATCATGTCAGCCCAGTAATCAAATCACTTTGCATCCCCTTTTTATAATTATTTATTTTAATTAAAATGCAGCTGATTATGATTCAAAATGTCCAATCTAGGAAAATGCGTCAGATCACTGCTGATGAAATGTTTTTAATACAGATGGTCTACCGTCTTATAATAAGCACACAGTCTGCACTTTACCCTGGAGTAATTAATACCATCCTCCATTTATAAACAATATATTGAATTCTTGAAACTAAAACTAATCACACACCTCTGTTAATGTGATGGATGTGATTCTTCAGAACGAACGATCGTGCCCTCACTTAGTAATGTGTAAAGAGGTGCCGTTTCTAGCCCTCATGTATAGCATTTTTTAAAATAATAAACTGCCGTGCATAGCCAGTGGAGCAATTAAACCGAAAAAGTCTCTGTTCAGCTGGTCACTGAACACTCTTATAGTATCAATATATATATATATATATATATATAATATATATATCTAATATATAAAATATATATATATATATATATAGCGGCATAGCCCATTAAAACATAAAAAGTCTATGCAGGATATCATTTCATAAAAATGTCTCATGCATAGTTTCATCAAACCAAGATACTAATAGGTCAGACAATCAAAATACAGAGCAGTTAAAAAGTAAATCGCTGTGACCTTGTCATGGTTTGTATAATATGTGTTTTAATAGCCTTTTGCAGCCTTTTGATAGGGTTATTTTGGCTTAGCCTCTGTGGGCATTACAATCACACATTAGTCCACACAATAAAACCACAACACACACAATTCCGCAAAACTGAAAGTTCCTGCTTTGAGAGGAAACCCCACCCAACTGGTCAGTAAAATCCACATGAGCAGCCCAATCCTCAAATGATAGTCACATACAATTTCACCCTACTATTTCAGAGCCTTCAAACAATAATAGATTTTCACCAGTGGCAATTATAATAGGTATACTTGCAAATCTTTAAAGAGGAAAGTTAAATTTGCCCGCCCATCTAAACCAAGTCAGCAATAGTATTTCAGTTTTAAACTAGAAAGATATACATCCTTAATTTTCAATCTACTATTATTTCATATCTTTCTAAATAACTAGATAACATAAATGTGAACGTGAATATACTAGTTATGTATTTGAAAGTGACTAGGCTGGGGCAAGGATTGTACTGTAGACTAACTAACCTTCCTCTCATGCCATTCCTGTCGGATGAGTCCCCCAAATCTTACATTTATCAACTAAGAAAGAAATAATAGAGTAGGGTTTTTTAAATAGTACCTGTCCCAAAGTCTATATGGGAAACTGATCTGCACTGAAACAAATCTTAAAGTCTTATGCAGTGACAGTTTCTTTCTGTTTCCAATTTCAGAGTTCCTTTCCAAGTTAAGTAATTAATACTCCTTTAGCTTCCTCAATGGTACATTTCTTCCTTTTCCTCATATATATTTTTTGTCACTGGACCCACCTAAGCTAATAATTACATGAACATACTTGGTCCTCTGTGACAAAAACAGTCCTCTATCCCAGCAATATAAGACAAAGGGATTCAGTTAGAGGAAAAATCTGCACACATGCATAATCCTAAAGGCTGTCAAGCAGTTAAATAACAAAATGAAAATGTAATTACAAATCTAGGAATTACTTTGTGGTAAGTGGTGGCATGTGGGTTGTTTAGTGCCAGACTGCTGCCTGTCTAACTGTGAAAAGCTTTATATTTACAAAGTTTAGAATAGCATTAAATGAGCCCATATAATCCATTGTAATACTTAGATTACTGTTTGTTCTTGAAATGTCAGGTGGCCATACGGAATAACAAGTACTACAATGTTATCTAAATATAGGTTTTGGAACTGTGTCTTTTGTAAATTAAAATTGTGCATGTGCATGCAAAATAAAATGCTAGCCAAGCCTATTACCGTATAAATTTGAATAAAAAATGGAACATATTTAAGAACTGTATTGTACTAATGAGCAAGGCAAATTCACATGTTAACAGATGCATTGCCCTATTAGGAAAAACAGAGGCAATGGGAAATTAGCAAGAGTGTGCCATTGTGTTTGAACTTGCTTCAAAATAGAGCTGACTGTGTAGTAAAGGTTATTATGATGAATCGTTGCAATTATTAAAACAATAAATGTTCTAAAAAGTATACCTTTCATTATATAATTATTAAAATTAATTAGCTATGCATTTGTTTGGCATGGCCACCAGCATACAGTACTAAGACAAAAGAGCAAGGAGGCAGCAACAGCTCATAACAAGCTCTACTACGGTACTACTGAACTAATAAGTCTGTTTTTTCTTGTGCTAAACAAAAGAATAATACTTTTATGCATGATTCAAGCTAAACATACAGAAAATTCCGTTGAGCAAAGTTGTACTTACTGATTCAGCTATTCTACTGTATTCTTTGCTATCATGGTAATAAAGAGTTTTCCTACAAAGAAGAAGAACCTTGAATTCTTTACTGTCTGCAGCTTTTATAAAAATAAACTTCTGGGTATCTGCATGTCAGCATAATAGGATTATATGAGTCTTAATAAGTTGCAATTCAAGAATCTATTACAGGCAGTACCAAATGATACACACATTGGAGGCTATTACTGCATTACAGTACACAACTAATGTACTTTTTTTTTATTTATGAATGATTTTCATTGACTATGTAATGAGTGCATTCAGTATGAACTGGTGCATTAGAATAGTTAGATATGGTTCAACTACTTTCACATAACATTACGAAAAATATCAGTTACACACACTGCATACTATTTTTTATAGCACATTTTATAGCACACCATTTAGAAGTTGAGCAGTATGCTTACTGTTTAAAAGTGTCTGCTGCTTTCTGGTTCCTAGCCCTAGGCTGTAGTTCAGACTCACTCCAAACAGTTTAGCTGCAAGGAGATCATGTTATCCACAGCCCGAGTAAATACTTAACAAAGGTGCTGATGTGCTTGCTGCTGCCAGGAAAGACATTCTTAACCACAGCCCCATTGCTTTATTAATGATAAATGATACAGCTAAAGAGATTCAGCTCTATACAACATATTACAGAATGGCGTGCTGTGGGCAGGGACTAGCTGTAGCAATTGTGCTTTTTAGTTTGACATGTTATTCATGCCATGAGATGGGCCACTGTGAACTTAAATGCAAAAACAAAACCTAGCTCTGTTTGAGCACTAACTATACACTTGTCGATTCCCTGACTCACTCGCAGGATGGATAAGCCATTTACCTGACAAATCATAAAAAACCACAGTTTTTCAAGATGAAATAAAAGGCTTCACACAATACCTTTTTAATACAATTGAGCACACAATCAATTGGGCTTCTTCTCAAAGAAGCTCCTTTAATACCTGCACCTGGCTCTAACTCACAATTATGGCCAGGTGCAGGGGATAATTAACCATTAAATTAGGGCTTTTAGGCTAGTATCCTTCTGGCAGGTGTAGTCCTGTAGTTCTTCTTTGATCCAGGTTAAATAGATTCAATTTTTTTAAGCCTCTCTTTATAGCTCAGTCCTTAAAGTCCTAAGATTAGTCTCTCGGGGGCAACATTGTCCCTTTGGTGTTGTGGTGACCAGGACAGTGTGGTCTCACCAGTGCATTATAGTACCTCGTCATAACCTTCTTGGACTTTTGGCTATATACCTAAGCATTCCGTTTGCCTTTTTGATTACTTCCCCGCACTGTGCGGTTGTTGACAGCGATGAATCTACTACAACCCCAAGGTATTTTTTTTGGAGGGCTATCTCCCATTTGGTATATATTGAGTAAAACCTGAATTAAATGAAGCTATTTGGGTCATCATGAAGTACTTTAAGCCCATCCCCTGGACAATTCCAGTCAGCACAAATCTATGGGTAAGAAAACTCAAGGTTTTCAGCAATAGAGCCCTAACTGCATGGACCTGTATCTAATACATAGTTAACAGCAGGCTCATTCATCACCATGTGCCACACAAGCACAATTTATACCTGAAACTAGACTTCCACTATCATTAATGGTCATTCATGATAATGAAGAGTGACAGGACCTCTTGTGTGCCTGCTGCTCAGGAAAGAGGAGGAATATATCAAAGCACAGTGAATGATCAAAACAACGAAAAGAACTATGCATTAAAATTAATCTTGGTGCTTGAAGCATCATGTGATGCTAAGAAATCATATTTCTTACTCTTAACTTGGACAACCAGACAGTTCCCTCAGACAGTCTTATATACAGTATAATGATGTTTTGTAGTGTTGTTTTTCTTAAAGGGTATACTGTACTGTACAAGGTAGATTAGCAGTTAAGTTATCTGTAGGCAACATGAAGAAGTAGGAGAAATAAGTGATTTATAGTTTATGGTAAGATAACACAGAATACCTACTTTAATGCTAGTATTATTAACAGTATATATCACATGTTTTATGGAATATTTATTTTATGATCTGTGCAAATGTAATGATTAATGAGGTCATGCTATTTTGGATTTGGTAATCATGAAACTGTTTTAGACTGCTGTTGGCTTCCATCAGCATTTGAAACTATTTTTTTAAAATACAGAACATAAATGCAAGAAAGTATTAATCAGTGTTGATATAAGGTGAAATATCAAACAAATCTATTGACTTAACATTACTAAAAGACTACATAGTATTGCAGGTGGTACCAGAGCTACAGAAAGTACCTTGAAAACAGCTGCAAATCCATAAAATCTCTCTGGTGCCCTAAGGGTTAAGGTTTAACTTGCCTTAAGTTAACATGTGATTTGCTGGGGGAGCAAAGGTACTACGCTGAATTGCAAACTTTACAGTGGGCCTTTTGGATAGATACTGCAGAGTATTCTTGGTGGTTCCATAAGGTGAAAATAAACAAAGCCCCAATATAGTGTGAAGGTGTAACTGTGCTGTTGGATATCCTTCACACAACACATTAAACTGAGGTCCTTATCTATGAACATCAACAGTATGGGCATTGTAAATTACCCTAATAGTAAGTTAGCCCAAAGTTATTGCTAACCAAGTCTGTGTAACTAGCAGAGTTTGACACTGAAGACTGTAGATGAAAATTCTGACTTATTATGAACCAACAACAGGTTTATACATGCATCTGATAGTGGGTACCACAGTTCCCATGGTTACCCTGAGGAGGTGCAACCACATTTATAGATGAACTGTCAGGAAAATAATTTCCAGATAAAAAAAAGAGCTTGAAAAATATTTTTTAAGAAGGGTATTTAAATTAATTGTGACTGCCAATTAGAATTGTAGTTTACAGTACAGCAGAAAATATGACATGCTGTAGGTGACCAGCACTGGGTGATTCGTAAAGCATTGCTTACCCTGAAGCAATTGTGAAACTGTTTGTTTTGCATTTCATTTTACATTAATCAAGGTATGGTTCCCCCCTCTCCCAAGAACAATTACTCTGTTTTTATTTCGGTGCCATTACCATTTATGAAAAGTAAAAACATAACAGTTTAATTTGCCCCCAAATCTTCATTTAAAAGACAAGGCTCGTGGTTGTGGGGATCAAGCATGTGTGTTGATGGCTCACGGACCCACAGTTCAGAGCAGCAGCTGAAAATAATCACAGGTTTGGCTTGCAGGCAACCACAGAGAGCGACAATGTTTGCTCTGGGATTTAGCCGAAAAAATGACCTTCTATTAGGTGATGCTCACTTCAATCAACCATTTCTAATAACAGCTGCTCCCAGTGGAAATTCCCATACAGCCACATCATTACCCACGAGACCTTGTGGTGATAAAATGGCTCAGATATATCAACCTTTCATACAGAACTGAGATCACATTTGTATGACTGGAGGATGGTGAGATGTGTTTTATTTTTTGTAATGCTTTACAGCAAAAAAAAAGTCTGTTTTCTTCTACCCCAAGCAGATACAGTCGCCACCGCCTAGAACGGGCGCGTTTGTGTTAACGTGATTCATCCGCTGTAAGCGATGGACGGTATAAACTTCCACACAATAACCTGACATTTAAAATGTCCCCCAATCACCAGTACAGTAGTCAAAACAAACAAGCATCTATGCGGTTACAAATATTTATTAAAACACTCATTACAGTAATAAAAGAATATGTATTAAAACCTATTAATATAATAAAAGTAATCTCTCACGTACCCGACTGCGATGGGACCAGATCTAAGTGCACATATGTAAAAAGGCGGATAAATGAATCCTGTTTGAAATGCCATTATACACAGCTGTAACAATTACTGTACTCTATAATTATTGTTTTGAGATTCAGCTATTCTTAGGTAGCTCCCCTAAATCACTTGCTTAGAAAGATACAGGGTATTATTGCTTGTGACAGAGTAGCTGCCTGCAGTGTGGATGCGTTCATTCGCCAACAGGCAGGCAATCGAGAGATTGAAGTTGATACGCCCCGCAGGCGAACAGGATTTATTTACATATTGTAGCACTGCGCTGTGGGGTTTCCAGGATATAATGAGACAGACAACAGTTGCGGTTAAAAGCAGTAGGAAACCTTTAGCTTTTAGTAAACAATGGCTCTCATTCCTCTTTCACTCACAAACTCAATCGCTCTTAACAACCTCAATTTCCCCGCCGCATATCCGCTTCTCCCTTTTAAACTGTCATCTCCACATACACACACCAAAGTCCCTCCCCTCCCTCACTCATTGGTCCAACACTCCCCATCTGTGACTGCTCTTGTCAAACCTGCTCCCACCCCCCTCAGTGACGCACTCACACACAACTGTTGTTGCACAAGCACCAATAAACACAGAGAACGAGATCTGAACAAGAATAACAGTTTACAAACACACATTATTTACACAATACTCCCATCCCCTTCCCTAGTCCATAATCAGGTCCAGTCCTACCTTGTCTAACAGAGACATTTTATTTACGCTGAATTTTCATGCTGATGCTCATCGCGTTTCTCTTTCCAGCCATGATTGCTTGCTGTTGCAGTCAGTGCTTTTCAAATTGTAACCGCGTAGAGGTATTAAATAGACATGGTACAGTACAGAGGTAATAGGTCAGTAACGAGGTGCAAACAGATGATTGATCATTCTGTCAAGCCT
Organism: Polyodon spathula; assembly: GCF_017654505.1. NCBI lineage: Eukaryota > Metazoa > Chordata > Actinopteri > Acipenseriformes > Polyodontidae > Polyodon > Polyodon spathula. The sequence continues at coordinate 29,923,021 of NC_054547.1, forward strand.
TTTTACAACAGTAAAGTGCTGCCTTTGTATTGAAATCTATGTGAATGGCAAGGTAACAAGGTGAAAACAGCTGATTGGTAGATTAGTAAGCACGATTACTACTGTATAAAGCAGTGTGTTTGTTATTTAAATCTATGTGATCGCACGTAAGGAGATCCAAATAGCTGAGTTCGCTGTGCTTAACGCCATATAAACAATGCTTTTGTTATTAAAATCAATGGGAATGGCAAACGTCAAACATTATTTGTCTGATATAAACGGTGCCCGAAATGACCCTATACTGTGTAAGTGGTTGCAACTGTATGATGGTCTGCAGAGGCAATATAAAAGAAAGCTGGAAAAGCAGGTATTTAAATGACTACAGGAGTTAAAAAACACTACATTTAAGTGTTGATAAATTGATCTTTGTTTCACATCTACTTGTATGGATTTCACAGTGTCCCACAATGTTTAATGAAGAGCTGTCCAAAACTCACAGCACAGTTACACTTTTGAAAGATGAAGGTGTCCATTTCAATGGAGCTTTCAAGCAAGGAAGTTCTTTATATTCTGGGATTCTGGGATTTTGTTTTTGGTTTAAAATATATGAATTAAGCTGCTTGGTAGAAAATGGGAATTGTTGGCTGAGTAGCTTCTAAATGATTTTGTAAACCTCAGCGAAAGTAGTGAGGTAGACAAATAAAAAGAAAAAACATGATTACAAATCTATATTCCATTGAACCCAACTACAAATCCAACAGACAACAGCACCATTCATTAAAGCAAGGCTGCTATTGTTCTCATGGCACCTAAACCAGCAATACAAGATAAGAGGAAACTAGTTTCATACACCACAACAACAAACACAGGAGTTGGCTTCTTCCCAAAACAGAATTAAAAATAAATGTCCAACTGGATATTTTCTAAATAAATAGCCTTGCCAGAGCTATTACTAATCCTTGTATTTTCCTATAGTATTCTGAACAATAAAGAACACTTATATATTTTCTAAAGATAAACATTTTCTCAAAATAAATTATAGCGTCAGCATTCAGACTAGAGATTTAATTTTAGACTCTGGTGCCTGTTCTTTTGTGTAGTTGAACCACTGTTAAATATAAATATACCCCCCACCCATAAACTAACTTCCATTGTAGTTCATTGTCTTTTGTACAAATATGCCATTCACATCAGCATTTTTAAACGATTGTATGCATTTTGAAGAAATGTTCTCTTACAGATATATTCAGTGAAAAAAAAAAACAACTCATAACCTAAGTGTCTGGAAAATAACATTTTTGTTAGAGGTGTTTTCATAGCATTCCATTTGTATGGGTAATGTGGGAAATTTGAGGAATATTGTATTTCATAGATGATTTTCACCAGTGAGCTGTCCGAACAGCAACTGGTACACTTCCAGTCATAAGGGCTATGCCAGGAACAGTGGGGTGTGTAGAGTTTGTGTAAAATGAATACCTAGCGATGTATAAGGTGCAATATATATTTAAAAAAATACCATCTGTCACTGATCTAAAAATATATATTTAATATCCCACACAGTATGTTAATGTTAACTTTCTCACTTTTTTTTCACAAACAGTTATTAATATCAATCAAACAGCAGAAACAATTTCACTTTACTTAACTTCACCTTTTCACATATGGAGCTCTATGTATCATTGGTTTGTCTTTCGTATCTTACCTTTCCGTAGGTTTTTGTGACTTCATAGACCTACAGGCGATGTATTAAAGTCATTTTCACTCCCGTAACTTAGTTTCATCCCTGTTTAGTTAGTTACGACTTTTCAAACTACTTTAGGATGCAAATGTATGCATCTCATTATAATATCGAAGTTTTGCACTTCTCCTTGATTATCATTTTTTCCTGATTTACAGCTTTGATTTGTGCATGTAATTTTCTGCATGCCTCTCACTGGCGTAGATTCAACCAGCTGCTTGTATGTGAAACTTCCTGTTTAAACGTTTCAGGGCTTTTAGTTACTTTAAAATAACTAAATAACTTTAATAGCATTGGCAATAAATACATTTTATTTTGGTTTCTTTTATATGTTAAGGTGCTTTGTTGATGAAGGGAAGCATGGAAAGCAATCATTGCAGAGTTCTCTAATTGAACACAAACTGAAATCTTTTCTTATCAGTAATAAATTATGTAGTGCACAGACAACTGGAGCCCATGGCCAAAACTAACTGGGGCCCATTTGGGCAGCCCAGTTGGGGCCCAGGAGGTAGCCCTGATAGGGCCCACTTGGGAATGCTGACTATTATAATGCTCTTTTAAACATTTTATAATAATATTAAATTATAATAATATTATATTAATTCTAAAACTATATATATATATATATATATATATATATATATATATATATATATATATATATATATATATACCATTTTAATATAAATCAGGCTAAACTTTATGTAATATGGTGATTTTCAAAGAAAATACGAAGTGTTAAATAATATTTCCAGATTTGTTTCCATTTCACTAACTAACAGGTAAATGTTGTTTTTGTACAAATTTGCTTTCCTTTTCTTTTTGGCCGGTGCCATAGTTGCATCAAGGTCGGAGTCTGCAGAAGCCACAGCTCCATCCTATTATATTTGCCTACTACTTCTTTCTGTTCACTATACCACTCATTTATCTTTGCCAGAAGGAAGATCTAAATCTTGACTTTCGGTGTTGTGAATCTGTTTAGAATGAGTTGCAAATTCTGATCAGTTTTATGCTGTTCATGAAACTTGTGGTGAACTTGTGGTGATATTACAGTAGTTATTCACAAAAAATAACTGTTTAGTACATCGCACTGAAAAAATTCTATGAAGGACGAAGGCTACGTATTTACGAACACGTAAGTAACATTTGTACATAGACTCCATGGTGTGGACATTACTTTTCTTTTCTTTTATTTAGTGTGTCCAATTATACATTTTCCTTTGATTTCTCCCAATTTGGAATGCCCACACACTTTTCCTTCACTGCAGCAATTCCCCACATGGCCCAGGAGACCCGAAGGATCAGTGGGGGTCCTCCTATCCCACGATCAAGCCAGCTTCCTTTTGCACCCAGGAACTCAAAAGCAGATGTCAATGAGCTACCGATCTCTGGAGGACAAAGACCAGCCCTACAGATGTCTGCTCTGCTCTGAGCTCACTGGGCACCTGGCCAGCAGGATTTGCTGCAGAGCGATGAGATAATACAAAAAAGGAAATGCCACACTTGGGACTTGTGATCCTGCTTGCAAGAGCTCAAGAGCCTTTCTATTGTCTTAATATATTATGCTATTTTAATATTGATTTAAAGGCAGTATTAGCTGTGATGCAGGGCTACAGAAATGTTTTATATGTTGTTTTTTATTTTTATGTTTTTAGTTAGAGACTGCACGCCTTTGGCAAATAAAGTCAATTCTGTATGTCCATGCTACAGGCTTTTCAATTTATACAATAGCATCTTAGCTGAGTCAGATGGCATGCTATGTTTTACAGTATTCACATTTATCAACTTTGACAGAATTCTGTTTTACTTTAAAATGCATATCTAGACTGATACAAACTCCTCTGTATATAATACATTTGCAGCCGGTAGGGAAGTTTTGTACAATACTCCCTCGTTTATTTTCATCTGACCGACACTTACAAAGAATGAAATATTGAGGGCAGTGAATTAGCATAAGGTCCTCCTTACACATTAAAGTGCCGTACAATTTACTGTCGACATGGCCTAAATGTGAATGAACTAAATCCATGAATTATTAAATTGTGAAAGGTGGAAACATTGTATTTTCTACTCTCAAAACACTTCCATTAGATGTCTGATGTCAAAAAGAGCAGTGGTGATTAAAATCTTTTTTTTACTCCACTGTTACTTCACAAAAAAGTTCAATGCTGTCCAATTTTATTGTGATTTAATCTGTTTATGGTCAAGCATTGTTCATTCTCCAGTGTGCAAACAAATCTCTTGTCAAATGTGACCCTGTGTTTTTAAATAATGTACTTTTTTTTTTTTAAGGCATGAGTACACAGCTACATTTTTTAAAGTTTAAAGTGGCCCTTAGAGTTTTCACTAATGTATTACTGTACGAAGCTGTGTAGCAAAGGGATTGGTACCAAGAATGGACCAAAAGCAAAAATAAGTAAGTGCATGTTTTCTGTTGGTCATACCCACTCATGTAGCCTTTATCAACTTTGACTAATTTACTTCCTAAACTCAAATGTATTCTATGTTTAACATATTTTGTGACTTACAGTATTATCAATACAACCACCACAAGTTACATAATTCCATACCAAGCTACACATGGCCAGGCTTTTTGTGTTTCTCATTGCTGTATTGTCCACCACCATTGTAGAAGCCCATTGTTCTCTGGGACGAATCTTTACCCATTATTGGGCTGGTTCAGAAGTCCATGACCATTAGTGTGGAATCACAAAACTAGTTGGTATTTTTTCAAATTTTGGCAAAAGACCCTTGGGTTACTGTAGGTGCTGATGGAAATATTCCACCATTTCCCCCCAAATCATTTGGAAAGCTGGCAAAGGATAATATTAAAACATCCCGAGCCATGTACACATGAAATAAGCAAATAAAAATAAATGCACACACATACACACACACACACACACACACACACACACACACACACACACACACACACACACACACACACACACACACACACACACACACACACACATATATATATAACATATGGGTATTTTAAATACTCTATCCTGATTAGTCAAAATAGGTCACATGGGGGTGTTGATTACAGCATACCACCATGGGTAGGCAGTTTGTTTCAAAAATGGACAAATGACTGGCAGATATCCACACCACTAGAATTTAAAAACAAAAATGGCAGACATATTGGAATTTATCACAATAAACAAAACCGACGAATTTATGTAAGTGTTGAACTTTTGGGAAACTGAAGTGTACATGAGATATTGAATAAATCTGAATCGGACACGAATGATTAATTAAAGTAGTGAAAAAAAGCAAAACTAAGTATTCAAATAAATTCAAAACTCGTTATTCTGATCGCTCTGCTCCTTCTCCCTGAACTGCGGTGCTTCCCTATCGCATTTTGAAAATAAATACTTTCAGCTTTCCCTCTTAAAAGAGACTTTGGGGTTAAAAGATGTTTTGTTGCCGTTGCTCCCTCTGTCCGTTCTTCGGTCTGCCTGCCTGCCTGCTGCCACTGGACACACCCCCTTCGCAGCTGTGTGATCTGATGCTGAACATTTCTAAATTCATCTTGACAATTTCTGCCATACCTTTTAAATGTGTCCAGGTACAGTGGTATCATGTTTTCTGCTGTGCCCTGCATTGTTTTAAATTGTTTCTTAAGACTGGTCCAGTAGTTCTCCACGTTACCAAGCTGTAAATTGCAGTCAGTTTGATAAGTAACCGGGTATTCCATGCAAATAACGTCTTTCTCGCCACTGTGAAGCTGTAGAACAAATCTGTTATGGATACCCCCTGTTACTACCCCGGATAACAAATGATTATTAAAAAAAAAAAAAAAAAAAAAAAAAAAACGCACTCTCACCTGATACTATTGCAGGTCTTGTGAGGAAGGGTCTGCGTGATTTAAAGGCAGTCTTATTTGTGGTGCGTGATTTAAAGGCAGACTCGTTTGTGCTGTGTCATGATGAAAATGGGCAGTAATAGTTTATTTTAAAATGTAATGAATAAACCAAGAATTACAAGAAGTGTAACGAATCAAAACTACACTTTCAATGGCAATGTTCAATTCAACATCTGAAATTATTTTTTAATTAATGAATTTTTGTTTTTTTTATGTTTTAAGGGACTATTTTTTCTAAGGTCAGGCAAAGGTGGAAGGATATTTAAAACATGTTTTTAAAACATTTAAAACATGTTTTTATGTTTTTGTTTTTTTTTGTAATGTTGTTTTATCCATTTTATAAGCATAATACGGCACTTCAGGGTGTGGGATATACTCTAATATCCACAAGCCCCGAGCAGTTATAACACACCTGGGGCCTATGGCTGCTACTCCATCAGCCTCGACAACAGGCTTTCTTCTGCTTTATGCAGGGCTTAATTGGCCTCAGATGCTTGCCATTGCTCTGCAGTCCCAGGGCATTCTGGGAATTGTAGTTCTGCAACCCTTCTTGGACTACAAATTTTCTCCTCCCCCTACTCTGCCACAATATATGTAGGGAAAAGCAGAGGCAGAGACCAAAGGAGATGACCTCAAGCTGGCCTTGAGGACATCATAACTGGAACAGACAAGTGCCCAAACTCTTCCCAAACCAGCTTTCTAACCACTGCTCTCTAGTGTAGTATATGTGTAATAATTAAGCATTCAAATCAATTACTTTAATGGATACAAGTTGTTTATTTTTTGTTTTTCTTTTTATGACACTGTCTATTGGAATTGCAGATTTTAGTCCTTTGCACTTCTTCAAGAAGCTGACTTGGCAGTGTTTGTTGAAAAGGAAGGGAACAAAGATAGCATTACACAAGTAATAATTTGATTGCTACTCTGCCTCCAAGACAGCAGAAAAATACTATAAATATGTATTAAAATCTCTTACACATGTCTGGATGAGAAGTCATTCTTGCACACTCAGTATTTTAAAGGTTAAAAGGGGATCAGATGGTTATTGCATATGCTGGGAGGCCCGTTATCTTATGCATTTTAAAACAACTTTGATATATCACTGTTCAATTGCTGTATATGTATGCATATAATACTGTTAAGTGAATTTGTCAAGCTTAAAGGCTTATTTTATGAAAAATGCAGGTCCCTGTCAGCATTAATAGCCAACAGTGGATACAAGCACACACACACATATATATATATATATATATATATATATATATATATATATATATATATATATATATATATACACACACACACACACACACACACACACACACACACACACATATAATTTTGATCTTTTGTTGCGCATCATGTAATCAAAGAAACTACAATATTAGTACAGTATTTCATGTTAGATTAAGTAAAACTACAAAGCAGTATGTAATACAATATGTTAACGTAACATTATTCAGCAGGTCTCATTTGACTTTATGAAGCAAAATGTGTTAATTCTATAGGGTGATCCAAAACATTGGGCGATAGCTGTGTCATTTCCTGCCTAAGATACTGAGAAGCAAGATCTGCAGCACCAAGGGACTTCCTCAGGCTCACTGGTTAAAATGGAATTCCATTATGCTTCATTAAGATTGATATAACAGACTAGGAAAGACACAAAGCTAGCACAATTTTTTTTAGAAATGTAATTATGCATAGTGGTGCACATACTGCTTTCATACCTGTTCCTGTTTGAATGCTTCTATTAAAACCTACAGTACGAGGCCTAATTTGTTGATCATGTGTATGCATCTTCACAAGGATGAGGGAACAAAACAGACAAAGTTACAGATTCTTTATAGGAAACTGTCCACCCAAAACACCCCAAAACCCACCCTTTGCTACTATAATTGTTTATTATAATGAAGCATATTGTTTGCAGGAAAACACCCTGTCAAGTAATATTACTGAGTAAAAGGCTTTAATACGATGAAGCCTTGTCAGACATTCCTCTTTCCAAAATACATTTGTGAAGAAAAAAAAATACACCAAAAAAAAAAAAAAAACATTGAATTGTTTCAAAGCCAGCTACCTATCTCTGGTAAAACGAGCTGCATCTCTCTCATGTTCTGCTTAATAATTGAACAGTTTGGATAAAACCCTGTGAGCAAATACATCAAAACCAGTGAACCAGCCTCTCTTTGAACTTTCTCCCCTACCATTGTAAAGTTCAATACCCCCCTGCAGTTTCTTTAAAGCTATTAGTGCAGCAGGGCACAGCTAAACACAAGATGCAAGGTCATTTCACTTCAAACCCTTTTAAAACCATTAGGGCAGTACATCCTTTTTTGTGTTCACTTTGGATTTGAAGAGGCACATTCTGACCTGCCAAATGAAACAACAAACATACTGTACTGTACAAAGATAAACAGCATTGCATAGCTGTATTTTATTATAAGGAATTTGAAGACAAAATATTGAAACATTAAAAGATTCAGTATTTATTTATTTTTAAATAGATTTTTATTTTACAGTTCCATTTTTCTGTTTGGTGGCAATGTTGAAACATGCCAAGCCACTCTCATACCCACATAGAAAGAGACAATTGCAGGGTCATTAGAGATGAATACAGTACAAATATCCCCCTACCATATGCATAGTGAACAAGACTGCATCAGCAGAATTCTAAATAATGTATGGCTTCACTGTGGGGCTGCTGATTGCACAGCATGGGTGATGTATACTCATTGAACTCTGTTGTTCATAGATAACATGAACATTGTTGCTGTTCTTTAAAACATGAACAAACCCTAATGCTCCATGTGTAAACATGGTGAACCTTTAAAGTGACAGCCAAGCCTGACAGTTTGTGAACTGAACTTCACGCTTTGATCAGAAAATGTGCATTCAGCATTTATTTCATTTCTGAAGAATATCTGGACAGCGAATGTCTATTCTCATGTTATTACCTGATTCCACAGATCACCAATATCATATACAGTAAACTGAACCAATATTGTGGAATTACCTGTTTGAATCAATGCACCTCCTGAAATGACTGACATGGAAATAATACAGTACAATACTTCAAGAGCTGGTACTTTTCACACTTTAATTTTAATTTCTAAACATGAACAAACAGTTGCACAATATCTCAGTGTACCAGGAGCAACTACAGTAACTGTACCCATGTGTGTCTTTATGCCCCTGCTGTGGTTACAGCAGCTTATTGGAATCACAAGCTGTTTTATTAATTTAATATGCAGGTGGCATGCAATGCCAACTGCCATCTAATGTAGTGGCTGATGTTCTGGGGGCATGCCATGACACTTTCATCTTAAATAATTGCCCCCAATATAAGTGGTCTCCCTATGGAGAGGTGTTTCATATTTGGCCGCACAATGTATAATTTCCTTTTACCTATTAGTAAGATATAAATATTTAAAAAACAAATATTTGCATATTTAGTGCAGCAATGGCTTGGACTACTTGGACCTTCCTATGAGGAAAACATCTAGAGTAAATATAGTGACCCCACATTATTAAATATTGAATAATCCTCGAGTACACATGATCTACTTACAGCATGTGAGTTTAATACAATATTGAAAAATAAATAAATAAATAAAAGCCTAAATTCTAATCCAATATGAGCTGCCGGCAGATGTGCTCATAACAGTGTTGACTATAATTCTGTGCACAATGACATCAACGATATTAACTGCAGTAATTCCTAAATTGCCTTTATTATACAGGAAGACTTGACCCCACTGAAATATCAGTATACATCATTACTGATGACCTTGAATGCTGTTGGAAATTCTTAATAATGAACTGTGAATCAAGCTAGATTTATTTATTTATTTATTTTTTACAGCAGAAAAAGTGTTTAAAACCCATCTGTTCTGTGAGGTACAAAACACATCTTATGCCCCACTTTCTAAAAAGTCACATCAGGACAACAGTGGTGCCACATTGTGATTGCTAAGACTGACATTGTACTCAGAAATAGTCTACCTCCAAGCTAGAGAGATGGTTTGAACACTGGTCCCATAGCTGCAACATATGCAAATGACTACATTTCTAGTCAAAGGCTTCTTTGACTTCAACAAGGTTTCTAAATAACCCAGGGGACAGAATTATTTTCTGCTGAATAGACCCACCTGTCAGCAGATTGAAATTAACATGTAAAAACTGTTTGAAGTTGCTAACATTTTGTGTTAAATCCCTCAGATGCATCAGAAATCAAATCGCCACCTTTATTTTAAAGGTTAACACACAAATGATATCCTTTAAAACTCAGATGAGGTAACAGTAAACAAAGCTTCTGTTTAATATATAATATTAATGCATACATGTGTTATCTACAGCACACATAGACAACAAGTTACTAATATATTCATCTGGGCACATTTCCATATCCCATGAATGATTACAGAAAAAAAAAAAAAATCTAGCCTTTCAGTTATGCAGAAGTTTGTCCTTGAGTACCTTATTCCTACAAATTAAGACGCACTTTAAAATTTTTTCTTCTCAAAAAAAACCTGCGTCTTAAATTCGAGTACAGTATAATGATGTGTGTATTAAACTTAGCAAACAAAAGACAAAGACGAACAAAGACGTCACTGCGCGCATACTCAAGCTGCTAGCAACATCACTTACTGCTGAGAAAAAACAAACAAAGATATTACTGCCCGATCTCGAGTCAACCATGCCATACAGGCAACCATTTTCAAAAAAGCGTCTTTAGCTTCCTGAAGAATTCAAAAATAATTTGTCAGTGTTTCGGCATTAGACACAGTGTGTTTTGACATGCTAAACAATACCACAGTTCACAAATTGGGAGAAAAACTGGTTTGAGAAGCAGTACATAACTGTAAAGCTCTGTGTGATAGCAGATGGCCGCAAACTGCCTCCATATGCGTAATTGCATCCCCAGTCACCTCTTTCCAGCTGCTGCTTCTGCTCTACTCCCTTTTGTCTACTTCCTTTTCAACACCTCTCTCCTCTCTGGCCTCTTTCCCTCTGCCTTCAAACAAGCCTCTATCACCGCCTTCCTCTAAAAACCTACCCTTGACCCCACCTCCCTCCAGAACTACCATCCTGTCTCCTTCTTACCCTTCCTCTTTAAAACCCTCGACCGGGCAGTACACTGCCAGCTCTCTACTTTCCTGCCTAACCACTCTCTGCTCAACCCTCTCCAATCTGGTTTCCGGTCTGCTCACTCCACTGAAATTGCTGTCCTGTCTGTCACTAACTCATTAAAGTCTGCCATTGCTGCCTCTCTCGCCTGTCCTAATTCTCCTTGATGTCTCTGTTGCCTTTGACACTGTCGACCATTCTTCTCAACCTCTCTAAATCTGACCTCTTTTTCTTCTCCTCATCTTCCTCCTCCTCTGATCTGTCTCTTCATTCTTCTGGAATCTACCATGCTCTCTCCCTCCTCCTCAGCCAAGAGCAAACCTGGACCCCTGCCTCTCCTACTCCCAGCACATCTCCACTCTAGCACGCACCTGCCATTTCTTCCTGAGCAACATATGAAGAATCTGACCCTTCCTCACCAACTATTCCACACAACTCCTTGTCCTGGCCCTGGAACTCTTCCACCTAGCCTACTGCAACTTTCTCCTGGTCTGCCTCTCTGCATCCGCCACCCTTCTGCTCCAGCTCATCCAGAACTCTGCTGCTTGCCTGGCGTTATCTCTGCCTCGCTTCTCTCACACTACTCCGCTCACTCCACTGGCTCCCAATCACCTCTCGCATCCAGTTCAAGACTCTTGTACTCGCCTACCGATGACTTGACCAGACTGCACCCAGCTACCTCCACCTCCACTACACCCCCACCTGACCTCTCCACTCCACCTGCACTAGAAGACTGGCTGTACCTCCTCTACACTCCCCTGCTTCCAAAGCTCGCTCCTTCAACACCCTAGCCCCACAGTGGTGGAACGACCTTCGTATCAATGTCAGGACTACACAGTCCCTGACCACCTTCCTGCGCCTCCTCAAGACACAGACAACACTTATAAAACTCAACTCTTCACTTCTGGACAATATAGTACTCTGCCTTTAATGCACTTTAACTTGCACTTATCTGCTCCTTATTTTACTGTATTTAATCCTGCACTGAACCCAATCTGTAGTATTTTATATTTCACCTGCACTCGTATCTAACCCTGATGTAACTGTGTTAGAACCGAAGTCATTGTACTGTAAGTATTGATATGTATTTTTTGTATACAACTGTAAGTTGCCATGGGTAAGGGCGTCTGCTAAGAAATAAATAATAATAAAATAATAATAATTGAGGCTGTATCTTTGTAAATGCATATTTATTTGGTGTTTTATTTTATTCTAATCAAGACCTGTAAAACCACTCCTTAATCCTCAATTTCAAGGCAATACAACCCAATTAAACTGAAACAGCTAGTTGAATTTAACATCCAGCCTTTTCCTTAGTATTTTCTGCTACAGGGTTGTTTTGAGACATCAATACCAACATCAAACTATTCACACTGTCTGAAATGACAGGCTGTTTATTGTAAAAAAAAAAAAGCAAGTCTTTTCAAAATATTACAGTCCTTTCAAGCTGTACGCGTAGCAATAGCTGAAAAGTACAGAACATGAATTACACCAGTTCTCTGAAGACAAGGTGATTGTAGGTTATGCCTAAAAAATATGTTGTTGTAACTGTACACTATGTATATCACAGCAGCTCTAAAGATAAGCAGAACCCAGTTGTACAAGAAAAAAAACGACAAAAAACATGTTTTTGTATTGCTTGAAAGAAGAATGTTGGAGGTGTGTAGAAGATATACACACCAATATGCTGTTATTGCTAAGGAAGTGCTATTTGGTTGAGATTATTTATCATATCCCTAAATGCATTTCATACACATCTGTACATGCATTACTAGCAGTTTACTACTCCTACTGCAGTGGGGAGTAATCTGTTTACCTGCATTAAAATGCCTGTTCCACAGCTAAACAATTTTCACACACACCTAAGGAGTTAACTGAATATATCCATGCCCCTAATTCTCTGATTCATCTCCAAGTGGTTTCATTGGAATTGAGCTAAAAAAATGTTTCCCAGGTAAAAGCTCAAACATCTGCCAGGGCATCTGCCTAGAGCTTATATTTTGTTCTGATGTCATAATGCTGTTATAGGACAAAAATAGTTACCCAGTACAGAAATCAAACCATCCTTGAAAGCTCTCATACTAAAACACATTGAGTTTGTCTATCAGATACTGTGCAGTATGAATCAGGAACCCTGTTTCCTGGGAACTAGGGCTTGCTCTTACTGCCATCGACCTTGTCAGATTTCACATATCCTTCTTTTATTGCTCTGAGCACACTTTTAAACTCAGGGGAGACATTTAAGGAGGACAGAGATGTTTTGGACTCCTGTAGTGGATTGTTCGTGAGCTGGGCTTGCAACGTATCCAGGCAGCTTTTAATAATCAAGAAATTCACACAGACTCATTTAATTTGACATTTTGATGAATCAGAGCAGTAATACTGCTCCTTCTGTTTATTAAATGCTTAATAATGGATCAAGTGCTTGCAAGCCACGTTGGATTCCTGCCAATAGGCAATCTGGGCGTTTCCAGTGCCAGTACATGTTTAAAATCATTAATATTTCAACACAATAATACCGGTATGGTTATCACATACCCAACCCTTAGGCTAGACATACAAACTGCTAAACTGCCCACCGCTAAATCCTAAAACATCCAATATATCGCTCTCCAAAGCTATAATGTAAATCCTATACCGTATAGCAATGCATCAATATAAATTAGATATAAATTCAAAATTGTTCTTACCTTCCACTATATGGAAGTGTAGCTGTAGAATACAACATAAAAACAAGAATTATCTTCAAAAGCAGAGACTTCTAAATATGAACAAACAGAAACCAGCTTTTTTGGAGATCTTCAGAGCATGGACCATGCAACTTGTAAGATCAAGTTGAGTGACACTTGACTGGGGTTTCACCTTGGCTTTTATAGAGTTTTTTTTCTCCATTTAATATGCCAGAAGACCCAATTAAATCGAATTATTTGCTCTGTTTTGACAGCTCTTATCTTTGTATGAATAATATATTTCATCAAGTACCAGTGACCCCCTTTTCAACATTAATTGAATTTGAGCTCATGGTTCACTATCTTCCCCTCCTTTTCCTAAAAATTCGGTTGCTACCAAGTATAATACAGGTATGTGTGTTTTTATACATATATATATATATATATATATATATATATATATATATATATATATATATATTAGAGATGTTTTAATATGTAACACCAGCTCTATCTGATTACATTATTATATTAACCTGGGTGTAAAATATATGTCCCTCTTGCAGCATATTATATTATCTTTTCAGTGTGTTGTCAATGGGACACTTTAAGTTCCTACACAAGCCTTTGAATAAAACCACTAAGCATACAGTGGCCAGACCAGTTATTTTCATTTAAATTCAGGCTATAATGCACATGTTAAATATAATACATAGTCTTATATTAACTGTACCATGACTAAGACTGACCTCTCTCTGTTTCTAAAAACCTCCTGTGCAAGCAGTTTTCAGACACCCTGTTTACCTGGAAGGCTAGTTTTTTAATTGTAAAGAAACTCTACTATAAGAACTTTTCCAAATTCACCACATTAAGCCATTTTTTTTTTGTCTGGATTGAAGAGATGCCTTGGACTGGTATTTTTTCAGATAATAAAAAAGCTTACATCCTAATTTTTATAACTTAGCTCTCATTATTTTCTTAATATAATGAGGTACTTTTGTCTTTCATAAAGCACCTTCTGTTGGTTATCATTCAAGGTTGGCAAATCCCTCTTTTTTAAGAGCCAACACTGAATCCTGCTTTGAGGTGCCAAAGACTAAGCCTTATCTTTTGAAGGTCTAATGCCCTTCCAGAATTATACTGTGTGTCTGAGACAAACTTTAAATATTATTATTATTATTATTATTTATAATTATTGCTTTTTCTTTTGTAATACAAAAGCCTCCATATTTCTGGCTCACAAACTTCATCCCAATTAAAGTCGTTACCTTTGTGATAAGAGCTTATACTGTAGAAAACTTCTAATTTAAATAAAATGCTCGCTTCAGCTGCCGAGTTTTCATTAGTTTCTATAATATAATGAAGATAACAAACATTACACCACATACTTCCTTATTCTGTTATCAAAGGAGATTTCAATAGGGATCTTTTAAAAAGATCCCTCATTATAGAAAGGCCTTAGATTCACGATTGCTGATTATCAGCAAGTCCCGCTTCAGCTTCCAAAACCTATTTTTTCATGCCCAGCACAGCCTTGCTAAGAGCAGGTAAAGTAGAGGTCACAAAATGTGTTATTTTCCTTCAGTAGGTCCACTGTGTACTGAAATTATTAACCCTTTATGGTCCATTTATTCAGTGCTTGTTAGGCGCGTCAGGTCCAATTTATTTTCACACTTGCTGCTTATTTTATACGCGCTGTTTCATATTTTTTCTGAGTAAAAAAGGTTTAAAAGGCACTGAATTGCAAAAGGACACACAATACTGTATCTCCAGCCAAGCCCCACCCCTTGTTCGTTGTATTTTCACGTACCTCTTTATAGACGTGTGTACTGATAAATCCTCTCCTGATCACTGATTTTATCACCAAACTCCTCAATAATGCAATCATTATTTTATTACTATAACATCTTGAAAAGCTTGGCAAATGTCCATGATATTCTTTGTTTATGTCCGTGTTATCTACATGGTGCATGGGATTATCAGATATGTTCTTTTTTTTCTCCTTCATTCAGCTTCTACCGGTCTCACTCGGCCATTGCAAGGTTTTTTCGGCTTTTTCCACAGAAAAAAGTGACTAGAGGCTCATGCTTCTTTACGTCTTTTTGATGATGTCGGACAGGGTCCAACATCGGACCGGAAAGGGAAAATTGTATTGTTGGACCTGGTCCACAAAGGGTTAAATACAGTTTACACTTTATTGTCTTATATTGAAACATAACACTTACTCTGTTACAATAAAACATTCTGTTTGAATTATTCTAGAATACCAGTGTTTAGCTTAAACACTACTTTCAGATCACGCTTACATCTTTTCTAAATACGAAACTTATTATTAAGACTTCTGTTGTTATTACTATTTTTATTACACTAAAGCCCCAACCAGTTCAGATATGTTTCTATTTAGTTTAATCATATTATTTCTCTTCGGAATCTATTTAATTCTGTTCCTTATTAGATCAAAATACTTTTTAAAACCTCTATGCTTAGTTTCAATAAAATCAAATAGGTATAGCATAGCGTTTTTAGTTTTAAGCATTTGTTCTGTCTCGAAAGGGTTACTTTTTCTTTTTGTTAATTTTCAATACCTAGCCTCTGTGTGTAGTTCCCCCAGGTACCTGCTTCTGCCAAGGTTACAGGCTTCATTAATTTAAAGACAGGGGAGGCCCTATTTTTGAGTCTGACCAGCTTCCAAGAGTTTATTCACTCTAATAACAAATGCAAAGAGACAAGCTTTTTTCGTAACATTAACACTTACCCAGTTTTAATAGTTAAAATCCTTATGACCTGTTCATAATTTGCTGCAATCTTATTTATGCTGGTTTTTATATTTTTAAAAATACATTACAGTCATTACAATATTTGTTTCACTTTCACAAATGTTCAATTTGTATCCCAAAGATCAGTTACTATGACAGTCTCGGGTCAGTTTCTGCTCTCAGTGAGTCTGTCTTTAAAAGCCTGATACCTGCAAAAACTTAAATCTTGTTAGCTGGGCTCCCATCTCTACATTCTCAGTGGGAGAACGTGAAATAAATTAAACTGTTTCTATCAAAGAGCCATCCATCTCTACTGCATACACCTTTCATTCAAAAAAGGTGCTTGCACCTTGTACAAGGGAAGATGGGTTTTAGGGTCACTGCGTGACAACTTCATTGAGTCACTGAAACAGTTAGATATACAGTCGGAGCTTCAGTACCTTGGACAGCAACAACTGTTAGAAAACATATCTCAGCTTCTTGGATGCGATGTGTCACAATTAACGGAATTATTTAAATAGCGTCACTGTTTTTTATTTAAATGATACACTCACATTCTTGTAATTCCTTTCTATTTATGAGCTAGCGCACACGATGTCTGAGAAAATTGAAATTTTCTTTTGCAAAATAGAAACAAACAACCCTTTAATTGTGTTTTTGCATTTTGTTATAGGAAGAGGTGAAGGGGAAAAATAAGAAATGTTGTTCTTTTTCATGCACACCCGTTTAGATGTTGGAGGCTAAGAAACAGGATCTTTATTCAGCGTGTTTAAAGATTTCAGCACAGGCATACAAGCAATGGTTTAATCTGATTTAAAAAAATAATAACATGATGGAAGAAAGAGGAATTGAAAATAAGAGAAGCACTGGAAGAGCAGCAATTGGTTACTGGGAAGGAAAGTCAAAGCTTGAGGCTCCTATTTTTGCTGTAATACTCCTTAGCAACTGCGCATTTTGTAATGACTCACATGTTTCAATATGTGACTATGATGAGGTACTGAGTGTGGGGGCACTGTTGAACTGCAGCTTTTAAACAGCTGGATGAAGTTAATTTAGTACATTAGTAGGTAAAAAATACCATCAAGAAAATCAAATACTTGTTCATAAAATGCGAAGACTATATATATAGATATATATATATACTATGATATTTATATAGATATATATAATATATATAATATATATAGATATACCTAGTGATCACTTTGATAGCACTATGTTTACATGATTTACTGTACATTTATACATTCAGTCTAGTGTTTTGCTACTGTGTTTTGAGTTGACACTTAACATACCAGTTGCTAGTAATAATTTTGAGACATAGGGATTTTAGTTTTTCTTCCCACTTATAGATTTTTTTTCACATTCTCTTAATACGATTTCTTTGAAAGAAAACCTTACTCCAGAGAAATAACAGTTAACAAGGGCCC
Organism: Polyodon spathula; assembly: GCF_017654505.1. Classification (NCBI taxonomy): domain Eukaryota; kingdom Metazoa; phylum Chordata; class Actinopteri; order Acipenseriformes; family Polyodontidae; genus Polyodon; species Polyodon spathula. The sequence goes on from NC_054547.1 coordinate 29,940,594, forward strand.
AGGGGTTTGAAAACCACAGTACTGTACATTGACAGGAATCTTCCCACACATACAGGTAAAACAGGGATAAATCAGGCATAATAAGATTGAGATGTAACTTTGAAATTGTGATTTGGAATTCTCAGAGGGAAAACAGTAAATATGAATCTTTAAAGCTATTCTGGAATAATATATATATATATATATATATATATATTATATATATATATATATATATATATATAGAGAGAGAGAGAGAGAGAGAGAGAGAGAGAGAGAGAGAGAGAGAGAGAGAGAGAGAGAGAGAGAGATTAGATTTTTTTTATAGGAATAGATTTTCAGAGGCAAAAATCAACCTAAAATTACTCTATTCACACTGTAAGAAATATGTGATATTAAAAGTACAAGAAGAATAGAACTAGATGGAGTTAAAGATGTTTGGTTCAATACAGAAGTTAATGCGATGGGTTTATACCTTAACTGAGGCATGCGTTTGGTTCACTGCTACTGAACTTAATGCTGAGACTGGTGACACTGATTCTACAAATGGAACTGGTAACACTGGCACTGTTACTGCTGGGACTGGTGCTGCCACTGATGGGACTGGTAAGACTGGTGCTGATAATGCTGGGACTGGTGCTGCTACTGCTGGGACTGGTGCTGATAATGCTGGGACTGGTGCTGCTATTGCTGGGACTGGTAAGACTGGTGCTGATAATGCTGGGACTGGTGCTGCCACTGCTGGCACTGGTAAGACTGGTGCTGCCACTGCTGGGACTAGTAAGACTGGTGCTAACAATGCTGGAACTAGTAATACTGGTGCTGACATTGCTGGGACTGGTGCTGCTACTGCTGGGACTGGTAAAACTGGTGCTGCCACTGCTGGAACTGGTAAGACTGGTGCTGCCACTGCTGGAACTGGTTAGACTGGTGCTGCTACTGCTGGAACTGGTAAGACTGGTGCTGAGACTGCAGGGACTGGTAAGACTGGTTGTGCCACTGCTGGAAGTGGTAAGACTGGTGCTGCCACTGCTGGGACTGGTAAGACTGGTGCTGCCACTGCTGGAATTGGGAAAGCAGAAAAACAGTATTAATATAAGAAATACAATCACTGAGCATTCGTACCCAGAGCTGACTTCTTCTGATACAAATGTTTTACAGATTGTTTTTTGTTTCATCTCCCTCCCTGTTGTGACCAAACATTTTGCATCACCTAGAATTTTAGGGTTGAGACATAATTAAAAAAACAAGAACTATATGAATTTAGGTATTTTATTTAACATTATGCAATCAAAACACCTACAAAATGATATCACAGAAATCTACCGGAAGCCATAATAGTAGTGCAGTATTTCATGTTAGATTTTGAAACATCACATGTTTCATTTTTTGTCAGTATTTCATAAACTATATGGAAAACTACAAAGAGGTACATAATTCAATATTAACGCAACATTATTCAGCAGGTTTCATTCGACTTTATGAAGCAAAATTAATTAATTCTATAGGGTGATCAAAAACTTTTGACCACAGCTGTACATGCATTCAGTTGTACATATTCCAATGGAAATTTCTAATTTCTATAAATTTTTCAAAAACAAATAATTATAGGAAAAATCTTTTGTAGCAAAAGTTTTGCTTTTGAGAATGAGGAAAAAAAGTTACAATAAATAGATGCCTATAATTATTTATTTCATCATTTTTTTTTTTTTTTTTTTTTTTTTGCAAAACTCCAAAATGCTAATTCAAAAGTATTCATATCCTGACAAGGAAAATGAAATTAATAGCTAGTTGAGGCACCTTTAGCAATAACAACCTCTTTTAAACGATTAGGATATTTGTCAATGAGCATTTGGCAAGATTCTTTAATATTTTTTTACCGTTCTTCAACGTAAAATTGTTCCAGTTCATTCAAATTCTGAGGACTTCTCTTGTGCACAACCTTCTTCAACTCATACCAAAGATTCTCAATCAGATTTAGCTTGATTAGGCCATTCCAAAAGAGATATTTTTGTTTCAACACTCCACAAAACCTCTGACCAAAACTCATATCCATCATTCAAATGGTCTTTTGCAAACTTTAAGCGATTGTCCTTTTTTCCTAATAGTGGATTTTTCCTGGCCTGTGACTATTGAGACCTTCACTATGAAATACTCAACCTATGGTTGAAATGGAAACCCTAGTCACTTGCACCCAATTCACTTTGAATATCTTTGGCAGTCAATCTCAGATTGTTATTAACCTTCCTCACAATTTTTCTACTTGAAAGAACCTTCTTTCTTCCAGTTTGAGAGGGTGTTGATAACAGAAACAATAGTTGAAATTGGGATACTCAAATGCTTGGAAACCTTATTATATCCTTCTCCAGCTTTGTGGCAATAAATCATTTTTTTCAGATAGCTCTTCACTTTTTCCCATACTGACTTATTGGTAATGACAGCAATCATCCTTTCCTCCTCCACAAAAGCAAAACTTTTGCTATAAAATATTTTTTTATTAAAATTGTTTGTTTTCCAGAAATGTCTAGAAATTACAAATTTCTATTGGGGTCTGTAAACTTTTGACTACAACTGTACACATTGTGCGCCGACATGTAGACTAAGTCACCAGATATATCAATCTGAATTATTTAATGTTTATCCTCCTGTTCTGTGGAGGCTGTAATATGATTTGTACCATAGGTTCAACTCAGTGGAAATATTAGTCTTTTTGTGGTCTTAGTCATATCATATATAGTCTATGTTCATATGAAAATAGAACATATAACATTATCTGCCATTATCATCCTGCATTACACCATAAAAGCATTATGTTATTATAAAAAATGTAAATGTCACATTATTTCCTACTGTAAAAGCAACCCCATATTCTGTGACAACCAACCACTGTACGGGAAATGGGTGTGCCACACTTTTTGAACAGTCTAAATATCATATTTTTAGTCAAGTTATGCCAACATTAAAATATCCCTATATACATGAAAGGTTACTCTTCTACTTAGTAAGTAACATAACCTCATGGAACATCATTACAAACAAGAAGACAAGAAAGAGTGCAAAGTGTGACAACCATCCCTGGTCTCTTGCACTTCTCGGCTGATTGCCCAACGTACGGTATATGTAGAGAACTATATTAGCTCTAATAAAAACAGACCTTTTCTCATTAGAATGTCATGATAATTGACCAATTTTCAGAACGAAAATTGCACGTTTGAGTATCTGTGGCATTTTAGGAGACATTAAAATAACCTTGTTAATTAAAAGACTAAGCTGCCACTAACCTATCTGTTCCTTAGGGAATTACATTAAAAGCCAATTAAAAACCATCTTCAATATACGTACCACATCTGCTCATTATACCACAGAATGAGCATTGCTCTCAAGGACAGTGTCATAACAATGGAAATATATACTTAAAAAACGTGTGACATGAAATGAAAAGTTTGAATTCACGTCCATGCTGGCAGTTGTACTTACCAATGCCAGGATACTATGGTGGGGGAGGATCGCCTCCTGGATTAAGAGTAAAGCCAAATGCTTTCTTCAAGAAGCGTTTATCATTTAGTTGGTCACAGGGGTCAACATATGGAAGGACACCTCCAAAATCTGCCTCTGCCAGCAAAGAAAGCTTTGAGTACACATGAAAACACATTTGAATTGTTTTAAATAACTTGAAGACATCTATTAACAGCATTTAAACCAAATTGTAGATAATGGCTGACTTTTGCCAGTTTTACATTATTATGAAAACCTGTATTGATGCAGTGCTATGGTACATGTTAAGTTATTAGTTCAGAGTTCTATTTCAATGCATTAAAGGGACACTGCAAAAAGGAGATACAGTGTACAACATGCTGCAGTATATATTTGTGTGTAGGAAAGCAGTGAAAAAAACAACTTGATTTATTGGGGTGGTGTTTTCCCCACTACTGAAGCCCCCACTGGGGACTGAAGTGGGGGGCAGAAAAGTTTCATAAAACAACATTGAGAAGGGTATTTCTTTATATATATATATATAATATATATATATATATATATATATATATATATATATATATATATATATATATATATATATATATTATTCCCTACCCTAAGCTGAATTTCAGATGGAGTTTGATCCCTGTGGGTATCCATACATGTCATGCCCATTATGATATATGCTAAAAACAAAAATAAAAAAAAAACAGTTTAATGACCTACAGATAAAAAAAATATAAATGTATAGTAAAAACTGGTTTGAATGCAAAGACATGAAACACATTTTCCCAAAAACCTTGGTAATGCCAGGTTAAACTGGTTCATCAGGTTCATCTGTGGCATATAGTGTATAAAATGTTAAGAAGGTGATAAACTGAAAATATTCATTAGAAATACAATACATTTTACCCCTTGGTTCACACACAAGGACACTCTTCTTCTGAAGTCTGTAAAAGACACATACACACAATATAGTACAGCAACAGTAACTGACCAGTCTGCAATTCTCTGGCAACCATATGTGCCAAAATTCCACTGGATCCAGCAGTCTGTTTAGGTTTCTGGGATGTTGGATATATAACATGACAATTACACTCAACCCACGCTTAGTGCAACTAACATTTAAGACAAAGAATTACAATGTATGGCTTGATCGTGTATATAAGAATATAGTATGCTTATTTTTAACAATCACGTCAATAAGCTAAAACATGTATCTGCTTGGCTTCTTTTAGTTTTATTCTTTATACAGTTAATGAAGTGTGCATTGCAGTGCCAGTAATCCAGAAATTGAATTAGACAACATCATCATATCATTTTTACTATGCCTTAAATTTTATAGCTAAGACCTATAAAGTATATTTGAACAAAATTGTATTTAACATGGAGCATTACTTCTACACCAGTTGTTAGAGTTTTGAAAACAGATGATTGACTTGGTATTCCATAACAAAGGTCAAAGGTTTTCCATAATGCCACTTAGTTTATCTGGGTTGCAAAGGATGGGCATGAGGGGCAGAATTTTCGTATACTGCTGATACTGCTGCAGATAATAAAAAAAATATTTTAACATTTTACAGCAGTGAACAAATACACTGCCATATTAAAACTAACGAACATAAAAGAGCATACTAGGATGACGAAAACTGAAACTGGCAATGACACTGTCCATCGTTTTCTAACAGCATATCAGTTAATTGCACAGTTTAATTTCCCCTTTCCCAGGTGTTTGAGGTATGTCACAGAATCTGTTTCAGGAATTGTTCTCTAGGGGACTGACTACATTGAAATGAGCAGCTCCATTGGCCTAGGATTAAGATGGAATTTTGGGACGAATAACAGATTCACTTTAATGTTTTAGCAAATACATTCTTCTTCAGATAGAAACTCTAATTTTGAAGTGTTTCATAGATAGATGTTGTGTTTAGAGTCTAGTTTTTTATGGATGCAGGTGAGTAAGATGCAAAGCCACAGGGGATACTGGAATTAATATTTCCATCACTTTATAATGAGCAAAAAAAAAATCTTATGAACAGAAGGCGAGGTATAGTAAGCCATTGAAGTATTCATTTTTTTAATTAAAAAAAAATATATATATATATATATATATATATATATATATATATATATATATATATATATATATATAAGAATTACCAGGATATGTACCTCAGTGTTTTTCCCAACAAACTATCCTATTATTCAATAATATCTGGACTACACAACTCATAGCACAAAATTAACACATGTTTTGCTTCACCACTGACACATTTTCTAAAAAACAGGTTCTAAATGTTTCTTGAAGGTAAAACTTTTTTGGAAAAATGATAAAATGGTCCTTATCAATCCCCCCTATTTAAAACTCCAATGTCAACTTTCAAGCTCTATGAGGATTAATGTGTCTTATTAATATGTCAATCAGGCTTTTAGGGGATGCAATATGGACCATTTCCTTTTTTTCAAAATGCAACACAAATATGTAAAGTAGATTTCAACTTAAACATCTACTTAATTTTAGTTACTATTGCTATCTCTGTTTAATCGCTAACTGACTGCTAATTGGGCCATACAGTTTTTCCCTTATCTCTAAAATACATTTTGTGGTATAATGTGTAAAGTGAACACTGGGATCATGTGTAGCTTGGCTGTTTGTTGGGCTTCACTCCTACTGGTTTACAGTGCAAAACTTCATGCATATTTTTATTATGGCTAAGCTTTTGACACTATCACTCTGGAACTCCTCCTCTGTAACACATTACAACCTGAAATATTATAAGAGTGAAGAGTAAGATACATCGTCTATAACAAATCAATGTGTTATTCATCATTAAATGTTTTTTAAATGTCCAAAGTAATCAAATTAGTAAACACTGACAAAGAACACACACTACCCTGCACAGTTCTTACATGACCAATCTCACATTTGCCCTAATACAGGGTGGGCAGGACAGTATAATGTTAGTTACATAACCTATTTAATTGCATGTTTACCAGTACCTCAAGGTGATTTCTAAATCAATCCTGTTCAGGTATTTAACCTTTAAAATTATATTGTGATCTCATACACAAAACTTGATTACACTTTGGGGGAGTTTCCATGTGTGCTCTAATTTTTCTCAAGACATTGTGCTTGAGCCAAATGAAGAATGACCCAATACATTTTGGGTTTCCATTGGCTTGGTTTATTTTACTCGACAAGACCCTCGTTTCACCTGACATCATGCAAATGAAGGGAAAAGGAGGAGGTTGATATGCAAATTAGCCATACATAGTGTTCTCGTGCTGTTGTCAGATGACCTCTTGTCTGAGTGAAACTCTAAAGCACAGTGTTAAGCTTATGTAATAATAGAAATTCGTTTTTGGGTAAAATTAGGTCTTTATAACAATTTTTTTTTTTATGTTTCTAATTTAATAATAATAACTATTGTGAAGAAAAGCAACCCCGCGACACTGCTGCAGCAAAATCACTTTTGATTTAACAAGTAGACGATTGTCATTTTCTGAATCTAAGATAAGTTATTTGTAGGAGTTAACAAAGAAGTTTCAGATAGTACATGTTTCCATTAACTAATGAGCAACATACATGTGGGAATTCATGATCTTGAAAGCAGAGCACAGTTTAAATTGTTCTTGAAAAGACAAGCTATGGTAAAATGCATTAATGAACCATTTAATATCTAGCACAGCATTTAGTTTCCAATGACCCTTTTAAGTAGCACTTTTGCAAAACCTACATTGCTGTTTCCATTGACTCTCTACACACTATCCTCATTCCTGCCAATTGTAGCGCATCAAGAACAAGACAGGCACATTATGTCCTGTCATCCTTGCATCATATGCAAAGATCATGACTTGTAAATGGATTTATAATAATGGTAGCTGGAAATGTCATACTTTTCCTATACTTTATAACAGAACACAATTGTTGTGCCAGCCTGTAATAATGAAACCATGCCTGGTTTGTTTAATTGGTTCCTATACTAACAGTGTTCCATTATTGCTTATAATTGGTAGGACAATTGGCACACAAATGTGACACAGTAAGAAGATTCATATGTTGTAATGTATACAGCTATGTGACTTATTTTCATTAAAGATGACATACTATATATGCTGACTGTATTTTTTACATTACACTTATTTTGCCTAAAAAATTAAATAAAATGAATACATTATCCTCTGTACCTTGTTGTTGATATTGTACTGCACGTCTGTAATATAAGGGATGCATTTTTCAAAAATCCTATAAAACACTGTAGTGAAAGCTGTAGCCACCCATTTGTTACACTTCCCAATGTCAAAACCTCTCAAAACGCTGCTGTTGGCAAGGATATAAGTGGATGTATAATGAGTGGAGCATGACCACATGTTCATTCAGTTGGCTCATGGGAACAGTCTATAATAACAGGAAGGATGGTTGAGAAACTAGAAGCATTATTGAAATGCATTTCTAACTTCGGCCTGCAGCCCAAGGCCATGAAATGGAAAGCTGATGGGATGGTAAAGAAAATAAAAAAAATAATCAACTTTAACTTTGAAATGATAATACTGAACAATAATGAAATTCTTTAGCTGCATTCTACTGTCTGCTTTGTGAGCTGCCAAAAGGATGCAGTGACCCCTAAGATCTTAAGAGCAAAAACATGAAAGTGTTTGTTAAATGGAAAATTGGAGAGCTTTAGAAAACCTTTGGTTTGATTATAAGATACTTTATTATACAGTTGTCTTCACATACTTGCTTTTTTATTTGTTATGCAATGTAGTCCTGAAAAAAACTGCAAAATGTGGGGACCATTACTTATCATAAAAATATTTGTTTTAGTATTTTGAGGAGTAAAAGCTAATAAATGAGTCTTTTGTAGTCATTTTTATAATACCACTTAATGGGCTTTAGCTTTAATTCAGTTATATACATGTCTTTGGTTTTCATCAAAAGCAACTTTTAAGTTTCAAGATATTCTGTTCTAACAGATCGCTTTACTATAATGACACCATGGGTAGGATTTTCAAAAATCTCTCACCTTCAAACTGACATTTAACAGACCGTGGCTGTGATGCCGACGATACAGATAGTGAGTGTACAGGACGAAGTTTAATTCCTCGATAATTCAATATTCGCAGTTATGAAAATATTTTAGCCTTATCTATACTTGTGGTTATGAATTAGATTTATTCACTTATTTTAACCATTTGTAACCTTACAGAACATTTGTTGTATTGCTAAAATGGTATACCGTTATTTGCACCCAGTGAAGACCAAGAAATTATGAATGCAACTGTAGCCTATTTGAAGATATTGCAATAAAGTTTCCTTAGGTAATTGTAGATTTGTTTTTGACACCTGTGTCTTATCCACACAAGAATGAAGAACAGGCATCAAAGATACACAGCGATGCACTAGGAATGTGATCGAGATCATTGACATGGATTTTGCCTAAACGTATTTGGAATGTTGTCAAACCCGCACACTATGTACAATGTACACTTTCACCTTCACACATTTGTATGCATAAAATGTTCTTATAATACTGTAAGTGTTCAGTGGCTAATCATGTTGAGTTTATTTATCACGAAGGCCAACGAGTAACAGAGAAAATGCATGATTAGAGGAATTCACAAAACAATTAATTATAAACAAATTGTGTATTGGGTTGGGGAGTTCTATTGTAATTTTAAAAGCTTAATACATATATAATGAAGTGTTACATACATAGTATACACACACACACACACACACACACACACACACAAATTATCGCTCACTTCCTGTCTCAACGATTTGATAAGTGTAACTTGTAAATTAAAATGCATGTTAACGAGATCAAGAAAAATGAATGGAAGCATAATTCGATGGTATGGAAACTACTAGCGTACAGGGAGACGGCTCTCCCACCAGCGAGCAGCAGCCAAATGGAAATAAAAAATAATTTCGAAACTTCATAAAACTCTGAAGGTGTGAAATGTGAAATTCCAATAGTTGACAAGAACACAGCATAGAAGTAGAAAGAACAGGAGTAAATCAATAACGTTCTGGTTAATTACAAAATGTTTATACCACAGTAAATGGAAGAGGTGAAAAATAATGGAAATAAACTTAAGATGCATGATGGAAGTTCTATATTAGGACCAATTAAAATATGTCACATTTATGGAAAAAAAAATGAATTGCAATCTGATTAGTATACTAATGTAACTGAATTAGATACATTATCATTTAAGAACAAAAATGCATTAAGTGAATGAATATACAGAGAAATACAACTATCTAGTGGGAGAAATATTTATGAAATTGTAAATTAGTCATCTCTAAATTATGTTACAAGATCTTGGAATATTTTAACCAAATAAGACTGGATATTAGGGGATGGTACTCAGTGTCTCTACCTGAGAACATTACATGCCTCCGTTCTATACCTTAATTTAATGATCCTAATCTTGTTTTTCAAGCATTAGCCAAAAGCTGTCATGTATAGAACGGTAAATGTGAAATATGCATAAGAGCTTGCACAGAAAAAGAGAAGCATTTACATAGCAAGTGTTACAATCCCATGAGGTAGTTATTAAGAAGGGTGACATTTTTTCATCCACTAGTGGCGAAGTGAATTCTCAAACATACTCATTAGAAACCATGAAAATTGGAAGCTTATTAAACAAGAAACTTAACTTAGGCTGATTATAGTAAGCAACTTTGTAAGTGAGTGACTTAAACAGCAGGCACAGAATTGAAATTGCATGTACCAGGGTAACAATTTCATCTGAGCAGTATTTACAGGGCCTTGTCAGAGCAATAACACATTATTCAATAACATAATCGTAGCATTTCATTTGAATACTTTCCTGCAGTTACAGTATTTAACTAAAATATGTGTACACTGATGAAGACCATGTCAACATTATTTACTTAGTTTTTTTGAATATCCAGACCTGTTTATATTGTCAAGCTAACAATACAGTAGGTTGAAATACTACTTGTTCCATTGGTCTGTGAGGCTTAAGATCTAAATCTCGACATAGGGTGCCAAAGTAATTGATTCAACCAATTGAGATGCAAAAGTGACTGCTGACAGATAACAACTTGCTTTTCAGCCCTCTCATTGTGTTACTGTTCTCTTTACACAATCCCTTTCATTTATCTTTGTTAAAGTACTAGAACTGGTTTGACAGAAGAAGTGATCATAACTGTTGGATACATATGTTTTGCTAAGCATTATCTTGTATTGTAAATTGATTTTATTTTGTAAAGTACCTCACTTCATTCTGTGAACATATCACACTTGGTGATGTCTTTCTATAAGGATGATACAAGAGTATTCCAAACAACAAAGCACCTCCTACCAAGAATCTTCCATTGCATGACAATGGACAATAGAAAGAAACATTATGCAACAATACTAATTTAGAGAAAATAGCCCATGGAATAGTAAAATTCCAATAATTCATAATTCTATTATTTTAATACTATTATTTATTTATTTATTTTAAATGGACACCATGCTGTGACCAAGTCATAAGCAAATCACCTAAAAGACAAAATTTGCATTACATTTCACACCTGACTGAATTGGACTTTGCTGCTTGGTTTCACTGAATATTATGCACCACTGAAACCCCTAGCCTTCTTATAAGTAATTTAATTGTCACACCTCAACTGGCATTCTATGCACATTTCTTGAATCGTGGCATTTCAAAGCTGTATTCATTAACCAGAAATAATGATATTAACAACATGCTGCTGTTACTGCTACAACAGTATACGGTTATACATTATTATACATTAATAGATAATATATTACAAGAAAAACATACAAAGCAAATATTCGCAACTGAGGTATAAGAGAACAACATTCAAAAGTATATTAACAAGAGAATTTAATGGCAAGAGCTCTGCAAAGTAACACTACATGTGTCCTCGAATGTGCATCTCTTGCACTGGAAACTTGCAGGAACCATCTATTGATCATTAACTAAGTGAGGGAAAATCTAACTGTCACTTGAGAAAGGTAAAACAGCAAGAGAGGTTCTTTATCATCATGTTAACTGATTTTGCTGTATTATGATGTTACGTTATTAGCAAAACCATAAACATGTAAAAACTATACAGTGCCTCTTGTACTTATTAAAATTGTAAACTACTATAATTTTACTGCTATAATTTTTCTTTGCTTTTTCCATGCTAACTCTATGCATTTACAATTGTTATGTTTGGTTGACCACGTTTTTTAATATGCTTCACCATAATTATTGGGCTTTACAATGCTTGCCTATGCTTTGCCATGTATTTAATGTGCTTTGATACACTTTGCCACTCTTTTATGATCGATTTTTATAAGGGTTAATACAGTGGGGTGTATTTTAATGATCTAAAACAGTGGCAGATTGTATTACCTTCACTATTTTATGTAAGCCTTCTACCCCTCCCCCCATCCCCCAGCCCCCCTCCCCCAGAGCCGCATTTATTGACTGGCTTTACCTTATTTTAAATTAGGTAATGCATTTCCATTGCAACTTAATAAATAGTCATTAGATAATCAAAACCTCAACATAATGGAAGTGACTTATAAAACCGAAAATTAGGACTGTAAGATGGGGAGGGGGGGGTAGGGGGTAGGGGGAGGGGGGGGGTCCGATAAAATTGACTGGCTTATTACCTTATTTTATATGTAATGCATTTCTGTTGCCACCTTAATAAATAATTCATTAGATAATAAAAACAGAGATATGTAAATCTTCATTGTTAATGTGAAGCAACAGGACAAGATTATGTTGAGCCTGACTGAATCTAAAGTCAGGTTCCATCAGACAAAAATAAAAAGGGTTCTGGATACAACTTAAGTATTACAAAGGTGTATTTCCTCTGAGCTAAGTTCTAAAGATTGTTAAAATTCAAAATATTACATAAAATATACAAAAATACCTAACTTGGAAATACAAAATATGTCATTACTCCTCAGAAAATTTCAGATCAAAAGTTGCATAACAAACTGTTCCTTCTTCCTACTCAGACCGAGTGTTAACATTAAAGGGCACCAGTGCTTCAATTATCTTCCCACTTACTGTACCTGTAATGCCTGAAATGTACTGCTCTACGTTCAAGTTAATTTAAATTTCTGTCTATTAGGAATATAGTACAGAATGGCACAATAGAGAAACATACTGTATGTCATCTTACAGAATTTAACAAAAAATACATTAAACTCATGCTAAGTTATGAAAAAAAGCTTCACATTATACTGGTGTTTTATAAGGAACACTTAAAACAGATTCATGTCGCTTCTTTATGAAGGCCTCTCAGTCACGCGCAGCGAGGCCCAAGAGGGAGACGGACGTCATTAGAGCCTGGAGAAAGGGCTACCTTCAGCCATGGATTCCCTAAAGTTTCCTCCTACCAGCAAGTAGGGATTTTTTTTCCTTACCCGAGTCGAAATCGGATCATATTTAGTTTCTGCAGGGTGTGTGGCAGGCCAAAGAGCCCAATTTCTCCCTCAGTGCATTTCATAATCAAGGGCGGGCCCGTGTTTCAGCTGCTTATTTTTCATTCTTCCTTTTCCTATTTTGTGGGAAGGTGGCATTGTGGCTCTGCAGTTGTTGCATTAACCTTTCATCATTTTCTTTTTTCCAGTCATGGTTTGGTGGCCTTGTCTTTTGGGGGGAGGTGGCCCTGTAAGCCACTTCCTATCTGCGACACTAGACTACATGATGTCATCATGTTTTCACTAGCCGGCCAACATTGCGGATAGCTGTCAGCACTCACGGACAAGCTCCCCGGCCAAATTCATTATCGTCATTAAATCGTCTGTTCAATTGCAATTTAAATCATCCACATTGCTGATTCTCCGTACTGAACTGGCAATAATAATTGAGGGATAGTCATATCCCACACAAAGCAATCTCATAGAATCAGTGCGCTCCTGGCTGCCCATTGGCCTCTGCATCCAATTTTACTCTTCAAGTTGTTTCTATTTTGTCCAGCCTCAGTATTTTTGGCATCGTACCTTCAAGAAAAATTGGCAAAAGAATGGGTAGTAAGACACCTTTTCTTGAACCAACAAAATAAATGAGGCGTCCATACTGCTCCTGCGTGGATCTCATTCATTTGGTTGGTGCAATAAAATATACCACATCACCTATTTTTCTTATAGAGTGTGTGCATATTTGAACTATAAATCTAATGGATTGAGATTAATGGGTGGTGCCATGGTAGCTCATTCCCATGATGGATCCATTTAAGAAAAAAAACCTTCATAAATACAGAGCTTAAGGATTCACAAGAGACTAATATCTAGTCAGACTTCTAAATGAATAGTTTGATGAAATTGGGAACAGAGTGTTATTTATGGTAAGTGGTACTTGGAAAAACCATAACACAAAAAGGGACGACTGTCTTTAGAAACAAAGTGATCCATAACTTTTTTTTGATGGATTCATTTGGAATACCATGATTTGTGTTTGGGAAATTACTTTATGTGGAAAAGGTAATGCTTATAAAGATATGCGAACCAGGCACCAGAAATATGAGTTCACAACCCATAAATTAAAGCAATAAATACACATTTTAAATTATATTTCAAACTGTATTAAATGTAAAAGGTTCAAATAACATTCATTCGTTGTTGTTGTACAGAGCTTTATTTATGCACCGCAGTAATATTGCTTAAGAAGCGTTCACCTTGACTGTCTCCTGAGAAACGATATCAAGGTGACTATTTGCCAACCTATAACCTAAAAGGCTTTAGATTTTTATTAAGATTTAGATTTAGATTTTTCTATTAAGATTCACATTCTATGACAAAACATCACCCTCAAAATACACAAAAACAATACTAATTAGATATTCAATGCAATGAGGTCTATCCTAATGGCTGAAATGGAGAAGGACCTTAGTGCTGCTGTTTCAAAATGTATTCATCAGATTTTTTGTGACCCCCATTTCAATTTATTTTTAACGGTCTGTAGTAATGTTAATAAGTAGGTGAATAAATCACCCATTGGAGGGCAGAATATAACAGCCTTTCATCCTGGCTGTGCGAAGTCACCGGTCTTTGCTGGGGATTCTGGAGGGAGCGTTGCATAAGCTCTTGCGCTCCTGCCAGTTATGGAGGCAAGACTGGCAGCGATGCTTTAGGAGCCTAGTAGCTCAGACACCTGCAGGGCTAGCCTTTTTCCTCCAGAGGCCGATAGCTCGCTAACATCTACTCTCAAGTTCCTGGGTGTAAAAGAGGAAACTGGCTATTGAAAATGCTTCATCTAGTCTTTGTGTTATGTTTTTTATACTTCATCAAACAGAAGCATTAGCCTTTTAATTAAAAATACAGGCAGCTGTAAATGTCTTACATAAAATTCATCATAGAATTTAGTCTAGTTTCTACAGATGCTATCAGCATACCTTTGATTATGCCAGCATGGTTCTAGTATAATAGGTCAGTTTAGATTAGCGAGGTTCTAGTGTATTCACTTATTTATATGCAGTGTGAAATCCAAATTAAATAAACTGTAACAATGAACTGAAACATTTTTGGGTCTTAAATGTCTGTATTTTTATTTACTCTGTTGTTTAATTGGGTGGGCAGTGGGTTTCTCACTATGCTTGCCTAGTCTATTAAACTGTAAGTAACCTTTTTAAAATGTACCTTATTTTTATCTGTGTAACCAGGGACTTTGAATGACAAGGTAGTGACTTTGGGAGAAGTATGAATTTAATAAGGCTAAATCTGAACTGCATCTTATTCATACCAATGAACTTTTCTGACATTTGCAGTAATCCATTATAATTAGAAGTTTAAGCAATTTGCCTAGATCTAGCCACAAGTAAAAATACTAAACCACGCAAAAGCTGACATAAAAGACTAATCAGAGTTGCCGTAAATGTTATAATGCATTGAAGAAAATGAAATCATGGTACATGTGAGGTGATGGTTACAGAAAAGCGCAATGGCTTTTCTGGTGTTTTTAGATTGCACAATAATACGTGACTCGTTTGATTAATTTTAACAGTCAAAAGGTGTCTGAAACTTCTCGAAAAATATGTGTGAGGCTCTTTCACAGTTGTCAGTGGTGGGTGGCTTTGGAGCTTTAAAAGAAAATCGTTCCAATTTTTCTCAGCAGCATCTATTATTTTGGGGTTTTGGTACGATAGGGCATGTTTACACTGAAGCAATGTGCCATGTCTGTGTTGGCACTGATGCGGTGTCACTAAGTGTAAATGGAAAATGCCAGTAAAATGCAGCCACACTTTATAATGACACTGAGC
Organism: Polyodon spathula; assembly: GCF_017654505.1. Lineage (NCBI taxonomy): Eukaryota > Metazoa > Chordata > Actinopteri > Acipenseriformes > Polyodontidae > Polyodon > Polyodon spathula. Next base: position 29,956,300 of record NC_054547.1, read on the forward strand.
CATCTCTCGAGGTGGTTCAGCGGAGGCACAGTGCAGGTACTGAAGGTACTGAATTACTTTCAGAGTTCAAGGTAGAATTTTTTATCCAAGTAAACGCAATTTCCTGTTCCGCCAGGTGTTGAGTGAAGAAATAAATCCAACAAAATGACAAGTGGCCCAGGCAGTAATTGGCCCAAAAAAGAAGTAAGGAAGCTTTCAGTGGTGAAGTCCTAAATCTTAAAGTACCGGAACTCCAAATAAAATTAGGAACTCATGTTTTATTTGAACATTGAAATTGAAGGTACATTCATTTTAATAGGTAATGTGTACGTCTCACATGCAAATCGAGATAATGTTGTCTTTGGTGGTTTGGTTATTTTTTTGGCTGTTTTTATCGTACATGGTTTTTATTCTTCTATTTTTTTCTATTATGTCCTCTCCAGCATAGAACATCAATCACGACAATTCCCTGCATAGTATATCACGTCCCCCCCTGTCTTTTTACTGAATCTCTGCCTCCAATAAAATTATGAATCACACTAACGCTCAGTATTTTTATTTGTCACCAATTTAAGAACTAAATCAGTACAATTAAAAAAAAAGAATGTATTTTTAATAACTATCCCTAAATTAATTGTACACTACATTCTGAATCTTATTAGTTAAGTGTTGTTGACACGCAACCCAGCCAAATAAACGAGCTGTCTTATTGAACTTTAACTGTCTGTGTGTGTTATTATTGCACTGCACCAACTACACCTGTGTACTACCAACCACGTGTTCACATTCACCAACTCTGTTACCTGAGCCCTGTTCATTTTTCATTAGACCTAAGAGCAAATTAAATGCAATGCCTGTGAAGGAAGCATATCGACTTTGTATCTAGAGACCAAGGGAATGGAAGATTTATAACCATTGTCAACATTTGCAACATAAAATTGTTCTATTAAACTCAAGAATGCAGATATGACATTAGTATTCCATGTGAGTTATGCCACAAGCGATAGAAGTCTAAAAGGGTGAGGAACTTAATTACTTGTACAGTATAGTAAGAAGAACATTCATATATTATAGGGATTCATTTTCCAGCAGAAGCTTTGAATCTTTTCATTGGGTATACAGTGTGCCCTATGCAGAGTGTTGGAGAGTTGTTAAAGGTCTTACCATTAAATGTTACAACATTGTATCCATCCAGCAATTACAAGCAGAAACTAAGAAAGTATTCCTATATAGGGTAACATATCCTTGCCTCAGATGCAGATAATCTGATCCCTAGAAACAAGTCATACTTCTATAATGATCATGTGCAGAAAGTATAGACACCTTTGGGATTAAAAGATTTACAATTGCCAACTCCACAACTGTGCTGTTGTTAATACAGGAATTATTCATAATATGTGACTACGTGTGTAAAGACTTGTCTAGTCATTTGCTGGTTCCTGGACATTGTCACTTAGTACTTCTGTGACTTGCTGAGAAAGGACGTGTGAATTTTAATGGCAAATTATTCTTACCAATATTCATAATGCGTGATTAGAAGAAAACATAAGAAACCAGCTGAACACCTAAATAATAAGCGCAGTGCATGCATGCTATTTCATAATTCCTGTTTTGTGAAAATCTCCTGGCAGAAGGCAAAGGCTGCCAATACACCTCAGTCTTAATGCAAATTCCTGTTAACACTTTTACTGAGAAGAATTACTCCTCTCAGAAGCTAGCATTGAAGCACAACGTGAGCTCTGAGTCTTCCTTTTACAGGTAGGAAAGACCCTTTTTTTCCATGAAATATCCATTCCAGGACACTATTCTATAAAGATAAAAAAAACCCGCAAAAGTGAAAAAAGTAGAAGTTCCAGTGACTCATCTATTATTGTACAGTGGAAAGTCGCATATCCAACCATTGGATAACCACCCTAATCAATGAACCGCCTCGCTAAATAAATAAACTACTTTCACCTGAAGAAGAGACCTTTGAGGTATTGAAAGCTTGTGATTAAATATTGTTTTGTTAGTCCATGTGGCAGGGCAGGGCCATGTCTGTAAATATTGTTGTGTGGTGATTTGGTGGTGGTTGGCAGGGATGGGATTAATTTCCTATCCCTGCCAAAATACATGTGAGAATGTGGCTGGAGCTAATTGAGTAATTGATAACACTGTGTAACAATTTTTTTTATTTTTTTTTTGTCCTTGGGTAGTAAGTGTTATTTCCTAATTGCTTATGCCTCAAAAGTATAGAAAATGGCTATTATTCTCCACAAACTTTGCTTTTGTGACCAGGACATGGGAAAATGGGAAAACCGGCAAATGTGTGTCTTCTAAATCTTTTGTAGTCATTTTTGTATTACTTTAGTATAAATACATGTTAATTTGGATTCATATGTTGTTTTTTTCTGACTTTATGTGAATGAAAAGACACACATTTGCCCGTTTTCCCATTAGAAATAGTGCTATTTTGAAATATCACTGTCCTGGTCATAAAAGCAAAGTTTGTGGGGAATAATAGCCATTTTCTATACTTTTGAGGCATAAGCAATTAGGAAATAACACTTACTACCCAAGGACAAAAATTGTGTTACATAGTGTAATTAGGCTCCAGCCACATGCTATAAAAAAGGGGGAAATTCCTTTGTTTGTTGGAGGTGTTTTGGGGTGAGTGTTTCTAAATTTGTTTTGTGTTACAAAATTCAGTGAAGGCTCTGCCCAGCCTGAACAGTTTTTGTTTGACCTTTTATTTTTGGCTCTGTGAGCCGTGTTTTGTTTGTCTTTTTTGATTTATTTTTGTTGATTAAAACAGCGCAGCAGCTCTTTAACTGCAGTTTTACTGTCTCTGAGTCTCTGTCCTCCCAGCTATCCTGTCACAGTCCATAAAAGGCATCACACCTTCTTCTCTTTGTTTATCATCTCTGGACTAATACGGCTACCATGTCATCTGTCAAAGAACTCAAAGGAACACTTCCTGGCATTGACGCAAGTGTTTAACAAGCCATTATGCTGAGATAATCCAATAAAGAACAGAAGGAGATGAATGCTCTGCGTGCATTTTATGAGAAGCTGATACAAGATACTTGCATATCTGCTGTGCTATCATGGTTTAAAATGTTTAAATAATAAAATGCAAAGAAAACAAATCCTTAACTCACTGTTACTGTCTATCTAATGTTATCAAAATGTTCAAAATAACTCAATAACACTAGTATGTTGCCAAAGTAACAAATGTTAAGAGAATTGTATGTTACTTTGTGTAAATGAATAGTGGCAGAATAATTTTGGGACTGCTGTTGACTCTTCAGTTCATATCAGTCTTGGTTGACGTCTGTTTAGACCCTTTAGCCTTGTTATGGCTCATAGGTTTTTCTATGTAATCTTTTTCATAGTTGTTCAGGTTTGCAAACCGTTATTTCGTTTTGAAAAATAAATTCAGGCAGTGATGTCAGAGTTGTTTTTGTCTAATACCAGTATAGTTTTGGGTGCTGTTGTGCTCTGATAAAACCCCAAACTGCTGTAATGTGATTAGCTGAAATGCTTTTGTCAATGTATAATGACATTTGTAAACATATCTCCTTTGAAGAACACACTGGAAATACAGTATCTCAGTATGAATGTACAATGCCATAGCATTAACCCCCACTATCAGCAAGGGGTCCATTTGAAGCAAATGGGTTTTACTCAGCAAATATGAAGTGCCTTTTCAGGATGCCAACTGCTTGTTACAAGTCTTTCCTCAAGAGATATTATAGGTCATCACAATGTCTTTAAAGGAATAAAAAGAAAAGTAAATGTATTTAATATCAAACAGTAGATCAACACACAAAGCCTATTCTATTGTTTATTTTCTGCATTGGGTGGAACAAATTCAGCACTTAAATTCGCCATTCAAAAACTGCTTACTTGTTTTCAACTCCCATTCAGTATGACATACTATTGTTTCCTACACAACAGGATTTTATGATTATTATTATTATTATTATAATTATTATTGAAATCATCCATTTACTTTATAATTTATCATATTTCAATATTTTGTCTGTGGACTGTTAGAAACACTGTTGTTATTTAAAGACTGCATTATATGACTGTATCATCTTCCATATATAGCGTTTTCAATCATTTTCTATTTCATGACAACAAAACAATAATTGATTCTTTTGTTGCTAAAACATTGCCTGCCTTGTTGACTACCATATTGGGCCATATAAGGCAAGACAAACCCAACAAAAAGACTACCAGAGGGTATAGAGGATCTGTAAGGGCCACAGTCCTTCTAAGACTCAACTCCACCTCTGTGCAGGCGATCTGGGAATGTGGGTCTGTGAGAGAGTGACAGCTGCAGTATCGATCAATGCTAACTGTCAATCAAGCTATGCAAGCAAACAAGACAAATTGGGCAGATCTGAAAAGGGCTTGACTGTCTCTCTAGGAATATTGGTGCTGTTTAATGATGAATTGCCATAGATACACATCTAAGAAGGGATGCTTAGCATGGAATCAAACATAGCCAATGGAGGCTACAAAGGGATTACACGCAAATTTGGTGGTGCTTAAAAGGGGTTTTATTGGTTTAGACAAATAAACATATAGTTCACTAGCTGCTTTGAGCAGACTATGATCATGATAATCGAAAGCTACAAACGCCATACATTTTTTTCATCTAAAAAGACAGTGGGTCCGGGATATAGTTCTATGATAATAAGGGGTCAATAAAAAGCCAACAGCAGGATTTGTAATTTAAAACAAATCATTATCAATGCCACTTACCATATTTAGATTATTTTTAAATAATTATTGTTTCTTTTATTCCCCCCCACCAATTACAGATAATCAATGTAAGCTGTAGCTACCAATTACTGCCTGTACAGTAGGTCACAGGTCTGACTGCATCTCAGCAATTTGAATAAAACTGACCTATGGTACAGGAATAAAGATATCAAGATTAAACAGTTTTGGTTCAGGGCTTTCCCGGCGCTTTCCAATGACATTTTCAGTGTTTGTAAGCGGTACTCCTAGATGGAGCTACGATCGCCTGAAGGTAAGCCTCTCATCATGTGACAGAGTTCACAGCTTAGGTCTCCCTCCATCACCAAGACAAGGTAGATTATGCCATCTTTTCACTGCCTACTGCATTACAAAGGAGTCCCAAGGTATACAATCCATCACACTTGCAATAAGTAGTTTTCTTGAGTAAATTTTCGATATTACAAATACTTTGTATTGGTTATAAGAGCCCACAAATTGAATACCTCATAAAAATTGTCTTATGATGAATGAGGAGGAGCAGCTTTCGAAGAGATCCATATTTGCAGAACAAACACTGATTTCATTGTATTGCTGCAGAGGCTTTGGTTTCCCAGAACAACAACAACAACAACAACAACAACAACAACAAAAAAAACATGTTGTATTTTCTTACTCTCCAAAATAAATACATTTTAAAGTTGATAACAGTAATGATATTTTTTTTTTTCGTGATTTTGGCATGGTTTTACAACATACTGGATCCCATTTAGTCTTATAGATGTGTACAGCACTTGCAGTATAATAATAATCTAAAGCCAATACAATCTTGAGAACATGCTGCAGTAGCTACACTATCAAATGCCCTTCATACAGCTGTAGGTCTAACATGTAGAAACCCCTTGAGATCAAACACTGTGTTGCCTAAACAACACATTTTGCAGCAGATCCCTGACCTAACAGCATCTATACAATTACACCTGTAGTTAACACAGCAATACCTTCTTCTCTGTCACAACTAAAAATAGATCACAAACTGCAAGGATCTATTCAATGAACATAAACAGTTTCAGATCTCAGTCTAGTCTTCATTTAAATTAACATATTAACCTTCCTGAGTTTTCTCATGTTTTTACAGACAAGAACAGACTAGAGACTGATATGAACTGTTGATTTTTATAACTTTGGACTCTTTAATCTTTTTTTTTTTTTTAAATGTAGACAGAAAAAGTATTTCAACATTTAAACAATTACAATGTGAGAGCCGCTAAACCATAGAATATATCTTACTTTTCACCATACATTTTTTATTTGCCTTTCAGTTTATGTAAACAAGTCTATCAATCAGTATGTTAGTGTCTTGATGAGATGAAAAAAAGAGAGCAATGTAAAAAGAAAAAAAATCTTTAGTACCTCAAGGAGTCCCTTTGCAGAGTCAATGTGGTCAGGTTTAAGACTCTCAATATCATATGGTTTTCCATTCTAAGGAAAGCACCGGCCTCTGTTTTTGTCAGTGATGGTGTTTGGGGTGGAACCAGGCAAGCTGAGAAGAACAGCGTAATTAATTAAGTGGACATCTGTCAATCCCAGTTCAGTCCAGCGCTCTGCGAGTGATCTGGCTATGGATGTTTCTTCTTCTTTAGCAGAGAGCTGTTTGAAATCTCTGAAATAGAAAGGCAGAGTAATTTGTTTAACAACTGCAATGCAATGTGTTGCCACAGGTATTGTACAGTAGCTGATGCATTTTAAGTGGTGGAAACATAGGTTACATTTAGATAGAGATTCAAGAAACTGTTAATTGCATACAGCAGTTAACCTAGTAAGGTATTTACTGACTTTATTATGCTTGTATTCTTCACAGTTGATTACAATGGAATGGTTTACTTGTAATGCTGCTCATAGGAATATGTTTATAGCTATATTCTGTATAAGTCATTCATTTTGTTTTAATATCTGAGAATCTGAATGATATTCTTCTAATTTATGTAACTGCTGATTAAAAATGGCGATTGCAAAGCAACATGTTTGTGATTGTAAGATATGATGATTAAGTAATGATGGACACACACATATTTTGAAAATTCTGGAAAAAGCTTCATATTTTTGAAGGACCAATTGTTTCAAACCCAACAAAACACAAGACAAATATATAAGGCAACATGTATGCCAGCAGACAGGAAAGGTGGCTAAACTGGATTTCAGGTTTATATGAAATATAATTACACCCCAGGAACACAAGACAACTAATTTAGAAACAGGCAACACCAGTAATAATAATGAAAGCCTCTACTGTAAAGTGGAAGATCAGAGCCTTTAGTAAAACTTGTCTAATCCAGCACCTCTACATGCTTTTTTAAAAATTATTATTCTGTTCATTATACTGTTTATGCACAGTAACAAAGTATTTTTGTAAGCATTTAAATAGATCAAATAGTTTTTAGGTACAGTATTAGATTTTTTACAGTAACTCTGTAATCCAGCAAACTATTTAATCCGGCACACTTTTCAGGTCCCAAGCAAGGCTGGATTGGACAGGATTTACTGTATAATACTGCTATTCTGATGTCGTAACTCTACTTTGTAAAATAAATAATATACAATTAAGTTTCCATATGGCTATGTCTTAAACTTCCTTTTCAGGTCCCTCAGGAATGAAGTCAGTAATTGACCAGTTAATTGAATTGCTTGTACAATATGTACTGTAACAAGGCTACAATTGCACTTGTTCTGTCTTTATCACATACAGAATGGAAATGTAATTGGTGAAAAACAACGTGTTCACACATTGCGGTTTGTAGCATGCAAACTTTGTCTTTGAGCAAAAGCTTTTTCTTTTTTTTTTACTATGGAACCGTTTACTGGATTGGACAAATGCATTTTGTATTCAGTCATTTGTTATTATTTTTTAAAAAAATATATATTATCAGATCATCCTTTCAACAATGGGTGAGGAGTGTTTTATTTTTTTGATGATGTTGAAGTTTGTGTTATGTTTTGTGTTGTGTGAAAAATCTACCACCCCACCGTGCAAAGTTGTTTCTGCAGAATAGCTTTGAAATGATTCCTCGTAAAACATTATACTTTCGTAAGGTCTTGGATAAGGTAGCACCAATACGTCTTCATATTAAGAGGTTATTTTTTTTGTTTGTACTAAAGTATGTTATTCAGTATAGTGCTAGTGTAGTTGTTGCATCAATATAAGCCTGCTTACTTAGGAAAATGTTTTTTCCTAGTTACTGATTTTTTTTTGTATCCTGCAATATACCCAGTATACCTTGCTTCACTCCATTAATGCTCTTCCTGCAAAACAGGCTAGGCTAGAGCAGCTGCAATGACTCCTGAGAAAAAGAAAAGGCTGACAATACAGCTCCCAGCGCCACACAAGCAGGGTAGTGGTCATCCATGAGATGATCATTGGTAATTCCCTAGTCTTTGATATTGCTGATAAGGAAAGTGACCCCTGTCTGTGCACAAGTGAGAGATTCTAAAAACATACCACATCTCCAGGCACTGTTGGAATCCCTGTCTGATAGTGAGAGCTGGGACTGTAACTAAACCTTTCTCATAAAGAAGGTCAATTCTTTATCACACAAGCTCCGTTCAGCCAGTCAGCATTTTGGGTAAAGCCTGCAGGGCTCTGAATCCCACTGCATTGCTTTTTGTTATTTATTTTTTTACAAAGATCCCCTTCATTTGTCCCAAACTTACACATTACACATATAGCATTGCATTTTAAAGGGAGAAAGTCACACACTTCAATGTAATCACTAAATATGATCATGATACATGTATTTAAAAAAAAAAAAAAAAATTGTGCATAATTGAAAATACCTTAACTAACATCCTACCATCCTATCGTACCCAAATCTATTTCTGGAAAATCAATGTCCTATCTTCAGCCAACTGATGTATTCTGCCAGCATTTGAAGATTATAACTAAAGCCTTGGTTTGACTGGATCTGCATTGATCGAAACTGACATGTTAAAGGCCATCTCTTCCAACAGAGTCTGTTACAGTGAGCTCACACTGACAAGACAGTAACAAATCAAATGTATAGTACATAGCAGAGCTGCAAATCCATTTGCAACATGCCTGTACCCTGTGGTTTAACAGCCATATACACAGTAAGCTCATTTGTCTGGATTGGGTTATGGTAGAAGTTTGTAATAAACATGATTTTACCACTTCAGACACACTTCAGTTTGGGCAAAAGCACTTATTCTCATGAAAAAATAAAAATAAACGGCTTATTAGTTCATATAAACAATACTATCACCAAAATAATTTACAATTCATATTGAAGTAAGGCTACTAATTCTGTCAGTTGATGATATTGTAGTTTAAATGCTGTCTCTGGATATGCTTGCTAATGTATGAATGTTAGGGGCTATCGATTCCAAAACTGGGGCTAATTTTAAAAACAAAGGTCTATCTATTCCAGGGTAACTGATCCAGAACTGGAGTTATATGTCTGTGCCAGTCAGAAGTCTGGAAGCTGCATTTTCTACAAGCTTTAGCCTGGTCATTACACTTGAAGGGACCAGGAAAAATTACATTGCATTAGTCTTTATTGAAGCATCGGAGGTATATCCTGTCTGGAATATGTTTGCATAGTTGAACTGAACGTATGTAACTGATGGCAACATTATATCAAACAAAGTCAGAGATAAATTATTAGACATCAGTGCTAAGTACATAGTTAAATACTAATTCAAAACAGTATCTAGTCACAAAAAACAATAGAATACAGTATAACAATAGACCTTCAGCACACATTTGGAACATTTTATAACATTTATTTAAACAAGGACCATAATAGTGCGGTCATTTAGGAAGACATTTTGAGAATAAACTAGGCCAGACATTTTGCACTCTTTTGAGTTTTATTTGTAGTCACATCTTGCCACTGTGTCTACATGCTCATGATAGATGATTACTGTAATATTCACATATTCCTAATGGAAAGAAATATTCACACATTTCTAATTGAACGTTTTAAACATCCCCAATTACAAAAACATCTTATTTTTTGTATTATTGTTGATCCTCATAGTGAAATCAGACCCAATTCACCCCAAGAAACTGTAATGCAGGTACAGTAGTAAGAACTCCAATTGGAATCCAATGTCATTTCAGTTCCCTGTATGGTGTAAATATGGCAAGCATATACAAAAGATAGTTTCACTACTAAATGTCATCTTCATTTAGCACTCCAGTCTGTTCTACAAAAGGTACTAGTCTCACAGTACTTCACTTCTTCATTCTGTTTCTGTACCTATCACCCTTACATAGATTAGTACAGTAACAATAGGTTGTGTCAGTGCAGCATTTCCCCCTGTAAAATCACAGTACAAAGACCCCAGGGAAGCAGGCTGAAATGCGATCGTTTAATAAACAGCTTCATGTGACTTGGAGGCCTTACACCTAGTTCATTTGGAGAGGATAGTTTGCACTACAGTCCAGTTAACACCTAAGTTCGGTTTGTTTGTGCAGGTGTGAAATGTCAAAAATATTAGTCTTGCATCAGAGTGCACATCAAAGAAGAGGACTAGGATTCACCTGAAAGGGTGGTCTTGGCTTGATTGAGTGGGAACTGTAATGCGTTACCCCCTTAAAGTCAAGCAGTGTGAAAGCAGTCGTGTTAGAATTCACAATGCTACAGAAACCGAACCGACTGGTGGTGAAGTAATGCATAATTCAACTTCAAAAAAATATCATAGTATAGTTTAATACATAATATTTTTTAAACTAAATACATCAGTGAATAACATTGTTTGAAATGCTCATGTTGCTCATTTTATTCTGCCAGGGCCCTGTAAATATTAGTTATTATTTTTAAGTTATTATTTTGATGTTACATAAATAGCTTGGTCTCTCGCAGAATTGGTCTTTCTGCCTTGACACACTTTTTCTGCGTTTATGTGTCATTACAATACAATCATATTGAGACAAGAAAGGCTGATAAACAGGGATTTATAATGTCACTGGAAATGCAACAGCTGACAAAAATTTAAAAAATAAAGCATTCCTCCTCATTTGTCACCTTTGAAAACGTCTCCTCTTTGCACATGATCCCACACGAAAACGTTGGTGTTGCACGGCAATATTTGTTATCCAGCTTTCATGCTGACATTCTACCAGAAGATGTTGAATAAACAAAATGTACATACATTGTACTAATATCACAAGCCTTGCACGGGCCGAACTCTCCATGTTTAGTAATGAACATCCGTCTGGGAATTAACAAGAAGATATCATTTTGGTCACGTGCACAAATCCAGACGATCAGATTCACTTAAAAAACTGCAGTGTGAAAACAAACACATTCTGGTGCGATTACAGTGGAGAAGGCAAACTTGAACTCACTTGGGGGTAAAATGTTGTTCTTTTGAGATCTACTAGTGTGAAACCAATCAAAGCAAAATTGCAACATTTTGTTTGCAAGTGAATTCTAAATCGGATCTTCACAACCAAACTAGGTATGAAAGGGCCCTTAATGCGCCACATGAATCAAACCTTTGACATACAGGCCGCAAATCTGACAAGCAGCTAACCTTCTGCTGCCATCAGAATATGAGATTCTTTTTCTGCATTTCATCAGGTTTTTGCCTGGCACAAACAAAGTAAAGCTTGAATATATTGAACAATCAATTCAGAATGATTCCATCGAGTCTGTATATCTTACACTAGAAGAACATATCTTTATCTCAACACAAGAGGAGACTAACAGGCAGGGATAATAAACAGCATGAGGAGAGGAGTTCACACCTTCATGTAATCCACCCCCTTGCTGACACTTTTCTGAAAGCAATCTTTCTGTTATATAAGATGTAAAACCGTATTGTATGTGACTCCCCCCTAGTCTCTGTAAGCTGCTTTGGATGAAAGTGTCTGCTATATGACTAATGAATAATAATAGCTATAATAATAACAATAATCTTTATCTACAGTTATTTTCAGAAGCTAAAACATGTAATGGAACTTTAATGAGATAATTGTAGAAAGCAGTTGTGTTCCAACTATTAAGACACAATGTATTGTAGGCACATGTTGTCTGTTTCATTGATTTGGCCTGGGGATATTATGTGGCGGTGAAAGAGTTAATGTTTTACTGTACAACACCGGTAGTCCAACTTAACAAAATCAAAGAATCAAACTGCATACCAAAAATCAAGACATTAACTCTAAATGTATTGTCTCTACACACCACTAAAATTTCACATGACCTTAATGTGGCATGTAGTATTTCATTATCAAAAACACATTTATCATGAAGGGTTCATATAAACATACAAACATGACAGTCACTACCTTACACAGTTTATGAAATACAAGGCTTGGACAGTGTGGTGGTGGCAGTAGCTTTATAAAAAAATAACTGGCAAGAAAGAGTTGTTTTTTCTTGTACAATTCCAGCTACTAAGAGAACCACACAAACCATGACTGCGGTAGATTTTCAAGTGTATACAAGCTCCGTAATACCCTATAACACTCCCTAATATTGAACTGATATGAAGAATCTGCTTCTTCTAAGTCTGAAGATATAAATATAACACAGAACTACCAATGCTGAAATTAGCTTTCGTTGAGAATTACTACTCTTGAGCTGCAGCTAAAATTAAAAAAAAAAAAAGCCTGGCAAAAGCTAGAAGTGTCTGGAAGCCTGGCAACCATCTTGCATCCCTATCACCTATATCCCTTTTTTGTGTAAATACAAATTATAATCTCAGTCCTGACTCACTTGTATTGATATTCTGCTCATTTAATTAACTGGTGTTACTCAGCAATGATTGGCAGTTGGTATATCTTCCCCTGCGATAGAAATGGTCACCAAGGGTATATTGTGTGAAAATGGTGGTATTTGTTATCGGCTTTCCTGTGTATTGAACTGTATATTTTTTATTATTATTATTGATGACAATAACTGCAATGTTGAACTCTCAATTTTATTTTGTGGTTCCAGTTGTTGTTACTTTCACCTCTCCCTTCTGAGGATTCTTTCTTTTTTTATAGATGGCAAAAGGATGAGGGATTCCTCCACATTATTCTTTCTAAGGTTACGCTGGTTTAAAATCACTGACCCTCTGTCCTTCACATTTGTAAAGAGTAAAAAGGCAACATAACAAAGCTTTTGACACATCGAGGGGGGAAAAATACTGCTGAAACCAGAACTTGCATCTTTATTAAACTCTGAGCTAAACCAAAATGTATTAACAGATACCAAACCTTTTTATTTTATATCAGTAAAACTGGAGTTATGTTGAGTTTTATGGTCAGGTGGTTAGATGGGGAAGAGTGGATGTCTTTATTCAAACTCTCTGTTTAAAAATGTATGAAAAAAATACTAAAATACATAACACAAGACAATACACTTGTGCTTTGAACCATGTCTTTAGTCTCCAGACAGCAACAGATTTTTGTTTCTGTGTTGTTTCTCAGATGACAAAACTACAAAGTTAAAGCACAGTGCCCTTCTGAGCACACTTGATACACAGCCCTTATCCGTATGCTTTTTCACAGGAATGTCTAAGTTGAGTAAATTGGTGTAGAGTGGGTATGAGTGGGTAATAATAGACAAAGCAAAAACTGCAGTTTAGAGCAGGTCAGGTTGACAGCTGGCACTATCTGCATTTTCCCCAAAGTTTTCCTAATTGCTCAGCCTAATTTTAAGGTAAGCACTCTCAAGTGAAAAAGACATTTGTGTACTCTAAGCTCACATTGTGCATGGTGCAAACCAATTTGTGACGTTGTATTCGTGCACACTCATTTATAATGCCCACTAAGCAGACCAGTCCTTGACATGCTGACTAGTTATTTAAACAACTATGTATGTATGTATGAATGTATAAATTAATTAATTAATGTTTGCATGTATGTATGTATAGTTGTATAGTATAGTAATTATCTAGTTGATTTATCCATGTGTAAATAAAAAAATATATATGTTGAAAATAAATGCTGCACAACACGGAATTCAGCAAAGCTAAGGTAATATGTTTCTTGTAAACACGACAGGGTGTTCTGTAACACTTCAAGACAACAACAGAATGTAAAAAAGACAGAGTGAAATATAATGCAGTAAGAAATACTTTAAGTATCTGCAGGGTGAGAGAGAGAGAGAGAGAGAGAGAGAGAGAGAGAGAGAGAGAGAGAGAGAGAGAGAGAGAGAGAGAGACTTTTTAGTGGCTCAGAGAAGAAAGGCCATTGAATTCTAAAGGCAGAGAGGCACAAAAGAAAGATGAGAGAGATTGAATCTCTGGGTTTCAATCTCCCAAACCTGTAGGTTTCCCTGGAAAACTCACAGGTCATTTCTTATACTGCAGATTTGCCACTAGTGTAGCAGCAGCTAGATCTGTAACAGAAATCAAGGGATAAAGTCCTGAGATAAATGTTGAGATTACATTCATGGCAGGACACAGAAACATGTTTGGAAAGAAACAAAACACACACACACACAAAAAAAAAAAAATTACACAAAAAAGAAACCAGACAACTTAGGCCATAGCAGTTAATGAGTCGAAATATGAAACAGTGAAAGAAGGCCTAATAGGGGAAAAGAGGATTGCTCTATAACCTTTCACTGTGGTTAACTAAACCATTGACCCAGAATCCCCCAAAATTATTGCACATCTGCTTAAAATAAGCAGAACTGGTGTAGTTTAGCAAGGTAGACAATGGAAGCAGCATATTCTCTGTACTCTTTACCACAAGTTAATCAATGTATAATAATACATATATTGAGACTGTTTGTCTGCCAGTCTGGTACACTTGTAGTTGTGCATCTATCTAGAGAAACGCTTATACAGTTACAATTAAACTTATTGACACAATTATTGTTATTTGTTTCAGTGTGAATGAACCAAGGAGAAGTCCAATTAAAAGAATAATTACTTTAAATAATGTCTTGATGTTAGAGATTCTACTTCATTCATTTTACAAAAATATATGCAATGTCACAAAACTACTGCATAGTGAGCATCAAATTGAATTTCCAATACAGCTCAATAATCATCAAATACACTAACATTTCTGACAGAATTCCCTAACAGTGCTTGAATGTCAGTCTCTTTTCAATCTGAGATGAAGGCTTACATTTTATCCTGCATCCATGCTGAAATGCTGCCTTTATTCACAGTATTTATGCTATTATTGTTTTGTATTGCTCAACATTTTCATTACACCCATCTGTTATATTTCCTTACGCGACCTGCCACCATGTTGAAGCAAAATCTGGACATTTTTTCCAACCTGCCTTTAAGAAAAAAAAAACATGCACTGCTTGCTCAGTTAAGCATGACGCAAAATGGATATAAAGAAAAAAAAAATTAATTGTTGTAAAGTCTTTCTGCAATATGGAAGGAGGTTTAAACAAATGTGAAGACCCTGCTAACTCAAAGTGTTCTACAGTGTCATCCTTTACATCCTTTACAGTGTCATCCTTTTCCATATGAAATCTATATCTCAAAAAGTTAATTAGATTTCCAAAAAAACAAAAAAACTAAATTAAAAAAAAAAAAAAAAAAAAAAACAATGACCATATGTCAAACATGGTGTCTAGGATCAGAGCAGGTTTTGGGAATACCACATCTTAAATTGTACTCAAGAGTCCCTGTTGGAATGATTCTAAATACATAAGCAATCAAGTCTTATCCATAATGCCAGGGCAAGGCAGTTTATATGCAGGACCTCTTCAGATAGTACATATTCCCTCAAGCTGAATGGTCTGATCTTACTAACGTATGCCGTTGTATGCAATTAATTGGATTTGTTTTTAAATATGAATCAGGATCACTATATTAAATTAACAAAGCACAGGATACAGATTTATCAAAGGTTAAGCTTCCTTATTTAGCGGCAGAATTTAGTCCCAACGGAAAACAGTTTGGTAATTCCCCAGCCTCAGGGGTACTGATTGAGAACACAGCTGTTTCCTCTTATGAGTTTAAATACCTCACATATGTGGAAGGACCTTTGGAGGTGAGGGAATTTACATATAATCCAATGTTCCACTATTTGATTCTGAACTGGCAGGGATATGACAGGCTGTGGAAGGATGTTGGTATTCTCTGACACGGGAGACAAGTGTATTTGCAAACACCGCACAGGTGCCCAGTTTTATTTGTTTCTTTTTCTTTTTGCAGTGATTTATTTTAGTCCACAGAGAGCACTGTTGTCCATGGTCTGAATACCACCAATGGTAGACAGGACCACGGGAATACCAACACAGGTAGCTAGATCTACGCTGGTGTGCTCACAGGTGCTCAAAAGAATAATGAAAACAAAATGCGAAAGAAAAAGGGAAAATAAAACACAGTAATAAAAATACACAACAAAAGTGCTGCTTACGCAGTGCTCCCATTGCCGCTATGCTGGCCAGCTTGGGTCTCCATCCTACACTTCACTGTACATTATACACTAGGGTGGCCAAGATTCCCCTATCACTACACACGTCCCCTCGGGTACGTAACTATGTATTTTAATAATCGGTTTATTTAAGACTGGCTGTCTTCCTCAGCCATACTTGCCTGATTTTGGTCGCTCGTTCCAACCACTGGCGTTTCTGCCTTGTTTATGTTTACACCGGCCTTCTCGACCAGCGACACTGTGTATTCTCAATCACGGCCACCCGAATGCACAACCAAGTGCAGTCCTTACCAAGGCCTGCCTCTCAGCCACTCAGACAGAGGGAAAGCCCACACACCCTCTTCCACACCTCTCCATGCAGTACCACGCATGTGCCAGACAGTCAGTACAGATCTCCCCTGTTAAACAGGCGCATCCTTTTTGTCACAAATAGTTGGTACTTTTTTTTCCGTCTAACAGCTGTTGTGATTATGAATGATAAAGTAAAAAGGCAAAATAATTGTACCTGACTAAAACTTCTAAGAGTCAACTTGACTGATTGTGAAGTTGTGCTGAGTTGTTTCTTCCTGGTTATTATGTACAGTAGTTATTTTGCAGTTATTTTGCCTTTTGAATTTATGATTGCCATTGCACCTGTCCTTGCATGTTCAAATCTTAAAGAAAAATCTCTAAGAAAATTTACACTGATGAAAGAATCAAACTAAACATGTGTCAGGGTGCCTTTTTTTTTAATTATGTTTGCAATTTATACCCTCACATTGCTGGTTGACTGTTTTTGAAGTCACAGGTGAAGTACAAATCTTACAACAAAGGGATTCAAAAATCTTTTTGTTAAGGGGTCTTAAGCCTCTTTTTTGCAGTCGAACAGAAAGGGCCTTCATTTTCAGTTTAGTGTGCCGTCTCTACTTATGGCTATCAAGCTTTGTTTAAAAGGTCATTGCTTCTACTTTACTTTTCTGCAGTTCTCTGGGGGGGGGGTCATGTTTTGTAGAACAGATTCTGAGTTTTGATGCCTGGTCACAACAGAATTCTGTTAAACCGTGGACATCACAACAAAGCACAAAACCCCAAACATTTGCATTTCATTCCACTTCCAAGGCAACCCCGAGAGGTGATTTTAATTGTGACTTTTTAATTTGGGTGGAGCAGTAATCTGTAGTGCTAATGATCATTGACAAAGGCCAAATTATTATGAATAGTTTTAAAAAGTGCTAGGTTTTTTAAGGCTTGCAGAAGGATTGTGTGCCGAGAGCTTTTTATCATAGGAATATGTCAAACTGATACTACATTTTTTCTCAATTAGATGGGGTATTAGCCTACTGTTGCTCAGTGGGAGAAGGAACAGGCCATTTCCATTCAAATATGCTTGTGTATTATACATCTAATTAAATCAAGAAACAACTTAACTACTTTATACTGTAATATTGGGCGATTAGTTTAAAAGAACTCACTTGGAATCTGGACGGAACTACTGGTCTACATTCCACTAAAAGGCTTGCAAATACTGTTTATATCCTGACAGAAATAGGCTGTATTAAGTAGCAGGGTCCCTAAACTTGATTTATATGAGATGTGGCTGTGGATGGGAAATAGAAAGGCTATATTTAGATTCGTTTTAATTTGCTCTGTTGGTTTCCTGAAAAGACATGCAGTTGAAATACACATTTTTGTTTGACACTGACAATGTGTTTAGAGAAAAATCCTACATTTAAATATGCTGAAAAGTAGAGCTTCAGTCTGTCAATATATTATATACACTATACAATATTTTAAGTTATAGGATAATGTGTTCCAGAAAGCCAAATCTAATTTTACTGCACGACTTTGAGAGGTACTGGTTCGTCAGAGCACATGTGCAATGTCCTCTTTTTGGCAAGGTAATGTTGAAAAAAATGACCTGTCTGGCTGTCCTAGATAGTTATTTTTCATGTGTGGCAATTATTATCAATCTTATTTGCCCCTGAGACATGTTCAGTTCAAAAAGCATTTGTAAGATCTCTCCACATGAGGTCTCTTGCACATTATGCCATGTACTGCAGGTAACTTCTACAGTTTCATTCCATTTTCACATTTCCTTTGCTCTGCGTTAGGCTCCTTAGCAAAATTTTCCCCCTGGTTCCACATATGAAGCTGCAGGGACATCAAAGTGCGAAAGAGAATCATAATAATATATTTTTTTTAAACAGATGTGGAGTACTAAGAGAAAAGGTGTTTGTCAGATGTAATGAAACATCAATGGATGGATTTCATTTGATATATCAAATAATATCCAGGAGAAAAACTAGCAGCATGATGGCCGAGATAACTTTCAAGGAGAGTTATTGCAGAGTGAGATAACTGGAAGAAGGCAACTGGAAGAGCAATTTCGTTGAATATCCAGTCCGCATTAAGCCCCCATACTAATTCAGAGTTAGCCTCTTGCTTTATCATCGATTACTGCAAGGTATACTTTCTCTTTCTTGAAAAACAAAACACACAACATATTATTTCAGAATGTTGAATAATCTGGTAGATGATCTGTGAGATGTACTCTTAAGGGAGAGGTATATTACAGTTTGAATTTTGAGTACATATTTCGCTTTCTATCCATTTGAAACGCAGAAACAATGCCATCTCAACCGTAGTCTTAACTGTCAACCAGAAGTTCAAAATTAAGGATAACCAGTTTGGGTCCATTACAGCTTGAAACTTGGTCTGCAGATTATACGCTAAGACTGACAATTTCTGGCAACCAAAGTGCTTGGAATGCAGTGTATGCTTTAAAGCTTCACAGAGATACTGTATCTATTGGAAGTTATCTCCAAACAGATCAACCATGAATACCATAAACTGCAGCTACAATGGTATTACTCCATCAACAAAAAAGCATTACACATATAGTAGTGTTAGTCAGTAATGCCTCAGAGAGCAATTTACAATCATTTTCTGCTCATGCAGCCCCCCTGTCATGATAAAAAAACACAGTGCATTCAGCTTTTTTTCTATGTTTCCCCAGAAAATAAATAATTAATGATCAAGCTTGCATGCTGTTCTTTGCGTGTTTTATCTGTTCAGTTGAATGGGTAATGGTCATGTTTTATTTTCACTCAATTATTTTTTTAATAATAGAACTGATGTATGGTTTGGTAAATAGTGTTGGAGTAACAGTCCGGGAACTACCTGTGCCACCTGTGGATATCCTAATTATCTTTGATGGAGGAAACAACCCCTTGTCTTTTACTCACAGTGTAATGTCCTCTTTTATGTGGGGGAGCAGGGGTGATTTTATGTGTTACTAAAGATAAGAAATTGTGAGAAAGGTTATTGAAAGACATTAGCGTCTTTAACACAAAATAGAAGTTAACAACTGAGGCCCAAACCCCA
The DNA here is from genome assembly GCF_017654505.1 of Polyodon spathula. NCBI lineage: Eukaryota > Metazoa > Chordata > Actinopteri > Acipenseriformes > Polyodontidae > Polyodon > Polyodon spathula. Next base: position 29,975,738 of record NC_054547.1, read on the forward strand.
AATCTCCAGGTTCAGAGATACGTATGCTGTCTCCAAGCCAAATGGATTGGTCTACATTTGCAGATCAAATAGACATTAATAGACATTAATCAACTAGCAGCCGGAAAGGTCATTACTCTTGTATCTTCAAGGGGAAAGGCATCCAATCACATTCTCTACAATCTTTTCAGGATCAACGACTGGGATCACTGTCCCATGTTAAGCACGTCAAGTGACTTTAATTAACAAAACAACTCCTGGAAGAACCTTCTCCTAAAATCAAGCACATGGGCTGCTAGGACACAGTGTTGGTGGCAATGCATAATTTGTTACAAATGTGAGACCCAAAACCTAATCTTTAGCATCGAACACTCTTGGTTTGAAAGAAATTCCTTATCTGATATTTTCAAAATACAATAGCAAGCAGATTACCACCCTAATCCCACTCTTCCCTGGGTTAGTTACATTTTGTAGGGATGGTATGTGAATCATATAGGACATAACTACATTGAGCCACTTTGCACAATTCTACCTGCTGTATTTTAGATGTCATATGAAATGTTTACACTTAACACTAAACTGTATTGTAGTATGTGCATATTGCTAAGCACTTTACATCATCCTTCAGAATTACTGTCATTTTCAAGGACTATCTTTATTCATGTTAAATGTATGCATCCACATTCTCTTCATTTCTGTCTGTTAACTTTCAGCTGCATTCAAGTGTAAATCACAGTGACACTGTTATTTCATGTAAATGTGTGCATTTTTCCATGAATGTGTGCATTTTTCCATGAATACAAATGCTAGGCAAAAGGCTGTATACAGATGAACAACCTTGAAAGACTGCTTTAAGAATAACTCTGTTGAAGATTTGTGTGTCTGCGATATGATTACATGATCAGACAACTTTAAAGCTATAACCAAATTAAAGTTTTTACAGCACAGCCAACAAAGTCCTTTGCAGAATGAAGGTGCTCTCCCTAACCAGTTATCTGTCTACCCATTTCCCTTTCTGGCCCATGGTGTACCCGCATAAAACAATTATACATTTCTAATGATCGGGTAATGCAGGTTTAAAAAATAAATTACCTACATATAAGAAAAAAGTTGTTGTCAAAAAATACTTGACACAGTGCCCTCTTGTGGGTTTATATTTTACCTCCATCAGGATTCAGATCCCTGGCCTTTTTTTATTCCTAGAAGAGTTGCTTTAAAAAAACAAAGTGTGAAAAACAGCACTGCAGGTTTTTATTTTTAGTTTCCTTTTCAAATTCCAAACATTCACACTGTCCATAAAGCATGTCTGCAACTCTTAAGACAGTCAAGAACATAAATCACATGCAAGCAAATCCGATGGGGAACAACACAATTTTCAGGAAAACGTTGTACAGCTGTAAACTATATGCGCACAAAAAGAGAAAATGTGATGTACATTAAATGTAGCTAAATGTGTTTTTCTTTTGTTAAAAAAAAGAATCATCTTCCTCATTTGCCCACAGTATTTAATGAAACAATAATTAAACAATCTCACATACTGTCCCTGTAGTTCATTTCCTTTGGCTATGCAGGGAGCTGACAGTTCCCAAAACTTTGGAAAGTGTGTATCCATTAACCAAACTTTATTACTAAATAACCAGCGAGCTTCCCCAATAGCTGACACACTGGGTTCCTGTCCATTTCAGTTGCCTATAAAACCCCAAAATACACTTTTTATTCATTTAAATATTTTACCTTGAACGCTAGCTCAGCTATCTGCAATCATATGATGTGCTATCCAAAGCTACTGCTGTTTCACAACACAACAGCATTACAAAGTGTAATATAAGAAGTGCAAAGGACAGCGGTATAAATCCAGCTGGATGCTTTGTGCCTACTAAATTAAACTAATTAGGGCTCGATATATATATTGGTTTAATCCTCCAGAAGATCTTTTGAACCATCTAATATGCAAATTTATTCATCTGCTCTGCAAAAGTGATTTGGTGCAAAGGTTTCAGCTACAGAACATAACTAAGCAGGTCTGCAAGACATCATAGTTTAATATGTATCCATAAATTAAAATAGTAATGAACATTCTGAATAAAGCCTGCCAATTATATGAGAATATGCAAAGTTGAATAATGGTGTATGTTGTGTAAACAACAAAGTTTTGATTTGGCTTAAGAATAGGATGTTCAGAGTTTGGACAAGAAAAAAACAGCCTGGACAGTTTATGATATCTCAGTTTCTCTTTTATATTATAGTAGAAGTTTATACTGTTGCCATCCACAGAAGCAACGCACAACAACATAAGAAGCTACTATCATCTTAGGAACCCACTTGCATTAACCAGAAATCACAATGAATCTCTATGAACCGTGTGGATTTTTTTTTTCCCAATTATTGTCATATACAATAGTCACGGCACATACGCTAAAAATTTCGAATCCCCCCCCCATGGGAACCCCCCCCACCCCCCGGCAAACGCATTTCCGTTTCCCCCAGCTAGGTTGGTAAGGTGTCCACATTAGATTTTCTAAAATGCTTTACCTGAGGAATATTGACATAAACTTCCAAAGTTTCAGAGGACCAGAGGTCAAATAAAACAAATAAAGTACACAACCCCCCCCCCCCCCCCCACACATAGATATATATTATATATATATATATACATATATTATATGATATATATATATATATATATATATATATATATATTAGGATGGACTTAATGGACTTACGTCAGCCTAAATGAACTAGAAAATACATTTAGTCATGGCCTTGGTTTCTTGTGCAATGCACTTTACAGTATATAGACACATTTTTGCATTGATAAAGCAGCAAGATGGTATTGCTCGGTATTCATCACATCGCAAACACATTTTACCAATTATACTTCAGAAAGCCTATCACATTTCTTGACTTGACACTTAATTAAACTTCAGAATATTCCTGTTTTCTTATATACAGACAGCCTCTGATAACAGAGGAGATATTATCATCTTTAACTCGCTACCAGCCCAGTTATTAGACTGAATCACAGATCCCTTTGCAGTGAGTGTATATTCATCTGCATCCTCTGCTATTCAAGTAGTAAAAGCTGTGTGTTAGAAGGCTATTAATACATGCTGATGTGTGGTTTTCAGGAGTATACAGTGCTGTATATAAAGAGAAATTTAGCTGTTGTTTAAAAGACTATTTTTTTATTACCAAACACAATTCCTATTTTAGCTAAACCATTAAAACCTGCTGTCCTATAAACATGGTTTGTGCAATATATACATACAAGCTATCCAACATATTGGGACATTACACATTACTCTTTACACAATTAGCAGGTAAACACATTACAACAAAAAGATAACACATAAATCATCTGCAGTTGTTTATTAAATAAACAATTTTTTAAATTTTTTGTTTCATTTTAAGATCAATTTAACAATGTACATACTGGTAATGTGGTTCCTAGGGAAGAAATATAAATTAATAAAAGATCACAATGAACATTTCTTAGAAGAATGTAGCAGATTGCAGACCAGCTGTAGATGTCATATGATGCAGCACGTACGGTTCTGAAGAGGATAAATTAAACTGCTGGTGTTGATGTTGCAAAGGGTCATGGAAGAAAGCCGTGGTTCTATGAAAGCGATGTCAGGTACCTAAGGGTGTACTAAATGACGATCAAGCAAGGAGCTTGCTTATGCCTTAGCTAAGAACATATGCATGTAGGTTACCCAAAGACTGACAGGATGTAGAGTACAGCTGGTTGCAGCTGGTTATGGAAAAAAAAAGCTGCCAGAAAATCAAATCTAAGCAGGAGATGCAACAGAGTAAAATGGCCATATAATAAGTCACTGGAAAAAAGACCAGTTCAGTATCTCCATTTACAGCTTTACAACAATCAGGGAAGTTAAAGCATATGCATGGTATTTTCTTACAGTACATTTACAAATGTACTGTTTATAAATTATTATGTTATACATGCAAGAACATATAACCTACCTTATAGCACCACCTTGATTTAGGTCAATGTCTTGCACACACACACACACACACATATATATATATATATATATATATATATATATATATATATATATATATATATATATATATATATATATATATATATATAGAGAGAGAGATATAGAGAGAGAGAGAGAGAGAGAGAGAGAGAGAGAGAGAGAGAGAGAGAGAGAGAGAGAGAGAGAGAGATTGTGGCAGAGTGGATCCCTGTCTGAAAGAAATGTATTGGGTGTTAGGAGTGGAAAGGGTTAATTTCTGTAGCAGGCAGGTATTTAAATGAGACAAAATGTGTGTTCAGGACAGTCTCCAGTCTGGAGAGAGAGAGAGAGAGAGAGAGAGAGAGAGAGAGAGAGAGAGAGAGAGAGAGAGAGAGAGAGAGAGCAAGAGAGAGAGAGAGAGGGGGGCTGTCATTGCAAAGAGAAAATTTGGTTTCGAAAAGGTAGCGTGTAAACGTTTTTGTTTGTGTGTGTTTGAAACATTTTTATCTTTATTGGTAAAAAGCTTAGCCATCCGATGGTAGTCAGCACTGGAAAAAAAAAAGTTTAGTTAGTATTCCATGTGGGGGTTATGTTTTGTTTTTGTTTTATTGTTTTTTTTTGTATTTCTTTTCTGTAAATAATAAAATCTGCATGAAAGTGCTTAAAAAAAATACCATTATGTTTCATAGAGGATTTTACTATTTGAGACTACGGTAATCAAACTGATGTTTAATAAATTACATTTATTGCCTTTGCAATCTGTCATTCTAGTTTTTTAATGAGATTACACTGTTTGATAACAGTGGCTTTTATAATTCACTGATCACATTACAGTGACACTTACTGTGAACCAGTAGTAATATGTTTTCTTTTTAATAATTAACTGCACCCAAGCAAGTTAACTGATAATATAAATTTCATACAAAGATTAGCAAATACTCACTTTAATCACTCAGCGAGTTTTGAAGAAGAAAAAAAGCATTTGAAAATGATGACTACTGATTAGATATTTTCTATTTTGAAATATTGTACCATCTACGTATTCATTCCATTTTAAAATCTTAATTTCTTGCCATTTTGCTGGACTTTAAGGCTCGGGTGCATTCAACAGGAATCCACTACAGCTTCATCCATCTGTGTTTATGCTCTTGTTAAGATAGATGTATTGCATGATTTAATAGGATTTCAAATCTAAACCAAAATCCTTGGCAAAGCCTGCTGTACACCAGTGGAAGAAGCGCTGAGATATTGATGCAGTGGATACTCAAGGGATGAAAAGCGTATAGGAAATCTCTTTAACAAAGGCACTTTATGCAGCACTATCTTTCCTGTTGAACATCCAGATGTACGTACAGTTGCAAAGACGTCCTATGTTTCAATACAATTGAGTTAGTGGTTCTTTAGATAATATGTAAAAATGTATGCCATCATTATATCCCTATCACTGTCTACTTACCCATCCCTTGAACAACATGCTTATTTGTAACTTTGCCTTCTTATGCTGCAGTTGTATTGTAATCTATACAGCAACAGCATCAATAGATACATTATAGTTGGTTATTTAATTAGCCTCGGATGTCAGCATGCAACTGCTTTAAATAGAGGAGAGCCCATTCATTTTAACAAATGAAACCTCATCAAGGCCAGTGTTTAGGTTCAAATAAATACAAAATGCAGTATAATGGGAATGTTTTGGCAGGAGAGCAGTATTTTCATTCTAAAAAAAATTCCTCTGCCTACAGCATATGGTAGAAAGCCACTAATGTAGTTGCTTCAAGACAGTACCTAACTCTCCATCAGACCATGCTTTTAACAAACTCGGAGTAAAACAAATTGTACCAACACTGATTTCAGAATAGCTATTTAGAATTCACAATATTCTGAATCCCCTCTGTATGGAAAAGTACTCAATATTGTGACAGTAGCTGTTCCCTCAGCAACACCACCTTCTGTTTCCACAGAAGACAAGTAAGGCATAGCTATAACGATGAGTCACCTGAGGAAAGATGAGAATGAACAAAAAATATAAGATGACACAGAGAAGCAACATTATCTAAAAGTGGTGGAATAAAGTTTTTTATATGTACTTATGCAGATACTAAAACTACTAACCAAGGACGCCAAGGAAAGACAGACGATTCCATGTCCAGATTCTGAAACATGTGTTTCAGAATCTGTTTTTAATATGTGTTTAAGAAGGTCCTTTGAAAGTGCCATTACATTTAGACAAGGGTCTCCATAGATATGCAGAATAAACTCTAACATGTCACACACACATACTGCTGCTTCCACTATACCCCTGTTGCCAGGGATACGCATCTCCAGCATGTTTTGTTTTTCAACCCAATCGCAGATTTGGTGTTACTACCTTATTCTCACCATTCCAAGGATGTCAATATCAATAACAATAGGCATATCAATATTTTCTCAGGGTTTTGACATTACCATTCCAATTATTAAACAGGCTCTGATACCCTTTTATGCTGCTCATTTATATATGTCGATTTTGTTAATCACTAAACAGGAGCTGCACTGTGAAATTTACATGGATGTAGTGGGTTCATGAAACAGCAAAGCATTGCTGTTAATTACGAAGCAACGCTATTATTATTACCCTCTAAAAAAAATGTTTGTTTTTTCTTTGTTTCCCCTTTGTATAACATTGCAAGACTTTTAGTGTCACTTGTGGACTACTTGTTTAATTCTGTCTGCATGGGTTTCAGGTTCTGAAGCTTATCACGTAGTCCACAATAAAACACAAGGGTTTTATATAATCTTGTCTAATAACAAATATATATTCTATGCCATAAGATTTATCTGTAAAATGCAAATTATGTAACTCTTTTCACAGGATACCTGCAAAATTCATCATTTAGAACGAGTTGACTCTCAGCGTTTGGAAATGACCTTTAACTGTCTGTCTTGTCATGTTTAAGTCATTTTCATGACGCATTCCGAACCTTGAACTGACAGGGGCATGACTTCTCTAACACTAAGCTTGTTCAAACATGACTTGCAAGATAAACCCCAACATTCTCAAGTAGAACATGCAAAGTGTTTTCTACTGGTTCGGCTGGTTTTTAACAGGACGCTATAGTGATGTCATAGTGCCATGGAGCTTGTTAAGAATCAAATCATACAGTGCAATGCCTATACTTTTATACAGACACAAATTGATGTGAAAAAAAAAAAAAAAAAAAAAAAAAACAAGGTGATATTTTTTTGCTGTTTTTGATCCTCTAAGGAAATTAAAGGCGTGTTATATATGATGATGCGATACATAAAAACTAACAGGAAACTATTTTGAAAAACTACAGTAAGTTGCGGTATGCTAGTTTTACACAGTTACAATGGTTTAAATTCTCTCAGACAAGGTCTCCTTGCTCTTGTTTCCAAATATGGCCCATAACTGTCCTGCTGTTTTTCCTGGGCTAGCTGCTGTCTGCTGTCAGCATCTAGAGCGTACCTTTTTACAGGACCAGAGCTCATAATAGTGACAAACATGCTGGATATGGTTTGATGCATAGAATGCATTGTGAATGTGAGGGATGCAATCAAAAGAAGCTTCCAGTGGAAAGGTATGGTGATTTGTTACAAAACAAATAAATACAGAAAAACAGAGTTAGTGTGTCATACATAGTAGGGACCCAATGGGGGATGTTATATCACTGTTCACTGCAAGCTGATTATTAACCGAAAAAGTGTCTAGTTTGAGAACCAGGCCACAGAGAAAGTCAAACTTTTACACAGCTATAAACATCTCTGTATTTCACCGTCAGTATTAAATGCAAAGAGTTTTCATAAATAAATACTGGATGAGACAGACTGGACGTTCCCATAAGAGAATTATTCATAGTTTCAGATATTTGGTCCATTCATTAACACTTCATGAACAACCAGAACTTACTAAATAAAACTCTATTTATTTTTAAACCACACAAAAAAATTAATTGGGAGGTGTGGTGTTTAAGCAATTGGTGAAATGTAAAACTTTAAAAACATTGTTTTTGCTCTTGTTTGATTTGAATATAAAAATAGGCCACCCAGACACTGTCTCAGTGTAAGTTCTATGTTATTTACAGTGTCAGTCCCACAGGCTCACTGGTGGACAGCATTCCACTGTCCCCTTCTTGGGTACTCATTATTCTCAAAATGTACACAAGACAATATGAACCTTGAAACATCTGAAATAGTTCATGTTATCTAAATTTGCTAGATTAATATGAAAATTTGACAACCAGTGCACTCCTTCAGCTCCAGTCAGCAGGTGTTCAATCTCATCAAGGCATTGAAAATGCAGCATTAAAAGCATTACCACAGCAGGGGAAACAAACCCTTTCACAGCCTCCTTAATATAACACCAGATTTTACATTCAGTCCACTCTGGACAATTGTCAGACGTTTGCTTGAAAATCATCTTCAGAGCTGGTTGAATATCTAGCATACTTTAAATATTCCTGGTGGTACAGCTCCATGCAGCTTCTGTCAACTGTAATTACATTTTAAAGATAGTAGCTAAATATACAATAAATACAAAAGAACAATTCCAGTTGCCCAAAACAAACTCCATGCTCTCGTTCATGCCAGGTTCTTAAAAGTTATCTACTTGAAAAAGAAACTCGTCTCAGAGGAATTTCTTCAGAGAGCCTGCTGTTTCTGTTGTTGCCACAGGTCCTTATTGACAGCTGTAGGAAGCATCCACTAGCTGCTATGCTGGTGGGTCAAGATGCATGGCATTTTTTAAATACTGTTCGTGAAAATAAATGTCATCCTCAGAGCTCCTCCTATAACACAGCCTGAAACATTCAACCCCTGCATGAAATATTTGATTATTAGCCTCAATTGAGCAGTTATTAAAAAATAGAAGACGCAGCCACGATTACCCCAGCAAATGTATCTGTCTATTTTAATTCTGGATCAATTTAAATATTAGATGCTCTGACAACACGTTAGCATTCTAAGTGACATGCACTGGCAATAGTGGCCTTTTATTACAAGGCTATTGTAACATATGATTATTAACATTGATTAATCCTCCAACAATATCAATTTCATTATACCCTGATCGATTTTAAGCCATATTCTTTCATGGCCTTCTGTCACTCTGGCTGCAAGTGCTGAATTAGCAATAGCAATAACATAGGATATGACAGTCATCCTGCTATGAGATTTGCAAACAGCTCCTGCAATTGTGCATTCTTTTCCATAAGTCTGATTTATTACATTGGTGTAATTGTGTCAGAGAAATGACAAAGACCATACACACTATAATAACAGGAAAAGAGGCTTTAAATAATTGACAATATAGGGAGTTTAATTGGAACAGGCTACAGCCCTGACATGTTCTCTAGATGCACAACCCTGAAGATGTGCTAATTCTTCATAATGTTAGTTTCAAAGCATTCTTTTTTATAGCCCATTTAAAAGCCCAAGCAGTAAAGCATACTTGTACATTGTACTATACACGTAATACAACATTCATCTCAGTGAGAATGAACATTCTAAATTATCATGGAAAAAATACTAATAAAAAATAAAAAAAAATTGAGAATTCAAGTCCAGCCTGATTAATTCAATTCGTATTATATGAAATTTCAATAGCATGACTTATGTTCTTTTATGCAAAAGGATGAAGCACTATGCTAATCTAACATGTATACAGCGCTTTTTTCATACACTGAATCATCTAAAAGCATAGAGAACAAGACACAGGGACTGCATTGTGTGCTCAGCTATATCTCACATTCACCTTGACAATTTTATTTCAGTTAGAATGGTACTATTCTAACATAGAATGGTACCATGTCTATGCAGAACCATATCTTTATTTCAATTTATGTATTTGCATTTTTGTAAGGACATGTATACTCTTGTAATATATATGCTACCACTATATACTTATATACTACTTAACACTAGAGGGCAGTGTCTTTCCAGTAGGGGTTGCTGTGGTACAGTGAGGTAAACCAATCCTCAGCAAATGTGTTACTCTGAACCTACAGTAAAAACAATGGGCCAAATATTCTAATGACTCGAGTGTGTCTTTTTGCAAAAAAAAAAAAGAATTGTCCAATGAGCTACAGCGTCAAAGGACAATGCAGCTCTAGGCAACTTACAGGCAAACCCACAGGCGCCCGGCCAGACTACAGGGGTCACTAGTGCAAGGTGAGCTGAGGACACCCTGGCCGACCTAAGCTCTCAGCCAATTGTGCGTCGCGGCCTGGGAGCTCCCATCCACAGTTGGCAGTGGATTAGCCTGAACTGAAACCGGTGATGTCCAGGCTATAGGGCACATCCTGCACTCCACGCAGAGTGCCTTTACCAGATGTGCCACTTGGGAGCCCTCTCAAATTTGGGGGAGCGTCTCTCAACTGGTAATTAGTATTGTTTAAAATAAACCACAAATAAATTAAATGTTTGAGTTGGAAATAAACCAAAATGTTATTATGTTTAATCAAAGTATAAATCGGCTAAGGACTTCTTCAGTAGACAAGTCAAGGAATGTTATACATTGTCTGTATATTCTGCCCTCACAATATTTCCTCATTTTCTGTTGCTCAGCTAGCATTTGCAAATATAGCTGTCTGAAAGCCATTTTCACTCTTTAACTAGAAACAGAGATTGTCCTGAAATACTTCCTGCGAAATAATTAAGAGGAGTGATTTTCATGCAACATAGTGATTTGCGAGCAAATTAACTTTTTGAACTTAGCACTTACGAGAGAACAACTCGCAAAGTAATTTTTTCCAATGCAGCATCTATTTTGAATCTCACTCAAAAGTGCAACTTTTTTTTTTGCAAAAAGGACTTGCGGAAAACATTCTCTACAACTTATCTTGCGACGCACGCAAGACGTTTGAATATTTGGCCCTTTAGCTTTTTCATTCATTAATACCTTTTTGCACAGCAAGGTCTCTCAAACAAGCAACAGGTAAAACCCCTCAGATATATTTTCAGCAAGATGGAATATTCCTGAGTTTCTCATTTGAAGTCTACAGTGAGTGTAAGTGTGAAGGAGACCGTCAGCTATGGGATTCCCAGAGGTTTCCTCCCATTCCTGAGGAGGTCTTTTCCCTCCACCACACAGCACTGTGAGCAGGCTCATCCTCTGGGTTAGCTCACAGACAACAAGGCCGTAACCTTGACCAGGTCTCTAGACGGTCAGACTGTGGCCAACTTTGATATTTCATTTGTTCTTTTATTTGTTGAGGCTTTCTCTTCTTAAATAATTATTTTCTACATTGGAATGAAGCCTTCAAGATGTCTAGTAGTATTTTGTTAACTTATAATACTTAATTCCACTGTGAATAGCTATTATTATTACTGTTATTCACTTTGTGATTCACATTAACAATGCTGTTTTAGCTAGATGAATAAATTAGTGTGTCATATTTTCTTATTTGTTTCTCATTATTTTAGCACTCTTCTTTAGTGGCATTGCTTCTCTTAAAGCTTGATGATGGGTACTTCAACTGATTGTTTCAATTATCAGACCATTATCTTTAGATTATAGAGAAATGGTCAACAGTACAAAATGCAACATGTATAGTTATTTTCATTTTCTGTAATTCACGTTGTGGGGCTTGTCCTGGACCACTATGCTACTGTGCTGTTTCCTGACTGGCTGTATCACATATCTTTTTCTGCCTGGTTCAGTATCTTTGTTGTGCATATAGCTTGATAATGTATTATTATTTATTATTATTATTATTTCTTAGCAGATGCCCTTACCCAGGGCGACTTACAGCTGTATAAAAAAAAAATACATGTCAAGAATTACAGTACAATTAAAAGCAAGATACAAAATAATGACTTCAGTCCTAATAAGAGCAAATACAAAACACAGTACGATTTGATATCGGGGCAGTTCAAGAGCAGTGTTGATAGTTACATCAGGGTTAGATAGCAGTACAGGTAAAATACAAAATACTACAGATTGGGTTAAGTGCAGGATTAAATACAGTAAAATAGTGTGAAAAATAATGAAACTGATAAACAATATTAGTGGTGTCACATATATATGTTTGTTGGTATAGTGTAGAATAGACAACTGAGTCGCGTCACTCTGGGCTGCGGTGAGATTGATAGAACTGAGTGACGAACAATATTTTCACTTTAGTTTTGTAGATTCCAAAACACACCCTTTTAATGGTGTCATTTATGACTCCTGTTCACTATATCTGGGTACATGGCAATTTGCCAAGCCTCACAGACATTCCTTTGTAACTTGTTATCTCCGAGATTCTACCATCCTCCATATAACCAAGCAAAGCAAAATGAAGGACTCCTTACAAATGTCCATAAATGGTAATATTTGCCCACTCTTTAGTTAATCTACAATTTATTGAGAGACACACTGCATTCCAAGATACCCCACCCAAGCTATGTGCTCAATATCTCTCCATTGAAAGTACCCCACATCCCAAATATTCTAACAATATGAGTATGAATTATCATATTTCCTTACTGTCCCATCGTCTTTGTTCAATTTGTAACAGAAAATAACATCATATAAAAGAATAATCAGTTCTAACACAAAACTATTACAAAATTCCTTACAATAGGGAGCAGATAAGTACAAGTTAAACTGCATTCAAGGCAGTGCTATATTGTTAATGCTTAATTGGAGTCACTTAAGTGGTGAGTTTCATTTGGGTCATATGCGAATCATAATGGTTACCCAACTGCCTGGTGTAAATATTTGGTTAAAGACTTATTTGTTTATTTAGTTATTTATTTTTTGGTTTAAAGGGTTGCAGACAGGAGAGCCGATGAATAGTTGACCCATCTGGTATTAATTTCTGCCTTAAAATGTGATTTATAACTGTTTCCTAAATCACAAATTAGCTACTATGGATGAATAAACTTTGCCTTATACCATATACCAACTACAATGCAGTGACATCATTTAAACCAGTGTTGCAGGCTATACTTTAATTATTAACTGTTCTCATCTGGAGTCAGTGACCTCATTTGCATTTAAATGTCAGATCAAGATCTTCTGGTTGTCTGACTCTAATGATACTCATCAGTTGTAACTCCTGTTAAAACTCTGCCTTTATAACAATGTCTAATGTCATCGAACAGAAGAGACATTTTGGGGCTGTACAAAAGTGCTTACAATTTAAACACAAATAATGAACACAAATGCTTTTGTTGTGTTGTTTACAAGACAAACCATCAGCCCAGCACATGCGAATTCCAAGGGGAGATGATCCTTTTAACTGAATCAAACTTCTCCTCAACACGAATCTATCCAATGCTGTGTTATATAAAACAACCACATTGCAATAAAAAAAAAAAAGTCTCTGCCATTTTTATTATTTTGTTGTTCTAGCTATACCTGTGTTGATTTAGTAAGGTCTGTTAATTCATGTTCACCTAATAGGGAAGTCCTACCTACATTCCTATGGCTAGATGTCCAACATACAAACATATACTTACATACATGCTCCTTGACTAAAATGGTGTCTGAATAGGGGGTAGTGTATGTACTTTACAAAGAGAAGGGATTTCTTGAATATAAAAAGAGAAGAAGAGAGTCTGCTAGCTGCTTTGAATCCCAGGTGACTCAATCCTGCCAAGCTGCTGCATTCAAGAAATGCGCTGGATGTTATTTTATTAAAACAACCCAATGGAAAGGAGCATGTGTGAGTGGCAGGTCCTTGGGATGTTTGATTCTTCCACCACAACACTGATTCATTACAATGGAATTTAGCTTCAATTTGATAAGTGACCTGAAACAATTGCATATCATGAGAAATTTCAGTATCCAGGAGAACTGAAAACCAATGTCACAAGGCTTTGTCTTTCTTAGGAGAATTGGGAAGGCGATTGTGAAATATTAGAAAAGTAACATTTTAAAATCATGTATAACTTGTATAGGGAAAAACTGTATTTTGTTTAAAATCAACATGTTTTTATTTTTAGACTTTTCTGTATGAACAATAAGTGGAAATCGACTTCTTTATATTTCGAAAGATTTAAAAGGTAAATATTTGTGTTCAGTCCACATATTTTCTAAAGGATTACCGATAGTCGTTTCAACATGTTGAGTCATTAAGACACCCCCCCAAGAAATACATTTTATTCACTTTTAGCTGAAGAAATATACAGCTTTCTAAATGCCATTTATAAACACAATTCAGGTGTTTTAAAAGATTTCCTACTGGCTATCAGCAAAGTTGTACAACTTCAGTATTCCCCCCCCCCCCCCCCCAAAAAAAAAAAAACAGATAATCCTAATAAAAGCTTTCACTAAGACTAAATGAACACAGGTATAGAACATGAAGTAAAGTGATTGCTTTTCACAGCACATGATTCAACAACCCCCTGTATAGAGAGTGTCACTCTTAACCCTTACAAGGCAATTTAAAAGGATATGAAACTTCATAAAACCATCTCATCACCATCTCCCTTCTAGATATGAAGGTCAATTACAATCAGCCAGCCTATTCAGACAGGAAAGAAAATTTACACACAAGTCTTTTCAACAAGACAAACCAACTCTCGGGACTATTTATGCCATCTTATCATCCTTGAATTGTGTTCTTGAATGATATCCCTGGCAGCACATTACATAACTGTATACTGTAAATATGCAATATTATACAAAGCAATGTAGGCCTGGCTAGAGGGCACTGCCATTAGGTAGCTGACCGTGTTAAGTAGATCCTGAAGTTACACCTAAATCACCACCACTAAAAAATCCTCATAAATGCTGTAGATACCAATATTACCATATAGCCATGTAAATGATATGAAATACTTTAATACAACCTCAAATTAGTGCTTAATTAACTTTTTTTTAAACTTAATTAACTTGTTAATAACTTAAAATAGCAGACTAATAAAACTTACAAAAACGTTTATTATTATTATTATTATTATTATTATTATTATTATTATTATTTATTATTATTATTATTATTATTATTATTACTCTATGACAACTTAATTTAAAAGGTTACAGATGTGCATTATCCAGCAAAGTGTCTCTATAATTTTCATTATTTTGATTGAAAGGGCAAAACACACTTAAAATCACCTCCCCTTGTCGTTTCCTCCTCATTGTTCTCTACCGCCGCCCTGGACCCCTTAATCACTTTCTTTATGAGCTCGATTCCTCCTCTCCTCCCTCCCCTCTCCTCTCCCTTCACCCCTGTTGTTCTACTAAGAACATAAGAAAGGTTACAAAACAAGTGGAGGCCATTCAGTTCATTTTACTCGTTTGGTTGTAAGTAGTTTATTAATCTCAGAATCTCATCAAACAGTTTTGTAAAGGATCCCATGGTGTCAGCTTCAACAGCATTACTGGGGAGTTGGTTCCAGACTCCCACAATTCTCTGTGTAAAAAAAGGGCCTCCTATGTTCTGTCCTGAATGCCCTTTAATCTAATCTCCATTTGTGACCCCTGGTCCTTGTTTCTTTATTCAGGTTGAAAAAGTCCCCTGGGTCGACATTGTCAATACCTTTTAGAATTTTGAATGCCTGAATCAAATAACCATGTAGTCTTCAATTATTTTAGCCTGTCTGCATATGAAATGCCTTTTAACCACTTCAACTCCAGATGTAAAAATGAAACCCCTTCCCAGGTACCAGATTTTGAAAATAATAATAATAATAATGTTTTCAAACTTGTAATTGATATAAAATTATAACATATGAAAAAAACACAAATAAATGACCTAAATTGTGTTTTCCATTCACCCTTTATGCTCATTTGTACTACATACCCATATTCAATATAGAGATACATTTATATATATTTTTTTTAACAATGAAAACTAAAACGCTGCTAATAATACTAATAACAATAACAAATCAGTAAACAGTAATTATCAAATAAAAATCAAACAACATCAGAACGTGTGCCATTACCGACTTGCTCTGTGCCATCTATTGAAATGTTCAATACAACAGAACCCGAGGTTTCGTAGAAGACCCTGCACCTTTTATGCTGTCTCTGCTTCCCTTGTGTTGGAGGGATAGTCACAAATGCATGTACACAGCTACTTTGTGCAGACATTGTAATGGACCTGGCTGCCGCAGGCACCTGCTTTATTGCCTTGTACGCAGTGCTGTGTTTTGATAGTATTTTGTCATAGCACTGCCATTTCAAACCAAACAGCTTCTCATTTGCAGCTGGCTTACCTGTAAATTAGCTGCATGCTCTCCTCACCACCTTCTTGCTCTCTGGCTGCTTCCCCTCTGCCTTCAAACAAGCCTGCACCACCCCCATCATAAAAAAAAAACCCTCCCTGGATCCCTCATCCCTTCAGGACTACCATCCTGTCTACCTCTCTGCTTTCCTGTCAACACATTCACCTCCTATCTGGATTTCGCCCAGCACACTTGACTGAAACTGCTTCATCACAAACTCTCTACTCTCTGCTCGTGCCGCCTCCATCTCCTCTGTCCTAATTCTCCTTGACCTCTCTGCTGCCTTTGACACAGTTGACTACTATTCTCCTGTCCTCCTTTGCTGACCTGGGATTCTCCCACACTGCTTTTGCCTGGTTCTCCTCCTACTTCTCCAAGCGCACATAGCAGGTGTCCTGGTGTGGCTCACCCTCCGCCTCTTGTTCTCTTTCGACCGATGTCCCCCATGGCTCAGTCCTGGGATCCCTCCTGTTTTCTCTCTACACCTGCTCCCTGGGTCCCCTCATCTCCCATGGCTTCTCGTATCACTTCAATGCTGATGATGTCCAGATCTTCCTCTCCTTTTCCACTGCTGACTCCGACATTTCCCCTCGTACCTCTCTGTGTCTTCTGGCCATCTCCTCCTGGATGCACTCGCATAATCTCAAACTCAACCTGTCCAAATCAGACCTTTTCTTTCCCACTCATCCCCCACTGCTGATCTCTCTATCTCTATTCTACTTGAATCCACCACCCTCTCTTCCTCCTCATCCACCAATAACCTTGGCATCACCCTCCCTCTCCTACTCTCAGCACATTGACTCTAGCATTCCTGCCGCTTCTTCTTCAGCAACATACACAAAATTCGCCCCTTCCTCACCAATTACTCCACAGCTCCTACTTCAGGCCCTGGTACTGTCCTGCCTCAACTACTACAACTCCCTCCTGGCTGGCCTTCCTCCCTCTGTTACTCGTCCACTCCAGCTCATCCAAAACGCTACAGCTCGCCTGGTCTTTTCCCTTCCTTGTTTGTCCCATGCTACACCACTGCTCTGCTCTCTGTACTGGCTCCGTATCACTGTTTGCATCCAATTCAAAACTCTTGTACTTGCCTATCTCTGTCTTGACCTTTCTGCTCCTGCCTATCGCCATCATTTCTCCCTACACCCCATGCTCGCCCCCTCCGCTCCTCCACCTTCGTCAGACTAGCTGTACCCCCCCTCTGCTCCTCTGCCTCCAGAGCCTGCTCCTTCTCCACCCTTGCCCTTCAGTGGTGGAACAACCTACCTACGGATATCAGGACTACTCAGTCCCTGACCACCTTCCAGTGCCTCCTCAAGACACACCTGTTCAGACAGCATCTGTAAACCTCAGCTCTCAACTATACTGGACTATATGGCATCCAATTATATCAGTTCTAGCATCAGCTTGTACCTGCACTGAACTGTGCCATACCTTGCCACATTCAACTACTGCACCTAACGTAGGTAACCGTACTCGTGTTTTTTGTATGTACTCTTACTGGGAAATTATTCTCATTCATTTATCATACTTACTACATGCTCTTACTGAACTTTACTCATATAAGCAGATATTTACTATAAGTTACAACTGCTCTTAATCAATCTTGCTCTAACATATGCCTTACTGTATTCTTTATTTTGCTCTTACTTTCATAATTTCTTTTACCGGTATTATCGAATTCTCTAATGTGAGATTTTAAAATATGATAAGTTGTAATGTGATATTTTATAATTCAATACTTTGTATTGTGGTATTTTGCAACAATTGTAAGTCGACCTGGATAAAGGCATTTGTTAAGAAATAAATTTAAAAAATAAATAAATAAATAAATAAATAATCTTCTTTTGATCTGTATCAACACATTGGCATAATCACAATGGCATGCCCATCAGCTAGGAAACAATTCAAACCTCAAAGAAGCTGGTAGACAGGCAAACAGAATACCAAATCAATCAAATCACTGATGTGAGAATTTCAAATGTTTTGCGGTTTTCTTATAACAAGCTACAAAAAAAAAAAAAAAAAAAAAATCTAATTTGATGCAGCACAACGATGTACTTAAAATGACCACAGACAAAAAGCAGTTCACATCTGCATCCTTATTGATTAATACACTGAGGGCATTAATTACATTCCTACTACTTATGGTAACAAATTACTGCCAACAAAGTGAAATCTGATGTTACCTCATTTACCCAGAGAAATGGAACTGTCTAACTCAATTTTTTTAAACTGTATGTGTCTTACATTGCACTATTTTGTTTATTCAAATGTTGATGAAGTTTAGTGTTCCTATTTAACCAATTAAGCATTTAATTTCAAACTATTGATTGTTTTCAGCCTGAGCAGCAATCCTCAGTAGTAAAGACTTTAACTACACTGGTAGATGTGGCTGCTTATCCAAAGGTAATGTATCTTATTTATGAGAGGAAATACACTTTTTAAACCCTTCCACTCCTACCAACGCCCAAGTTCCGTCAAGTCTAAATTGTGAAGAAATATATATGGAGACTACATGAAACCTGGTTAATTGTGTGATCCATAAAATATCAATAAAATGTACGTATTATGAAATGACTGCATCCCATTATACCATATTCCTTTGAATTTTAAGACTTTTAACCATCTTTTGCTTCTGTAAAACAGCCTGTGTCTTAACTTCGAGTACAGTATGCATGTATTAAAATCGCCAACAAAAGACCTGACTACCCGAGTACACAAACAGCAACGTGAGTGACTTCTGAGAAAAGACAACAAAGGCGCCTGCCTGAATACGCAAGCAGCAACGTGACACTGGTGAGAAAAGACGAACCAAAATGTTACTGCCCGCTCTCAAATCATCCATGAAATGCATGCAGCCATTTTCAAAGAAGGGACATTAGCTTCCTAAGGAATTGAAAGAAGCTTTTACAATTTCAGCATTTCTAAAAAACAGAGATGCCATCTTAAACAAGCTCATGGTTAATCTACAACAAAACTGTTTCGTGTCAGTTTTATACCATACAACAGCGTAACTGAAGTTGCATCTTTGAAAATGCATATTTATTTGATGTTTTACTTTTTCCTCAAATTGAGGGTGGTAAATTTGGGCTGCATTTAGGGAGTCTTAAATTCGAAGGAATACGGTAGCTGATAACTTGCTGCTCACTAAAAATGCTTCCTGTGAATTCTAAAGCAGTATTGAAGGTCATGTTCAAAAATGAATGCAAAAATGCAACTCAACACTGCACATGTTACCATTCAGGGAGGAATTTATTTTTAAATATTGCATGGGCGGAAGCTTCCACTACATCACGTACATGAAGGATATGTATGAAAGATTATCAAGCCAGCAGTCTGAACAGGCAAGTCATCTGCTAAATATTTGAGTCTGACAACATACTGAGCACTAAATATAGAACTTGTTATGACAACCAACTTGGATAATAAATATTGGCTACTTTTTGGCAATCTACTCTGATCTCCGATGGATTTGTCTTTTCCATTCAAACGACCACTTACTATGCTGGTGTTTTTGGAAATGTATCACACTATCCCATCGACGTCACAGAATATTAAATGATAATAAATCATGAAAATAAATAACCCGGCACTAGTTTTACAATATATAAACTGATACACTGCACACACTGCTTTACATACAGACCAAAGACAGAAGTATCTGCAAACACTGAATTAACTAAATTAAATATAAAACATTGACAGTGGTTGTCAAATACTATTACCTATTAACTAAAATAATGTGCAGTGCAGTTCTAGATTAATTTAACACGTTTATATACTTGACAGTTTGCTGGGCTTTTGTCTTTTAAATGTACAACAACAAAGGCTGTCTCACTTACCTGAAGCGTGTTTCAATATTTTTAGCTCTGATTTCCTGAATAATATTGTGGTAGAAATCACTCTATGTGGAAGGAGGTCCTGGTGTTGCTTCATTATTTGGGACAATCTCAGAATGACACATTTTTCTTGCATAATAACCAATTAAAAGTCTAAATATAAATAGACAGCTGCCCACAGAAGAATATTTGGCTACTTTAAACCAGTTTGTACGGTTGCTCTTTGGTGCCTGTCTTGTGTTTTGCGACACATTATCTGGATCCTCCTGAAGACACTCAAATCTCTCCTGCAGAGAAACTGAAACTTGGATGAGTTCCATGTCAAGGTCTGTCCTTTGAGTAGAATTGCCCAAATGATGATGATCTGTGTTGTCAAGGTGGAACTGATCAAAATGTCCCTCCTCCTGTTCTTTCTCCATGTCCCATTCCAATTCTAGTGCTGTGGCCGGAAGGTCTTCGTTCTCAAGGTCCCGAGAGTGCAGTGGCATGGAGTGATCTGCTGTCACCTTTCTATAAGCCATGTCTTTACCTGCAGCTGAATTAAACAAAAACTCTAAAAACAGGACTATAAACAACTTGATTAAAACACCCTTGTTTCTATTTTGAGTAATTCTATCAAGCCAACTATGAGAATCCCAATATAGAGGAAAATTACATTGGACTTTCAAAAACAAATTCAGTAGCCCAATAGACAATACATTTCTCAAATTACTTGGTCATTCTTGGTCAAATAAATAAAATGCATTCTACTGTTAGAAATATATTTCTCTTGCATTGACTTAACTGGCACTTGTTTCTACTCCTGAGAAAGGTGAATTATAAAACATACAAATTATAAAGTTGTTTTGTAGATTTCATGCAAGACAGTGAAAATCAGCTGGATATTAGAACTTTGATCAAAAAATAGCTTGCAGCACCAGCAGTTTGATTGAAGACCCCAGCTTTTGGTTAAAAGTAACAAGATTCACAATTGGTTGTTTGATTCAGGTCATTGCTGGCATGATAACACTGTTGCTAAAGCTTGTGTGCAATGTAAAGATCAGATTTTTTTTCTGATTGAATACAGTGAACAGAAATAACAAGGGAAAAGCAGAGGGTCATAACAGAATCGTGTATTTAAAATTGGCACTAACATCTATCTATAGCATGCTTAACATTTGCAAGCGTCTTCGTTTAGCTGCTACAGAGGGCTATTATGGATTGATTCTTGGCAGTGTCAGAAGTCATTAAAATGGGCTTAATGTTTTAATATCCCATCAAAACCAAGTGTGTACCCTTATGGGGCTTATATCAGCCAAAAATAAATTACTGCTAATTATAAGATATGAAACCAAACATTAAAACACATCTAAATCATTTCTACATTAAGACCCCATGGGTTGGTGTTGAGATTATTATGGCAATTTAAAAAGACAATTATGACTTTTCAAATAGACTAGGTAATAGTCACAGCAAGACATTGAAATTTAAAGACTATCACTCATAGGCCTGTGCATACATGGCTCAGTTCCTACACTAGAGGTTCACCACATCAATCTGAAATGCTCCACAAAATTTCCATTAAAAGAAAAACATTGGATATAGAGAAATACAGGGTTAAAGGCTGATAACTTAAACTATGACCTCCAGTGCAAGTGCCTGAAGTCAGATCCATAGGATTTTCTGCTTTAAACTGACTGCAATGGTGAGACACAGCTTTCATCTCCTGTGTGACAGCTGACATTCCATCATAGAAACATCAGCAATTTAACACTTTTCAACCAACAGACAGACCCCTCAATTAGGATGGAATGCAGATACAGTCTTCAACTTCTCACAATGATTGATGTTTGACTGACATAAAAAATGATATCACCTTCTGCTACTGCAGAACATATTTAGTGTTTGAAATCTGATTAGAATAAGTAAATCCATTACCTGTTTAATTGAACCAAATGCCATCATCCGAAACATGAAACAAAACTGGATTTTAATGTCAGTGCCATAGGTTTCACTAATCCTACCAGCCTTAAGATACTTGAGCAGTAATGAATTCCTAGAATCTCTGTTGATTTGCATTTCACAAGCATGAGACAGGCTGTGCATTTTCGTAATTCTACTGTCCTGTCTTGTCCACTGCAAGAGTCTATTTTGATGTTTATCAGACATCCTAGTTCATTCTGCAGGTTGGTTGAACTTCAAGGAAGTTGTATTTTTATAGAGAAAAATAAATATAATTTTAAAACAACTTCATATTATACTTTGTTTAATAAATAAATAACAACATTTAAGGAACAAGTTATTTTGAACAGGTCTCCTTTTTTTCCATTTTGTCAGCCATGATAATCATTTTGTCTCCATAGTTGTGCATCTTGATTTCAAAACTAGCCCAGAGGAGACTGACCTGAAAATATTCCAAGACAGAGGGCTGTAAGGATTTAAAGCTTTCAGTTTTGTTACTCTTCATCCTAAATCCTGCGTTGGGAACAATGGTGACAGTCAATTGTTTTGCAGTATCTACCTTACTTTAAGCCTTGCAATAGTTTTGTTTACTAGGTTTTTCCTTGAACTGCATAGATTTACCTCTTGACCAATACATGTATCAGCAACAGAACCAATAATACAAAGCGTATCCATTGTATTTCAATTGTATCCACTTTCAATTCAGGTTATAATGAATATACAAGCACACCCTAGAATGGTGGAAAATTCGTGTTTTTTTATTTTTCTGCAGCAATGCTCTATCATCATTTGTGAAATAACCTTTGTCAGTTGCCTTAGTTACATCACATATACTGACAATCATTCATTGGCCTACACTGAGCTCACAAAGTAAAATAACACTGTACTGTAGCTACACTTGTCACATTCTGAATATTTTTCAATAACACCTAAGTGATATTTTATTCAAACTGTCTAAGCTCATTGACAGTACATGATGCCTACTATGTCTCTGGAACAACATAACTAAGGGCACTATATTACTGTATCTGTGCTTCTAACGTGTGAGTTTGTGATGCAGATGCCAGGCTCTCAGATGGATTTCAGCTGTCTTTAGGTGAGTGGCAGTGTTTAGTTTTTTATTGATGTCTGGCTTAGTGCCTTACAGCAAGACGTGGAACTAAATCCTTGAGAAATAGTTTTTGATATACAGTGGAATCCCTCGATCACGACCACCAAATGGACAGAGTAAAATCATCTTAATGGGAGAGCTGCTACAACCTGAAAGGGACCAGTAGATAGGGGTTTAAATGGTTAGCTAGTTATAGTATGGGATTTTTTTTTTTAAAATGTTGTCAGTATGTTGTTTAGTTTTAAAAGTATTGTTGGTAGTAGTAATGTTGCATTATTGTGGATGAAAAGACTCCAAACCCAGTATTCAAATACAGAATTCAAGAATCTAAGATCGAATCATTAAAGATCCGCCACCCACACCCCACACACCCAACCCACACCCCTCACCCCCACATTCTGAATCACAAATTTTTAATCACAAAGTTTTAATCACTGAATCTGGCACACCCTTGGGATTTCTCTTTGGCCTTGTGCAACCAGACAAGCATTTATCTATAGATATAAAAGGATATTAATAAAATATGTGGTCCAGAGGGTCTTATGAAAGGATTCTGGTACTGAAGCTTTTATACTAAATAAGCCCCTGCTATCCATTATGTAGGTCAAGGGAAGACTAGGAAAACAATAATGCAAACATCATGGTCCTTCCACCCTGGCTTGACTAGTCACAATAGGCTGTGACTCTGGGGAAAATTTCCTCCAAAATCCTCCAATGCTAGTGAAAACAGTAGAGTCAGCAACATCCCATGTAGGGTATACTGCACTATGTGAACACAATGCCAGATTGTTTTACATACCTTGCTGTAAGTACGTTTAAAAAAAATGAATTGTATGTTTTGCTACATATGTTAAAAACATATGTAATAAAATTAATTCATCAACTGTATATTAAACACTGATACAAAATACATAGCTAAATTACAACACAATGTATCACGTATATAATTTATTAGGAAGACTGGAAGGCCCTTCATTAAAATAATGTACACGTCGTGTCATTTTTGCTGATATTTACTGCTGATAAAAAAACAAAAGCATGATTACCAGTATAGATGCTACTTGTAAAATGAACAATAATATTACCCATTTTCTTTTAGGCCCTTGACAAACTGAACCCTCCTGTGACCTTTGTCTCCAGTTCTCTACAGCAATAAGCTATCAAGTCTGAGCAATGTCAGTAGCTGGGTCATTTGGGTCCATACAGCGGTATTATTTGCACATGGTCTGTGATTCCGTAATGTGTTATTTCACACATAAACAAGACGGCATGGCAGCTTGCCTGTGTAAAGAACATGTGAAATGGAAGTACTGCATTATCCAGTTGAAGGTAATCTTTCTTTCTGCTGCTGTACTGTATTTCCCAAATGAACGCATATAAATCATAACATAAAATAAGTATCTGAAAGTTTACCTTCAGTTTATTCATTGAACAGCACATATTTGTCTGTCACATACAAGAAGAATTAATATTCATATTCCATGATATACTGTATGTTGATAAAAACAAATTCCTTTATCTTCATTATCTCCAGCTTTTTCTCCTCACATTGTATGCTGTTAGCATCCATTACAAATGTATTAAAGCATTCAGGTCAGAACTGAAGCGAGGCCCTCTTAGAAGACAAGCTACAGTAGACTCTCTCAGGAGCTGATAATGCCCCTCAGCTTACTGTAAAACAAGAAAATCTCGCCAGCAAGAAATGTTTGCTAATTTCGTGTTTATTAAAAATCCTCAAAAATTAATGTGCCGTGAAATAAATTATTCATACATGTGCCATACATTAAAAGAAATCCTGTTTTACAGTATATGAAAAATCAAATGTAGGAAACCTCAGTTTTTTGCTGTTAGAACTAAACTCAAAGGTTCTGGTGCCAAGTTTTGCCAACTTTATACATGTATATTCTAGCTATGTCTAGTGATCCAAAGATCTCCAGTAACAGCAAAACTTACGTGAGGCTTTTTAAGAAATGTCCAATTTGACTGCTACCTGGCGAGAATGGCCCAAGCTGGGAATTTTCCACATGAGGCAAACTAGACCCATCCAAACCTCATGGGACAGCAAAGGCCAAAGCTACCCTCCCTGTGGGTCCTGGTCAACTCGGTTTGTAAGGGATTTGAAAAACACTTTAATGGTTCACCCTGCACTTCAAAGAACACTGCCTTTGCTATCTCTAATGGACAAATTTATTTCAAATGAAATATGCTACTTTCCAGTACTCTATACCGGAGCACCCAATACATGAGGGCAGTGCTATTTATTTTTTTTATAATATTGGCTACTACAGTTGTTTCCCAACTGTAGTGTTGTTTCACAATAGCTTAGATGGCAGCCCACCAGGTGACCAGGCCCCACTGCTCCTGTAGGGAATTATACAATACATTACTATTTGCATTTCTGAGGGGTTAGTCGTTTTGAACTAGTGTTTAAACAAAAAAAGAACTGTGTTGCAGATAACTGATAAGGTAGTGGCCAATTGTGTGATGCAAAAAACTGCATATAAAATCTTTTGTGTAGGTCAGTTACAATAATAGTCTGTTAGTTGAGCAGTTTTCTTAACTTATCGATCTGATCTATTTCCAGGCTATACAGTTGAGCCTCTGATCCAAGTTATAGATATATCATGTTTGTAGAACTTGCATACCCTCCAGTGAGAGATATAACCTGGGAAACTAACACTGATTATATGTTTTTAATTGTATTTTCTGATTTCTGTAGACCATAGTCTGGCCAATAAGCAACTGATGCCTACTATATAGTATATACCTTAATCAATAAACAGTAGCAAATGGAAGTGTTCCTTATGAAAATATTTCTCTTTTAACTGGGGTGATGCAATGCAACACATTCATAATATATCATTCATGCTATTTGTTAAAATATTTGACTATTTTAGCTGTATCAAAATAACAAAAAGAATATGAACGTTATCCATTATTCAGTAATTCAAATTATTGTCCATATTTATATTCAAGGACTTTTAAAGATGTGTATCAATATTTTTGGCAGAATTGTATGTTGCTTGTTTCTTTGGAAAATAAGATAGTTAAAGAAGCTATTAAAAACTTTTTCACATCAATAATCCTCATTATATTCTCCTCAGTAAATCACAGCATCTCCGTGTTGCCCACGTTCTCTTTTGCTGTCATTTTCACTCAAATACAGTTTTCTTGAATATCTCTTTAGAGACAAAAGATGTTATAATGAGGTGTACATATTATAAAGTGCAATGCACACCCAACTATACATAATAAGGGATGTAAATCCATGTCGGGTATTATTTAAAATGTGTAATAATGCATAGCAAAAGAATAAAAAGGCAGAACATGTAGAACAAGTAATGTTTATTTACTAACAATTAACAAATAAGCCTGTATAGTGTGTAGTAAATCAAATTTATACTAAAAAAACATAATAGCCATGGGATTTACTGTAATTAGTATTCTCGAAGAGTATCACGTGGGTCACCAATTTCTCTGGTTTAGCAACTTCTCAGAGGTAATGTCTTACTAAGTCGATGTTACTCATTCCCTCTATTTTGTAACATTATTTTGGAGCTGTAGTGACTATTTTGTTGCGTACTAATAACGGAATTTGTTTTGAAAAGCTGAAGTCTAGTCAGTAGCGACTAACCAACTGAACAATAATAATAATAATAATAATAATAATAGAGAAATAACAGCATATCAGTTTTCTTTTGATTTGTTAGTGTCTTAAATTCTCCAAAACAACAACTGACACTAACTTTCAGACACAACCACATCAATCTGAAATTTTGTGTTAAATTAATTTCCAAAATACTTGAAACTATGTAGTATTTCTCATTGAGTGTATTTACATAAGAGTATAACTATATCATTTTATATATTTTATCAATTTATATATATTATATATATATAATGCCATATAAGAGTATATTCTCTTTTTTTTATTTATTTTTACTTTATACACCTGTTATAAATTACTGTTTGCATACCAGTTGGGTAAGAACATGTGTTTGATCTTAATAATCGCTCTATACAACGTAAAATGATATGCTGAAAAACATAACCTGGGGTGTCATTTATCAAAATTAAAAAATAAGTTCAAGTATGGATCCCCACAGGGTGCCATATGTTACTGAGTTTCCACCATTAAGTTAATCTGCTGATGTCAATCCATTAATTATGAACCAAGCTACTCCAGTGGGACCACTTCAAGACCCAGAGATATCAGATTTTAAAGAAATATAGCATGATTAACTACATATGCAGTCTTGCATAACTTGCTTTATACAAGAATAGAAACTTATTACAAAAAGTATCTTTGAAAGCAGAGCCTGCGGACATTTTGCACTAGAAACTAAAGTTATGCAAACTATAAAGACTGCTCTCTTTATAAACTGCTGATAGAGCTGAGTTTTGAAGAACTGTTTTTCGGTGAACCATGTTAATGATAGTGTGCACTCACTGCAAACTCCAGGGATGACACATAACTTTGAATATACAGTAGGCATGGCAAATGCTCAGTGCTTGACACAGAGGTTCATTCAGTGAAATAATGCACAGGAATTGAAGTGGTGAGTAAACTGAAATGTTCTTCCCATTTTATTGAAATGTTATAGCTTTATGAAAGTATTGGCTTTTGCTCATAATATATCTGGTAAATATTTAGTATTTTATTTTTTGAGGGAGATGGCTGGTTTTAGAAATCACTTCTTCAGTTTCTGAAGAGCCAAGTTGTACATCCAATGTAAGTTACAGATCTTAATTAATGTCAAAGGTTGTATGCTTGTGAAAATGTAAATACAAAATTCAACATTAGATCGCAAAATGGCAGTGCCTCTTCATGTACCATGAATAGAATTACATCAATGCCCCCTCTCTACCCTTTCTCTGTAATACATTGTTTAAAGAAAAACACTTTCTTTATATCAAGATCAATAGAATACAGTTACATGCAATGTTTTTTTTTTTTTTTTTTAACAAAAAGGTATAGGACTTTCTATTTTCTATTTGTACAAAACAGAAAAAGTCCTACAGTGGTAAGTAATAATGAAGATAAGAGTGCATTCAACCATCTTCATGGTTATACAGAAATGTTTGTGTGTGTGTGTGGACAGGTAGCTCTTTTGGAAGGATGGTGGTAGCTTTTCAAAGACTGTCTTGCATGGAGTTCTTAAATCCATTGACCCAGTCATGAAGCAAGCAATTCACAGATTACCATCCAATGCTATCACAATCGCATGCTTCCAAATACGTTGAAAAGCTCAAGTATGCTGCCAATTAGCAAGTGCTCACTGTCACAACAGGCATTGCTTAGCTTAACAGCTGTCATAAATATGAATGCTATGCAACCTGCAATATAACAAACACCACACAAGACTAAAGCTGAAGTTATAAAAACACAAATACCTGAATCATTTGTTACTTAAGGGAAAAAGTTGACTTTAATAGTATGACACCATTTCATATGCTTTCTTCTTAACAGCGTTGTTTAACAAATAGGTGGATAGATCAAAGGAAATACATCCTTTTTAGTAATGTGCTGTAACATGTGACTTAATAAAATATTTACCCACTTCCATTTTAACTGACGATTTGAATACAGCATTCTTAAAAAAGGTTGGATATAAAATGTATAGTTTCAATTCACAATACTGCAAAGGTTGTTTAATATTTAGGATGTTGAAATCATTCTTTCAATAAATAAATCCACAAATTATTTTTAGAATTTATATTTTTTAAATATAATAAAAACTTATTTGGCAGGGTAAAAAACACGTTCTTCCTATCCATCTGGGAAATATTTGAATCGTTTTCATACCTCGTTTGAATTTGCAAAAACACTTTACAAACTTGGCAGAAACCTTCCACATACACTAACAGATGGTAATGCAGCAGGTAATAATGCCCCTAAATGGATCATTTCAGCATTAGAAAGTAAACAGAATCAATTTTTCATTGCATGTTTCATTGCAGAAGTATACTACCGTGCAAAGAATCTGCTGAATCCCAGGAAGACACTTGTTTTTTTTAACAGCCATAAACATTTAGAAATTATTTTCATTTTTTTTTTTTTTTTTACAGAACCTTCAGTTATGCTGCATATCAGTATTGAGTAATGACCTGTCCATCAGTTTGTCAACATATGCAAAATGAAATGCATATATTGACACATCCAAATAATAGTGGAAGAGTTTGCATTATTAATATGTCAAATGCGCTAACCAAACTGGACTTGAGCGCAAAATTCAATAAGAAAAATAACCCTAAACTATGTAATATACAACACTTGATCAGTTGTTTATTTGTGTGAAAAATCTTTCACTACATTCCTTAAATTCACCTCTAAACCTAATGTTCATTTTCTTTATTTTACTCTCTCTGTCTTTCATTAAAATCACTCAAATTTTCTAGCATGCAGCATAGAAACGAGACTTTGAACCTTTGGCTGCTGAGATATCTGCCATATTATTATTATTATTATTATTATTATTATTATTATTATTATTATTATTATTATAATAATAATATTAGCGGGCACATATATCCAAGGCTCAATAAGCTACCAATCATGGACCATTTAGAAAACTGAACGAGTGAGCCAGGATTTGAACCGGGGACCTCCTGGTTACAAGCCCTTTTTTATTAAACCACTGGACCACATAGCCTCAAAAAACAAAAATGGTTCTGTGAACAATTACAAAAATATTAAAAGTAATATTAATGTACTGTATCTTTGTTTTTGTTTAGTTTTTTTTTTTTTTTAAGAAGGGGGTCTAGAAGGATAAATTGTCAGAGCCACATTATGCATAGTCTACTTAGTAATATCTGTGTAAATGTGTATATACAGTACATAAACACAAATGTTTGAGTGCATGTGTTTAATGTTTTTGAAACAGAGAATTTTATTTTTCTCAACAGTCTGACCCACTTTAGGGGAACCCCAAAAATGAAAATTTATCAACTGTGTAATTTCTTATTCTAACCTTTAGCGATGGCATGGTGGTACATCGAGGATACAAAAACTTTCAATAAACATACAGCAGTACATTGTGTCAGCCAATGTCAATATCCTTAGGCACTTTTTAAAAAATTTGAACAGCATGTAAGGTGTCCTTTAAGAGATGTTGAAAGACATTGAATGTAGTTGCATTAATACAAATCCTACAGTGGTTGTGAAAA
Organism: Polyodon spathula; assembly: GCF_017654505.1. Taxonomy (NCBI): domain Eukaryota; kingdom Metazoa; phylum Chordata; class Actinopteri; order Acipenseriformes; family Polyodontidae; genus Polyodon; species Polyodon spathula. The sequence goes on from NC_054547.1 coordinate 30,005,926, forward strand.
GCCCAACCTTCTGAAAAGCAGACACATAGAAATGCATTTATTTTTCGCTAAACTACTCAGTGGTAAACACAAATTAGAGTACAATGCTATGCTACCAGAGATAAAGTAAAAGGTTGTGAGCATGTTCTAAAGGTCACATTATCTTTAATAATGTCTTGCTCTTTGGCAATGTAGCAGTGATGCACACGTAAGAAATGTATTTAAGTAGAAATCACACTGTGAAAAATAAATAAATAAAAAAATCTTGCCCTCAGAGTTTATAACAAAGGCACTGGCAATTTTGAAATGTCATAAAAGAAATGTGTTATTTGAAAAAACGGGCATCTAAGAATGTATGAGCAAAGCATATCAGGTGATATCAAGTGACAGAAAATGTTAGCCTTGGAAAATGTCTAGACATTTTATTACTTTAGTAAAAAAACAAATTTCTGAAACAAAATGCATCTTTCTCAATTTATGTATTTATTTTTTCGTTATTATTGTTCAATAATTCAAGAAAAATGCATATAACGGAGCAGCCTGGACTGCTCCTATAGTATACAGGAGTATAGATTACTATAACCCAAGTTGACTGCTCCTTATAAATAATAAAATATCGGTAGATTTAAACTTTTTAAATGTTTTATTTAAATTTTTTAAACATTCTTCAAAGCATTGCATTTGCAAATCATACTAATTATAGTGACAGCATCCTTTCTACAGTAAATCTACAAGGTCAGAGGGACTAGGCATCATGGTCTTGGTTCATATTAGTTACCAATTTCAACATTGTTGGGCTTTAAAACGAATAAGTAATAAGGCATGCTGTTGCAACAGCTTTACTTTCTGAGGTTCACGTGTCAACCAATGAATAACCCAGAAATGCAGGCCAGCCTTTTTAACTTCATTGCACAGCAGTGGTTAGTTTTACAACCATTTACCATGATATGTATCCCTGAATATTAAACCAATCCACAATCAGGCAGGTAATTTATTTTTATTTGACTAAGCCATGTCAATATGGAAGAATGTGCAGGTGTATCCCATTTAGCCAAATTAATGAAAAGCAATTAACATTTAAAAGAATATCAAATCTATTTTAATTAATAAACACATTAATAAAAAAAAGTTCAAATTGTCGTCAGCTACAGGCTTTGCATTTTATGTAACAACAAACACTGATGCTGTTCTCTAATTAGTTTCTAGACTGCAATTAATATGTGAACATTTGACACTCAACCACTTAAATTATCTGTATATACAATTATGATCCAATTACAGCTAAAGGACCTTGCAACAGTTCATTATAATAAATTGAAACATTGTTTCTCTCTCCAGATACAAATAAGCTGTTAGTAAAAGTGATGTTAGCAACTTTGTTTTAGTGATTGAGAAGGATACATGCATATACTTAATACATCATATCCACCATATCATGTTATCAAATTACCTACTACTGCAATAGAAAATAATACCTTTTTAAGTGCAGCTGAGAAATGTCCCACCTTCCTGACTTGTATCTGTCATTGATTCATTCTTAATACTTTAAACCCACCCAACTACTGCCTGGCAGCTCATTCCTACATTTCTATTGGTGGCTAAAGGAGATTACAATTAGGAATGGAGGCTTGTTCGCTGGATTTAAAGTTATATTACAGTTAAGATACAGAGGATTCAAAACAGAATTGCAAATTGTGGCAAAATGTAAAAATATGCCTACCCACAAAAACCCCAGAAGAATCAATCAATCGATCTTTATTTTATATAGCGCCTTTCATAGTGGACCACCATAACAAAGCACTTTTCAAGATACGGTAAATTAAAAAAAAAACAAAAAAAAAAACACACGTATAATACATTAAATACAGTGAAAAACAATGCATAATACATGAAATACAAGGCTAGGATGTGAAAAGAAGTCAAAAACATTGTGGATATGTAAAAAATCAAAACAAAAAACAAACAGTAGTAACACCACAACAGCTAATAACAGATATCAGGCTTAAAGAGCATGGAAAGCAAAAGAGAACAAGTGGGTCTTGCAAGTTGATTTAAAGCGAGCGACAGTGGGAGACGCACCAAAGCAGAGAGAGAGAGTTCCAGAGAGTCAGAGCCATGAAGCTAAACAAGCGTTCTCCAATGTGGTGCACTTTTGCTTGGAGATAGCAAGCAGGCCAGAGTCAGAGAACCTCAGCTTGTGGACAGAATGTGCCCGTGACCATAAGGATTTAGTTGTGGAAGACAGCAAAGGAAAGGAGGCACAACTTAAGCATGCAACTATTGTTGAGTTACTACTATACTTATTTTGACAGAAAAAAATGCCCAAGCATTTTGGAAAGTAACTGAAAACAATAATTTCATACAGTATATAAAAAGCAAAAGCCCCCCAAAGAATCCGATTTACATAAAACTCGAAAATAGCACAGAAAAATAAAATAAAAAAACAAAAAACAGAATTCCTACTCATAATTCACCACTGGGGCGCTCTCTGTGAGCAATTTCCGTAAGCATGCCTGCATACAAATGTCCACTAGGGGTGCAGCAGGGATCGTGCATAGGTCACTTCTTCCTCCTGAAAAAGTAATTTTGTTAGAGATTTGCAAAGGCTGGGCTTATGAGATACTATGCAGTAGGCTTAAACATCATCAAACCAAGGTAATGTTTACCCATTGGTTCCACTCCAGCAAGTACCACACAGGACAGGCATCCAGCTGATGTTGTGGGAGGTACACAATGTGTCAATGAAAAGCAGATTTTCAAGCAATTTCAATGTTCTTGTAATGAAAAATACAGGACAGAGGCCTTTATAAATCACTCCACAGTCTATTTTTTTATTTGTCTCAGTTATGATTTTTTGTTTTATCGTTGAATGCTAGTGTTGCATATCTTTGTTTCGTGTGTTTTTATTTTAAACTAGTCAGGTGTAATGGGAGGGGAGCATGGAGTCCTCGTTTTCTTCAATTCCAACATCTCCTTTTAGTTTTTTGTTTACCTGGTAGCAGATTCATATTGTATCATAAAGCTCCAGCAGTGATGGTATTAAATTGTTCAATGGGTGGAACATGTAATTGACCAATCAGACAGCATCTCTGCCTGCCATTTTATAATATTCCTTTAATGAACAGTGTGATTCTCAGTGCACTTATTTATTTCTCCTTTTAACCTTCTGCAACATACTTGTGTTCATGCAATATTCTGGAAATACCAGTGCCATATTTACCACAAAGCTTACTGACATACGAAAGAGTGCATTATACATTCACTGCATACCATCCACAGTATCAGAGTCATATTTGGCAGCAGTCAAGTCTACATTTTAGTTCTAAAGCGTTCTACAAAGAAAGTAACTGCCTTGTGAATATAATACCTGGTTCACAGTACCTAAATATGAGATTAATATATATTGAAACCATGTGAGTGGCATTCTCGTTTTTAGCTATCACATTTTCAAAATGTGATGATTGTGCATTATTCAGCTAGTGGGTAGGGCAAAATAATTTTTAGCCAAGCTTTGCACCACAGTTTCAAACAAGTGTCCACTGACCATCATCTCCACCTTTTTCTGATCGCAATAGGTTCATAGCTGTGCAACAAATCTTACTGTTTAAAGAAGATACTTGCTAACTCTATCCTTTTACTGTTTATGAGACACCTTGGTCCTGCAAGCACAGTTTAATTTCTTGGCTCCTTAACTTACTACTGTTAATTTTTCTCATGTCACTTGATCTAATTTTCACCTGCTGTCTGCTGTTTTATGTGAACTTGAAGAGCACTTGAAAATATCCAAATATAGCAGTGGTAAATTCAAATAAATAATGTTTGAAAATTCAAAGACTAGAGAAGGCAAATGCATTTTTTTAATAAGATGTGTTAGTGAAATATGTTACACAACAATAGAATCCATGATCAGATATGAATGTTATAATAGAAGTGTTAAGAGAATCACATTCCTTTTTTAGTTTAAAACAACTTTACAATCCAACTGGCAATGCATGACAAATGATTTACATTTCTAAAGGATCTCAGTCAAGTAGTTTTTTTCTGCAATCTTTTTTTTTTGTTTGTTTTTTTACACTCAAACTTTTTTCAATTCAAATATGGTATTAAAAACAAACACAAAAAAAGATGGTTCTTTTCAATTGTTCAAAAACAGCAACAAATCTAAATACCACCTGTGCTTAGATAATTAATATAGGGCAATCTGTGTACCAAGGTAATTAAATACAATCATCTGAAAGTGCCAGTAGTCCCTTTGGTGTATTTCTGTCTGTAAAAATACAGTGGCAATATAATGGATTGCAATGCAGATACATGTATTGTGTATTACACATTACATATAGAATTATCATTTACTGAAAGTATACATTTTGTATTAGACAAGGGGTAGATTACAACAGAAGTGTTTCCAGCATAGGAGGGAAAACATTTCAACCTGTATTATTTTTTGTCAGGACAAATACCTGCTTGTCTGCCAAGATCCCCATTTATCTATAGGGTCCTGCTGTCCATCACAGGCTATTGCCATGCACATAAAATTAAACATGACCAGAATGAGCATTCAACAATACTGCATCATCACTATTTATTTATTTATTTATTTATTTATTTATACTGAATTTCACTTAATCTACGGAAATATTCTTGAAAAAAGTCTAATAGGTTGGACCTTGTATTTAAAACCTACACCTCACAATACCCAAATCACTTTCATACTTTTGACTGTATAGTATATGTCCCCATCAGAGCTAGCATGTAGTAATCTCACTGGAAATCAAGTGACACCCTGGATGGTAAATGTATAATATACTGAGTGACACTGTTTGTAACTTAATCTCTACATTAAGCCTGATTTGTGCCAATAAACAGAGGTCAGACAGGTGGCCTTGATGTTTGAAATTAAAACAGTGTATAGAAAGTGTATCATTTTTAAACTACAAAAAGGAAGTGAATACTGGAGTTCACCATGGTGATCGGTCCAGTTTTAGACAACACAGATCCGAATGGCTCCATAGCAGACCCGCAGGTGCTTTATCAGCCACAGAAGTCGCTGGTGCACAGTGAACCATGGATTGCCCTGCTGACCTAAGCCCTCCCTACCCAGGCAGCGCTCGACAAATTGTGCACCACCCCCTATGAACCCCCGGTCATGCTCGGCAATGACATTTGAACCCACGATCTCCAGGCTATAGGGCACATCCTGCACTCCATGTGGAGTGCCTTTACCGGATGCACCACTGAGGAGATGAAACTCTTTTTAAAAGGACAAAATAACGTGATACCATCCAACAGTAGGACATTATACATTGAGGATACTGATTTACAAGAGGAAAGGGTACGTTCTTTAAAGTCTAGCAGTGAATAAGGCTTATTTTGAACATTCACTGTATAAATGGACCATGACTTTTGAGACACACATGACTGCTTGATTTCCAGCCACTAATCTTATTGTAATTTTCCTGGACGTTTTTTATAATATATATATATATATATATATATATATATATATATATATATATATATATATATATATATATATATATATATATGTATTGTCAGCATGTCCCCAGTTAAATAATGACCCAGAACAGTTCTATAATTAAATGAATGTACTGTATGTTTAAAATCATATTCCTTGATCAACTGGTATGAAAAACATAATCTTTATATTACTTGCTCACATCATAATTCCTTTGCCTAATCTGCTGCATATGTTGTATGCAAATACACATTTCAATATTGCTTCCCCTGAAGAACTGCACTGTTCACTGCATCATGAAAAAAATTACTATCGCGATCACAAGCTCAAGTTCAATCAAAATAATGATTTACACCACAAGAAATGTAGCACATTGCACAGCAAGCCACAAAGAGAAAAGGCATCATGAACAACACTGCCTTATTATGAGCAGTAATCACAATTGTTAATAATTATACATTAAAATGCTATAGCCTGACTCCTAACTCCCATAAATGTGAAATTAATTTATTTCATGGGAGATACAATTCTTTTTGATGGCTGTACAGTATTTTGCATGCATTTTGTCAAATTGTGTTGTAAGGGTGCATAGAGAAAATAACTCACAGCAAATTACAGTTTGGTCAATATTGCAACCAACTTCCATTCTTGAACATCGTTTTGGTTAATAACTTGGGTATCACATGGATTCAAAAAGTGACACTGCCTTTTGGCAGCAGTGATCTTGTAAATCTCATGACCAACCCAGGAGAGCACTTAGGCATGTTGTCTTGTCACAGTATTAAAAGTCAGAAGATTTAACTGCCCTTCTATATCCTACACCGAAATCCCAAAAGAGTGCTCTCATTTAGCTAATATTCAGAGTGGGTGGATGGATCCCTAGTGTTTTAATTCTAAAAAGGGTCTACGTTATTCTGCAATTAGCATTCATCCCTATATACATATTTCCTTATATATCTCCTTATATTTCCTTAATTATATCTACACAAATGGTAACACTGAACACAATGTTTTATACATACTAAAACAAGCAAGCATTTAACTTTACAGAAAATTAAAATTAAGTTGCCTTCAATATAAAACCAGAAATATGTAATAGTTTTTACATTTAAAGGAATGTGTCTCTGCCTTAAAAAAAGATATTTACTGTTTAGAAAACCCTTTCCTAACTTGTGTTCAGAGCTAAATGAAGAGGGGATTTCTGACACCATAAGATGTATTAAGGGGTTTAAAACCATGTACTAATGGCTTATAAATAAATGAATAAGATATTCTGTAATAACATATACTACTCTATAAATACAATAATGAATTAATGTAGTTTGTTATGAGACAACATGAAGTAAGTATTAAGTTTGGGTTGGAAATTGTGATCTATTTTAATAATCTAAACACTGACAGATATAAAGATAAATACCATTAACCAGGCCTGTGTTTTGCTCTAGGTTGGGTTTATTAGACTTAACAATGACATATATGCAAACAATATTGCAAAGTTTGCAAGCAATGGGAAAAGTTAAGGGTCTAGTATATTTGTTAACAATGTATCATGAAGATTCCAGTAGAGAGGAGAGAGCTATGCAGTGTGCCTTGTTACAGGAAGAGAAACACAAAAGGATTGTGTCTGTTGAGACCACAAAGACAATGCAAACAATCGCATACAAAACAAGGAAAAGAGAATATTTCCCCAATTAATGCATGTTTTATCTTTAGTCTTTGGTCAGCAAAACATCTAGTTCTAAGAAAGCATTTTTACCACAGTATGACTTCTTTTGTTCTGATAATCTTTCTTCAGCACCTAGGAACGGTGCAGGCAGGGGAAACTGACATTTAAAAGTTTCTCTCACAGTGTATTGAGCATGTGTTAGCAGAGAAAACATGCTGCTCTTGCATGATTTGCATACCCATGTAATTATAAAGCACAAAGAACAACGAGCCAACAAAAAATGAACAACGATGTGTACACTGGTCAGAAGATACATAGAGGATACACCAGGAGAAACCATCACTTACGGTATTTATGTCACAGGTAGATGCGTCGATAATAAACAAGCCTTCAAGTTTGTTATCCTTCCACCACTTACTGCACATGACACACTGTAATTTATGATTGTTCATAACATATCTTGTTTATACCATGGATGCTTACATCAATAAGAACATACTGTATACACATTTTATTTTATTTTATACCAAGTTAGTTTGTGAAGGACTATAGTCAGGGCTTCACATAAGAGGTAGGCAGGTACGTATGCAAACCAATAAAGAAATGTGGAACTCAACATTGCTCTTTGAGACGCAAAGGTGTACCGTCCTCAGTACATTTAACAGGAAAGCATTTTTCATAAAGGCGGGTGCCTAGCCTCTGGAACTTTCCCAGGGACTCAGGGTCTCCTGGCTCTGTCAACAATCTCCGGGAGGGCTCCCATTTAACTACTTGCTACTGCTAGCGCTATCATTGGCTGCTGAGTGATAGGTGGAACGTATCTTAAGATCAACCATGTAGCTGTCCATTCAGAGAAGAGGGATGCAGTTACGGGGAGTGGCATTAAGGAAGCTTGCCGCTGACGCTTCGCTACCCAAACTGAGCAGGGGTGTCGATGTTTGAAAGCTGTTACGTTTAACATGTGAGTTTACAAAAATTAATTAACTTAACAATTTTATTTGAAACACTGCAAGATATTTTTCACCTTCAGTTATATCCTTACATAAATACAGTTGTGCCGTCAAGCTAACGATAAAGTGACTTTCTTTTGAATCCTCAGAGCGGCAATATAGTGGTAGGATATTGAAATAAATAGAGAATGATTAGAGTGATGATTTGTTAACAAAAATAAAAATAAGCAGCAATTTGGGCCTACTTGAACCTTCTGTGGTCTCTCACTGTCATCCCAATTCTTTGAGCAGTCAGAGGAGGTGGAGCTATACAGTGACTTGAATGTTGACCCTTAATTTCAAGTGACAACCAAATGTTAAAAGTTATGTGAACCCCTAACTATAGTAAAACAAACTTTTTTTTTTTATTGTAATGTGGCTTATGTCATCACTGCACTGAAGATGTTCTTTTTGTCAATACAGAGCAGTGGAATCTGATGGGGAATTATGAACTACCGGTACACTAAAAAAAAAATGGAGGTCAATATCCTCTTCCAGGGCATCCCTTGGGATTACTAGTATATCAAAAGTAACCACATTGAAAAGTAAAAATAATTAAAAGTTACTACATACATCCATACAACCTTTTCAGAAGTCCTGACCAACAAGTAGAAGTCTGGAGATACTTAATATATAATAGTAATAATAAGGGTCATGTCAAAGAAGTTGAAATGCAACACTAGATGATCAGGACGAAGACAAGAGAAAGGACAAAATGACAATCTGGAGTTCAAAAGTAAAACCTTCAGAGTACAGAAAAAGGAGCTATAATTCATTTCAGCGGGGAGCCACTTCAAAGTATGAGTATGTACAGCTCTGTTGCATTCTATGGACAGATAAGCTGCAGAATTATGGTTGCTGTTATGTGAACTGTGAAGAAAAAAAAAGAAAGTTCTTGATGAAATGTTAGACATTAAGAGTTAAATATGTAAAATATATTCCATGAAATTAATCCCATATTATATTATTTATCTGTATATTTTTAGAGCGAAGGACAAACAGTTTCTTAGTACGGTGTAGATGGCGTGATCAGTAGAGCAGAACATCATGGGCAGAGAGACAGGCACTTACAGCAGATAGGGTAACTAAATGTAAAGGCTTAAGACAGTAGGTTGGCAATTGAGCATGAATTTTTGACCTTAAACAAATATCAAGAAAATGGTTAAAAGCAGAGAGACCAAGTCCACAAATATAGAAAATTGTGTGCAGCAGCTATGTCATAATAATGAGATGCATGTTAAATTGTTGTATATATATATATGTATATATATATATATATATATATATATATATATATATATATATATATATATATATATATATATATATATATAACAAAGAACAAAGGTAGCTAAGCTAAATAAAAGGCTTCATAACAGTTTTCATTCATGCAGAACTAACCATGAGAGGTTAAAGAAAACTGCTTGTACACATTCGCCAAGCCCTGGAGAATGGAAGATGAAAAATAAAGGCAAGTCTAACTCATGTTGTGTGACAGAGAGCATTGGATGCACATAGGTCTCTGTTAAGCAAATGGCATCAATCTATCTCATTCTGTGAAATGCAGACTGACAAAAACAGATGTATACTCACTAAGCACGCATTCCATAACGACACTTTGATAATGACCTGTGTATCACTCAAAAAGGATTGACGAAAGACAGAAGTAATTGGTGGACAGATAAGATTGTCCTGAATCCTATGTGAAGGCGATCCTAATTGTAAACAAATGATTTAAGCTGAAAAGGATAGGCAGGAGATTATTTTTGGGAGACCTTTATTTGGCTGCAGAACATATTTTATTTTTGCTTGTATTTCTCCTGCCTGTGAGCTACTCCATGTTCAGTACAGATGTAAAAGGTGGAAGAGTTCAAATGGCTAATTATACACCAAGGATAAAAATTTAATAAAAAAAACTGATAAATCGCACGCTGAATTTAATTACCAGGTATCTTATTGAATGCACACTAAATATGATTAGAACAAAGAACTACTAAATCCAAATTATGAATGGCACGTTTATTTGTAAATATTCATTATCTGTTAAAACAAAATAGCTGCCCAGGTATTACATCAGGTACTACACAATTAGCTGACTATTATTGGCATGTGCTAGCTGTTTACCAACCCCATGTTCTTGTACATGAAGTACACTATAACCAAGTTAGTGTGGGCTCAGAGCTGAAATGTCATGCTTTAACATATTAAACCCCCCCATGAGCAGTATTTATGCCTATTCACATTAAGAACCTATAGGAACTCCAAAAACAATCGCTCTTTGTCAGAAAACAAGCTGGACTGTACATGTACAGCACTGATGGCTTCAGATTATATAAGATACCAATAACATATTTGAGAATATTAATATTCAGTGCAAAAAGACTATTCTTAATGGTACAAATACCCCTATTTATAAGCACACACATGTGAAACTGAAATGAACCTGCTTTACAGAGAACTACTGTATATGTTATACTGTATGCATATTCTACTCTTTACAGAGGTACAATACTACTACTAATAATAAAACATTTTCCTTTCCACAAGGGGTAGTAACAAATTATTCAGCAACAAATTACATTGAGAGAATTATTTGTAATTGTAATCACATGCACTAGTACAAAGACACACAATTAATAAGAACGTCATGTTTTGCAATTCATTCACAAAGCAGTCAACCTTCAAATATTTCAAAGTTCATATTAATTTAGTGCAAATCTAAATGATTTGTGAAGATGTATGGGGAGGGGAGGACTATAAAACAGAAGTCAGCGGCATGTGGCCAAAGCGTCACTAAAAAAAATAAATAAATAATGTGCTTGATAATTAAAATGTTATGTTCATTTATTATATCTGCTTTTCAAGTGTTTCAGACAATATGTGAAGAAATGTATGATTCACTCTCTTAGAAAGCCAAATGCAGAAGGACTATTTTTCCCAAAGGCGTTTCATTAAGTCAGACACAGGCGCAGCAGCAAGCATCTTATTAAAACAACACACAAGGCAAGTAGAAAAGGCAAAAGCCTCTAGGGCAGTGTTAATTATCTCAGGGTCAAAACCAGCAAGAAGGCTGTCTGGCAATTTCCAAGGCAGTCAGATGGCAGTGCCAACACACAACCGTCCCCAAGGTCTCACAGTTCCAGTACTATCATATTTCAAATGGCAGGTAATACTTATGAACATGTCAGAGCTAACCTCTTCAATTATATTCAATGTCAAGGTTTTTACTACCAGAAGTACTGGTAAATTTCAGCATATATATTGCTTGACAACAGGTGCAATTGTTTACCTTATTAGTTTCCTAGAAAAATTAATGGATTCAAAATTGATCACACGCTGCTTAAGGGGATTGGAAGCTATATGTCAATGCATCATATGTTTTAATGGTGTGGGATACATGCTTGCACTTAAATGTTCAAACCTTCTCCATTTGGAGGGGTAGGGTAGGACTTTAAGGCACTAATGAATTATTTGTATCCCTGTGAGCTTCCCTGTAACTAGCTTACCTCCTTTGATTAAAAAAAGGCTGTTTAAATAGAAATGTTTAAATATGCTGATCATTCAAACTAGTAATGCTAAAACTGTGACACATATACATTTTGTGTAGGAGCGCATCATTTTTGAAGTGCAAGCTTTTCTCATTAATATTCCACTGTTAATATTCCTAGCTCACTGACAACTGTATTGTTTTGTTGTTTATTTCAATATGACTGGCATTAAGACTTTACAGTATTTTGTATTGTTTAATTGTATTAACCCTAGCATCAGCCATAGCTATATCAATATTGACAGTTATCATTGTGGAAAAAATAGAAAAATTACAAATAATTACCTTAATATTACTCTAATTATATGAAATATGACCCACATCAGCATGATGTGTGTGTGTGTCTCTCGATGTGTTTTTTTCAAAACGATTTCATTCAACTGCCAACGAGACCTACTCCATCACTCCCATACAACTCTGCATTGTGTTGCCATGACAGCTGCTATACACGTGTTATTTTCTAGCAGGACACGTGCCAATAAGCAATGTTAGACAATGAATATGTTTAGTTTAAATACAATATTTTAACATGTTTATTAGCATATGCCTTTAGGAATGAGAAACTGGATGATTATTTGACTTTTGAGCATTTTGATTTAGTGATTAAGTATGAGAAGGAAGGTATCTTAAAGTTCTTTTTTTTTTTTAATTTGTTTTATTGTCTGACAATACATTTCATTCCAATGTATAATCCTCTGTTGGCTTTACCCGGGTTCAATATTAAATGACACCATACTTTTAATATTCAACACCAAGAGTTTACTACAGCATAGTCTGTTTAAAAACATTTTCTGAAATAGTACCTTGGACCTAGTTTTTGAGATATACTCTTCCTAACCAATTTCATCGATTTGACAAATGATGCTCGCCTTGTCTTTTCCCTTTAACACATTTATATAATGTGTTATTTAGTACTCATCACAGAGTTACTGTACATAACAACTAAAACTGTGTCATTAAGGATTAGGGTTAGGCCTAATTAGTACCATAAAAATCATATTGCGTGAACAATGTCACTTAATTAAATTTTAAGTAGTGTTAGCAATAGCGACATCTACTGGTGTTTATGGTATGACACCACATTTTGATCAATACCATGGCAATGAAACAAATTCCTTTATTTTAGTACCTTACCTACTAATTAAGGGCATGTCACCTTAGTACCTATAGTACTAAGCAGGCTTGAGAATGGGGCACCCCATTCTCAAGCCCCACCCTACCCCACCCCACCAAATACACCCAAGCAATGGACAGCAATCATGTTTATAGCATCTGTTACATTAACGCCAATATTCAAAGACACGCCAATATTCTCTTAAAAATTAAAATATATTAAAAAAAAATTCACATAGAATGAATAGTTATTACTATTGGTCAAATAATAAATATTATTATTTAATTCTTTCTTGCCTATTACTTCAGTGGATTATTCTCATTCACGCATAGGAAAACGATTGCAAAAGCGGTCGGATTCGGGTCGGAATGTTAACTTTTTCGTGGTTTGAGTTTCGGGTGCTGGTCAAATAAATGTAATTTCCGGGTCAGGCTCGGGAATGAATTTGAATCACCAAAAACGTTTTCTGTCCTTTCAGCGTACTCATATGTAACCTTTTACCAAATAACGAATTAGAAGGTAATTACTAAACACACCGCCGGTATTTCATACACTTCAGCAGGAGGCGAGTAGGCGATTGTGTTGCCTCTTGTTTGATACGTCGCAATATCTTTTTTTATCTCCTTGGTAATATTAAAAATGTCCGTGGATGAGGTGAAATAAAATAGTGTGGCGTTTATGTGATGTAGTGGATAATAGTTTGAAAGTTTAATCACAAGTGTGGTATTCTTCTGGAATCAAAGCTAATGATAATAAGTAACGTGACTGGATTCATCGATTCAAAACCTGTCATTGTGTTTTTGTGAACGACAGCCACAAAACTGGTACATCATCTCTGCAAAAGCACAGGTGTAGCACCCTTTCACCACCAGAGAAAGATACCGCGCTGTACAGGCTATTGTATAAACTCAATCTGTGGAGAATGGTAGAGATATCTGTAGGTGAGAGCTTGAGAGTCAGTCGGCGCAAGCAGTAGGGAAAGGACAAACACTTGCAGGTTCGGGTAGGGTTGTAGGTCTTATTAAAATGGGTCGGGTTGGGTCGCGGGTAAGGCGGTGCTGCTGCAGCTGGTTGCGGGTCCAGGTCGGAAGCGGGTCCTAAAAATCAGATCCACGCAGGACTCTGGCACACGCCACTTCTCACCTGAACACTCCTTTTTAAAAAACAATAAAAAGCGTGATCAAGGGAGTGTACCTGCCGAATTAGCATGTTATAAATGCTGGTTTGTAATTGAATTATGGTACTTCTACAGTCGTGTCTTATAACAGTTACAGCCATTGGGATATTTCAGAACATCACAACACCCTGTCATTCCATAATTCTTAAATATATAAGAGGTTTGCATTAAACAAGTGGCATAGATAACACTACTCAGTTCTAAACATTACACATGGCATGCACATAACACAGAGGCTAAATATTCTTAATGTTAAGGTATTATTTCTCAGAATAAAGTCATTTGTAGAGAATTTTGTCTTTAATGCAAGAGGAAAAATGTAATTGTTTAAAGTGTATCGAGCTTAGAGAAAAAAAACACAAAATCACCGTTTTGTTTAACTGAAACGATATGCGTTTAGCTGTATTGAGGCCCCCTTTACTGAGCAGCTGCAGTACTTAGCAGTACCTAGAATAGGCATGCTAACCCCAATGTGACTCTTTCACTGAGAATACTGTATTCCTTGTTCTAATAAGCTGCTGTCATTACTACAGTAAACCAGGGAGCAGGAATACCGTGCTATGAGAAGCAAGTTTTAGTCTCAAAACTGAGCAGCAATTATTAGTAGCAGACAACGAATTGAATATTCATCTTATCCATTCAAACTTAAATATCTGAATGTGTGCTTGTTTCATATAGGAAATCTTTACCACTTAAATCTTTATTACTTATTCAGTTTTACAACACTGATGCCACGACCTTGATTAACACAGTTTAATCCTTTACAATTAATTTCCTCAACAGCACAATCCATTTATCCATTCCAAGGAATGTAATTATTTCTGTATTGAATGCAATTATTTCTGTATTGGTTAAAATCAATTCACCTTACCAACAGCAGCCAAACTAATGTGCTGATGGAGAAAGTTTTCAGTTTTGAAATAGCCAACAGCAAAACCGAATATATATTATATATATATACCCTGGCACGCACTCGTCAGACTGTTGCCTTGTGAGCAAGTCTGGGGTGGACTTTAGGCTGGCAGGGGAAATCGCACCAAGATCATAACTTACATATATATATATAAGTGGTTCATGGACTGGAGAAGCCTATAGCCCAATCCAATGTGACAAGGAGCGAATGAATCTGAATCAACAATCTCCCTCTCAACCTGTGAGAGCAGTGTACAGCAGGAGTTACGTGCCCTGTACTGAATGGTTGGGCAGTCGGAAGCCGGCCATTCAAGAAAGGGACAGCATCACAGTACCAGGAGTCATCGCCCTAGTACGGTGAGCAAAGTTTCATTCATGTTGAACTAGCTATGTGAGGGGGCAGGGCTGAGGGTTCTTTAGGGGGACGTGATGCCGTAATCGGTTCTTTTGTTGTGGTTGATGGGAGGAAATGAGGACTGTTCGTAACCCTAGTGCTTTTGTTTTGTTTGCAATCGTGTGTGTTTTAAGCATGGATCTGGAAGCTGCAGCCTTGAGCTAGTGATTCACCCGACTTCATCACACCTGCGCTTAACCAGCATCACTGTTTTCAGCACCGCACCTGCACTAACAGCACGCACTGTCTGGAGATGTGTCTGTTTTGTTGTTGTGTCTGTACTTTTGAAATTATTATTTCTGGACTGCAACCCCTTGTTTTGGCACTGGAGCTATCCATTGTTGAGTCAAGGAGACTGTCAAAATTAAAGAAAGAACTTGAACTGTGAACTCTGTGTTTGTCCTTTTTCGGAGCACCTGCATCACCCTTTCACTACGCACTGCCACCCATACATTCACACCCAATTATAACTCATTCTGAGATTCACTGTCTTGGCCCCCAAAGGCCACTCTATCATGGGCATTAGTTCAGCCAAAGCAGTCTTACATTGCTCATTTATAAAAGTAACTTTTTTTCCCCTAAAATCTGCTTCTAAACCATTTCCTTGCCTACAGAGATATTATATTGCTTTTAAATAGTTGCCTGACTTATCCTATCAGTTTGTCAAGTATGGCAGATGTAAACTAAACTGTTAAAATTTGTATTCATATTAGAAACAGGATGCTCAAAAGTGGCCATGCTGTTATTGGTAGCTTGTTAGCAAGTTTGCGTGGCTATTCATTTTTGTGAGTGACAATTTCTGCACCCCTGGGGTTTAAATGTAGAATGACAATTTCTTGACGATGCACCCAGAGGTAATTTATTACTGCCATATAATTGGATAAACCACTGATATGGTGAATTGCAACACAATTCATAATGACAGGCATCTGACCTATGCATTTAGCAAGCCATCAACACTTAGTATTGTATTTATTCAAATCCATTCATACATACAGGTACACCACAAAAGGAATTTAAATGGTAATAACTGATCAAAATGAACACAAAGAAACAACAGTACAATCTGAAATCGTGTCTGTCTGTTACAGGTCATGCCATTTAACAACTAGTAACGATAACTTTAAGGAATTATTTTACTTCAATTGACATATTTAAGGATTCTGATACAGCTTGACACATTTAAGGCCTTTATTTTATTCAGCTTTCACGTCTTTTTTTTTTTTTTTTATAGGCGTTTGTGATACACATCTTTATTTGCTGTCTAGTATATAGCATTATTAAAACACATCTTATTAGGAGGTATTAACGCAGCAAATTCACATGGGTTTCATCTTGAAATGTCTCCAAGTAGTTACGACAAACAATGAGGTACTTAAAAAAAAAAAAAACTATAAATAGCTGACCATCAGGGAAATGTTCACAGTAAGCATATCCATCACAGGAAGCGTTGATTTTGGTAGCTGTCATACAATCAATATAAAGAAGGGGATCAAGGGGGGTGGCCATGACTATGTATTTAATGCTAATGGTGTCATCCACATATGCAGAGAGAACCAGCAGAGATAAGTCAGATGTCAATGTCCAGGTGTTTAGTGCAGTAACAGCTGCTTTGCAAGGGCTGTTTGTGTCAGGTAGGTTTTCATGTACATAAAGCAGCTAAAGCAAGTTAGAATAGCACTACAAGATATCCTTGTACGCTGTGGGCAATACAATTGCATCTACATCGCAAGCCATAATAATCTAATGTTACTGCATAGTATATATAATGTATTTTGAGCTGTGTTCATGAAAAAAAAAAAAAAAAACATACTATAGCCATCCACCAGCCATTTAAGTGTGAAATGCTATTGCAGCAGTTTGGTTGCATACATTAAGTGACAAAAGACAGGAACATTACTTTTGACAGTAGTCATACCTGCTTTTTGCATTTGACTAGTTACCTTAACTTAGCTATTTGCTAAGCTGCAATTAATACAATTTCAAGCAATTTGCTGATTGTGATCAAGAGCATTGTTTGCTCTCATCTTTCTAAGTCCAGGTTCTTATTAACTCTCCTGATCATATTTGGAGCATAGAGGTGCTCCTAACTTCCCCCTATGTAAAGGCGCTATATAAAGATTATTATTATATTGTAGCTGTATTTTTTTGAAATACCATAATCATCGCATTAACACCTATAATATCTAGATAACAATTTATTACTACACAAGGTGATCACTTGTCTGCATTCCAACTTTTAAAAACATGCTGTCTGGTTCAAGCAATGCCGTAGTGCAATTAAGTAGAAAAATAAATTAAACAGCTGTAAACATTAAGACAGGTCAATGTAATGGTCTGCAAAACATTATCCATGCAATGTTCATATAACTCTGTATATATGAAAATTATATGTTGTGAGCCAGCAAGAAGTCAAGTATGGTGTGTCTTCCCTATATGTCATTGCAGAACAGAGTTTATTTCTCTCAGTGGCAGCAACTCAAAAAACAATTCTGAACTCATGTTTTTTTCAAGCCATTACAGAAAGAGACCCGCACACAATTAAGCTCCAAAATTGGATATCTTTAATTCACAAAAACATATGACCAACGCTTCAACACAGAAGTGCCTTCATCAGCCATGACATACTTGTATGGTATGGTACTGGCACTGGTTCTGGCTTTGAGTATACCCCCATACCACAGACCACTCAATATCATTTCTTATTTGCAAGTTACTTTGTCAATGCTATTTTCAACTCTTTGTGCTCCAGTGCAAGGCTCATTTAGCAAGATGATGGCATGTAATTAAGGACTACTCAGGTTAGCAGAGGTCCCATAACTTAGCTTGATATTTTTTGGTCCATTTTCTAATGATACAGCCCTAATGACTTAATTAGTTTCCCATGAAGGACAAGGATAAGTATATGGCAGATGTTCTGTGACACATTACTAAGTAGCATCTGCTCAGCCTTAAGCCTAAAGGGATGAGGAGGCCGAACAAGTTTGATTCCACAAAACAAAGTTCAACACTTGCACTATAACATGGTCTTTTAACTACGTCCCACATGACCTAACCCCAGAGGACCACCTACCCTGCTGGCTTTTGTTCCAACGAGCTCTCAACTACTTCATTGAACCCTTAATAAGTAATAATTTGTTTAAATTGAACTCGTTAAATCATGTAACTTATAAAAAGTTGGAGAATAAGTTCCTTATACAATTTTATGCTTAACTTGGAACTCCCAACAGTTTAAAATAATTAAAAGGCTCCGATTAGGCAAATTATTAGATCAATTACGTAACTGCAAGCTTGTTTGGAACAAAAACCAACAGGGTAAGGGGTCCTCCAGGACCAGGGTTGGGAACCACTGACCTAGAGCATTGTTTATGTCTTAAAACTATGGTTGATAATAAGAATCTGGTACATTTAATACAACTTTCTTAAAGTAATATAGCAAACAAAAAAAGTACAACAACTTCTTAACAAACCACAAGAGATTTTCTTTTCTTGTGTAATCAATGGTAAAACTCACTTACAGTGAATATTAAATCAGCTTATGTGTAAAGGAATTAGCTTTGCAAGCAGCATTTCACTTTAAAGGTTAAGGGTATTTTAAATGATTGGATTGGCTGACTGATTGATTTATATCAATTTCCTTTCCAAGAACAAAACATAATTTAAAGGCTGGTTTAGTACTTACTGCTTCACAGGTGCATTGACACTTCTCTTAACTGTCTCCTGTAATCCTATCTAACAATTTAATAGGCACTCTTTGTCTCTCTCTAAATACAGTTCATGAAAGGTGGCACACAAAGCTTACTCCACATGCCAAAACTGCCTGTGAATAATACCTCAGCCACTAGCAAGTAAAGTGTGACTAATCTCTAGGATCTTAAAATCCAGATGAGGAAACAGCATTAGCTCTTTCCTCTCTCCAAGTTTATTTTTAATTGGACTTGTTTTACGAAGTCACTGAATGGTAATGACATGCTGCTTGTTCCAATAAATGAGCAATTCCAAATGCTTGAAATTTTGACTGTGTGTCTTAGAAAAGCAATCCCTATCACATATCCCACCCTCATGGGGCTCATCAGAATATTACAGCTGAGCTCAGACTAGGGAGGGGTTTGCCAGGAGCACATGGAAAAGGAAACAGCAGTATCATATGGTGAAACTTGGCCAATGCTATGGTATGTATATTTTCCTTTGTCCATCGTGGTTACCGTTCTATGTAATATCTCAATCGTGTGACCAGATATGCTCAAAAATGGCACTAAGTAACAAAGTGTAATGGAAAAAAAACTATAGTTTGAGAAATGTGAAACTATTCCACAATTAACCCTTAGGCTTACCCTCCGCACCAGAAGAATAGCCTACAACAGTATCGATGCCTTGATTACAAGAATGTCCCATGAGGTCAGACAGGTCCAGCTATACAATAGTTTAGTAGTTAGTAATTCATTCTAGTATCTGGCCATAAAATATAGAAAAGCTTGATCTTGTTCCTTCAGCGCCCTCAGTTGTGATAAGTTGTCTTAATCTAGACATGAAAGACACACACACACGTGCTTCAAACGTTTTTCTACTTTATTATTGATTTTTAGCACAACTGAACGTCTTCATCTACAGTAAAGTCTGCAATCGATAGTGTTCTAAATTTAAGCAAGCTGCCTCTTCTTGACAACATGGTTCTGCAGACGCTAGTTTGAGATTGTACTGTCACCCTCCTTGGAGTCTCAAGTGTCTACAATGAAGTAAAATACTGCTGTACTCCACAGGGAATTGCCAAGAATCCAGTGAATAGTGGTTAGTATACATTGTGCCATGGAAAAGGGGATCAAAAACAATTGTTGGAAGAGAAAATGCATATCAAAAGATCATTGTATTATGGTAATAAAGCTGTGTAATAAATACACAGCTGACAGAACAGCAAATCACATTCCAACTACCAATTTTCCATAAATGCATGCACAGCTGTGAACAGATGACTAGGACGTTGGGTTAAATGCTCATAGTCGTTTCAAGGACTCTGCAGGGTTTAAGGCCTGTCTTAGATCACACTGCATAAGTAATGAACCAGAAGACCAGAAAAAAAGGTTTTAAAAACTTGACTGAATTTGCATGAATTAAAAAAAAAAAAAGTGCAATACAATTTATTTGAAAATTTTATCAAAAGGTTACTGTTTTTAACAATAACAAAAATCCAAAAGGGGGGAAAGGGGAGGCTGGTTCACTACTGTCTCAGAAGGTGTTTCTCTGTTTGTTTAACAGTCATGTAAATCTTGAAGACCAATGGATACACAGTTATTTAAACAAATGTTTCATTATAATACTAAACTAGGATTTGATCTAGATAGAGATGCACCTTCAGCATGACAAACAGGAAAACTGTTTAGATGTTTACTGCTTTATTGATTATTTATTCTACTATATAAAGTAATTGATTAGTTACAAAAAAAAAAAAAGAACTGTAGTTCACTGAAACAACTTGTGTAAGTTGCACAATAACTGTTGCGATTTTTACATTTTTAAAAGCAAGTAACAATTACATGAGAAAAAGTACTTACAAAAACCAACTGACCTTAACTAGGAGTCACAGATTTAAACCCTATAAAAAAACCACATAATTTTGCAGATGTTTGTATATGCAAAATGTTTTTGTTCATATACAGATTCAGTTAATCCCATTAATGCAATGCAGAACATGCACTGGATCAGTGCTAGAGTTTGCATTCTGGCATCAATGCTGGGATGGCGATTTCAAACTAGTCTAAAGTGCCACATTTTCCATTTTCATTCTGCCAGTTAGTCACAAGAGGCACTTCTCATCTGTGAAGAAGAAATTGGCACCCCACTGGGGAGAGAGAAAGAGAGAAAGCCCCAACCTCACTCATTCTCTAACCTCTGTGCTCACTGCCGGACCTCGCTTACTAGCTCAACTGACAGATGTGTGTACAGAAGCCCACAGCTGAAAAAGCTCTAAAAGCTTTAAATAAAAGAAAAACAACAATATACAAGCCTTGGATAAATGCATACTATTTTTCTGGATCACAGCATTCAACAAAACATTTGAAATAGCAAACCTCTTTCAAAAATACATTTGAAATGAGGGCACTGAACATTTTCTGTAATGGTCAGGTTTCAAAAGAACCTTGGATTTTGAAAGTGTTGTGATCAAGGGACAGCTTAATGTTTAGTATGTATACAGTAATGGTGACTTCTCTGCATTAAACTTGACTTGTGCAGTGCACTGGTTGTTTTCATAGTGTTATACTGGTACACATCAACGGGTGGGGTTAGAGTTGATATTGTGACAGGAAAACTATTTAATATAGCATTTTTTTATTGTATAACTTCTGAACTACTCTGAAAGGTAGACAAAGTAAAATGACATTTCCATTGGTTAACTATATATAACCAGTATGTGTAGATTTACCAGCTCAGCTGTCATTGTATAAAATAACTAATTAGATGATAGATAATGCTACAGCATTTGAGGTGAATTCCGAAATAAAACATCAGGGAGCTTAATGGCAAAATAATAAAAGATGTATATTCTGTAATATCTGTTACACACTTGAGTACATTTAATAATGTATTATTTATTGTTCTTAAACTCTATAGCCTTAGGATTTGTATTGGTATAATCCGATTAATCTTTCTAAACTTCACTGCATCCCTTCTTGCAATATTATTAAATAATGTATGTATTTAGCAGAAACTGTATTAATGTTCTGTCCTCTATACAGACATGATTACAACAGATCTCTGGTTTTATTTATAACGATTTTATCCCCTTGTATTTCGATTTATCTAAAACAATGCACTTTCACAATTTTATTTTAAATCAATTTACCATAGGGCAAACAATTGGTACGGTAATGACATCTTCAGCAAAACCCATGTCTCTACTAAGTGTGATTTAGTATAAGTTGAAAGAAAAAACATAACCTAAGCACAGAGGTTTCGCATTCCAGTGAGAATCATATGCAGTGTGTTACATCATTTTGCCGCCAAAACATTCTTTTGTATTGCGAATTGCTGCCAGACAGTGATCATGGATGCAAGTAAAAGAGATTGTTTACCATAACCTTATTTTATACATTGACAGTGGAGCTGGTAATTCTACACATTCCGGTTATTTTAGATTGATCGATGAGCTGGTAAATCTACACATTTACTAAATTTACACATGAACCATAACACATACATTGTGAACAAGCTGGCCGTTATTTTGGGTTCATGCCCCTTTAAAAATGTGACCAAGAAATAAAACTGTTTTTAAAGCGCTTACACGCACTTTAATTCACAATGTAAATCAAACAAACACCTAGCTTCCTCGCAGCACTCACTAAACATATGCAGCTCCCTGACTGACACGCAGGACAGCTAAACTGTTTACGTGACATATAACACGAAGACAAACACTAATACAGATTTTTATAAAACCAAACGAATGTTTTACACAGACCTCTACAACTTCCAGTCAGGCTCTACACTCCACAGCAACAATAGCTTCAAGCAGGCTTGACTGCTTCCCTTTTGTTGCCAGGTGCAGGTGATAATTAAACAATTAACAAATAATACAATTAAACAAACAAATTAAACAAAAGCAATTAAATCAAACAAAAACATGCATTTTCACATGTTTTTAGGCAGCGAGGAATCTGACCCTCCCCCTGCCACCTTACAATATATTATATATATATATATATATATATATATATATATATATATATATATATATATAGTCAAATACAAAACTGACTCAGTGTGACTATATTTGTTACCTGTCACCTTTTTCCTCAGTCCGGTCAGAAGTAAAGCTGCCCTATAGACTTTTAAAACAAACCATATTGCAAGATCTCCCATGTGCAAGAAATCCATATTTTATTATTCTTTTCAAAGTTATGATTTCCATCAGCCTTCCTAATATGCCTGCAAGCGACAAGGCAGAAAGGAATCAGGACATGCTCCTGCGCCCTGTCAAACTCAATATACTCATCCGGACAAGAAAGCCAACTACATGTAGATTACAGTCTCTGTCTGGATCATGCATGAAAAGAAAATAAGGTGGTGTTAAAAATGAACACCATGAATGACCTGAAGCTCTGTCCACTCAACGGTAAGTAAGTGAAACAAATCATTGTATAACTTGTGTAGTAAATGTTGGCCTTAAATGCCACGATTTTCAGAAAAAAATTGTGAAAGCTGAACTTTATATTCACACTGAGCATTTCAGTAATAAATGTAGTGGGGGAGATCTAAGCAATAAGGCACAGGGTGTGTGATATACTCTAATATCATTACACCCCAGGTGCGTTGCAAGGCACGAGGCGAAGACAAGTTGCTTCAACCGCCCGAGACGTGGTGATATTAGAGTGTATCACACACCCTGAAGTGCTTTATTGCGCTTATAAAATAGTTTAGCTTTTTTTTTTTTTTTTTTTAAATTAACAAAAAATTTATTTTGTATTAAATATTCTTCAGCCTAAAAGTGACCTAAGAAAAAATAGTTCCATATTTTAAAAAAATACATATAAATCATCCTTAGTTATCTGGGGTAGTGACAGGAGGTATCCATACCAGATTTCTGCTACCACTTCACAGTGGCAGTTTACAGCTGGACAATGTGAAGTATGGGCCGGTGTTAAGAAACTATTTAAAACAATGCAGGGCACAGCGGAAGAATGATACCATTGTACCTGGACACGTTTATGTGGTGAGAATGGTACGGCAGGAATTGTCGAGATGCGTTTATAAATGCTCTGCATCAGACCACACAGCTGCACAGGGGGTGGGAGCTGTGGCAGCAGGCAGGGCAGGAGATGTAACCGACCAAAGAGGAATGGACTGTGACACCAAAGAGATGGGCTTTGTATCAGAAAACTGGAGACGGAAATCGTGTGTGACAGGTAAGTGCATCAAGTTGTTACATATATTTAATGGGGATTGATGGTGGTAAAGCGCGACTGATGTGTATCTGGGTAACAGATATCTGAGTCTATATAGATCTCTCTCTGTTTTGAGGATTGTGGGATTGGTAGGAGGAGTCTGCTGAGAGGCCATAGTGCTATCGCTGTGGGTGGTAGGAGCAGAATTTCGCTCTACTGTTTCATATTTATCTGACAAAGACAGCCTTTTTTGGGTTCGTGCCTCTATAAAAACGTGACCCAAATACTGAAACTTGATTCTTCAGCGCTTTTATGCACACTTTCATTATACAAAACAAAAACAAACAAACAAAAACCTAGCTCTTCCGAGTACTACACATGTACTGGTACCATATTAACTTGCAGGACAGCTAAGCCATTTACCTGACATACAAACCAAAACACTTTTAAACAAAAACACATAAACCAGACGTAGGTTTAACTTTTACTTTTACACCATACCTTTTTCACATTATATGACACACAGTAGGGCTCTTGACAGAGCAGCAGCCTTGAGGAGACTGGCTGTTCTCCTTTTATACTTGGCAGCTGGCCTCAATTTACAACTGCCAAAACAATACAACATTTAGCAAATAATAATAATAATAAATAATAATAATAATAATAATAATAATAATAATAATAATAATAAATATAATCAATTAAACAATGAAATTAAACAAAAACAATTAGCTTGGCAGGAAGGCTTTTCACCCTGTCACTGCCATAAAGCAAACATTTTTACACTTGCAGGGCCCCATACACATCCTCCCCTTTGTCTTTTCAAGACACTGGCCGTACCAAGGCCACCCCACCCCCCCCCCCCCAAAACATAACCGCCCACCGTCAAGTCCAAAAATTTAGGGCTTGAAGATGGGCTGGTCCCTCTGGCATTTCCAGCAAGGGGCTGCGAACCGGTGAGGAGGAACCCAGAGGCTTCTCCTTCCTGCACTGGAGACAATGGGGCTTCTCCCTCTGTGGCAGAGGTGGGAACTGCCAGTCGTATCCCTCTAGTGGTGGAGGTGGGAGTGGCAGGTAGTCCCCCTTACACTCTGGAGACTAGTGTGGGTTTCCCTCGGTCACTGGAGACTGGTGATGCTCTCCCTCAGTCATGGGGAGATGGGTGCGGCTCTCCCTTAGTCAGTGGAGACTGGTGTGGCTCTCCCTCAGTCACTGGAGACTGGTGCAGCTCTTTTGCCTGCTCCCACTTTTGGAACAGTAGCTCTAGCTTTGTCGGCTCCAGATAAGGCAGCCCCCCTCTTTCTTCCTGTGCTTTTCTGCAATTTTCTTAGTTCTGCATCCATTTTATATTCTGGGTCAACAGGGACGTTCACAACTTCTGACACCAAATGTGACAAAGATGGCCTTTTTTTGGGGGTTCTTGCCCTTACAAAAACTTGATTTTTCAGCACTTTTATGCACACTTTTATTATACAAAACAAAAACAAACAAAAACCTAGCTCTTCCAAGCGCATGTACCAGTTTACCTGACATGCAAACAAACGCACATAAACTTAACGTAGGTTTATCTGTTTCACAGTATACCACAGACTGTCGGGCTCTTCACACAGCAGCAGCCTTGAGCAGGCTGCTCTACTTTTATACTTGGCAGCAGGCTTCTATTTACAATAACGAGGCCAACTGCCAAAACAATAAACAAATAATTAAATCAAGCAATACAATTAAATTAAAACAAAAACAATTAGCTCGGCAGGGAGGCTTTCACCATGTCCCTGCCACAAAACAAAATTTTTTTACACTTGCAGGGCCCCTGCCCTGCCACACTATTTATTTACTCGTTTCAGTTGATCTTTTACGTCTTGTTTACTGTTTAGTTTTGTGTGTGTGTGTGGACCTCGTTATGGGGTCTCACTCGGGAGGGCTGGTGGCTCTCACTCACAGCTGTGGGCAGCTTACAGGCAAGCCCGCAGGTGCCTGGCCAGAGTACAGGAGCTGCTGGTGTGCAGTGAGCCGAGGACACCCTGGCCGACCTAAGGTCGACCTAAGCCCCCCCCCGGGTGGCGATTGGCCAATTGTGCACAGACCCTGGGAGCTCCAGTCTACGTTCGCCAAGAGAATAGCCTGGACTTGAACTGGTGACCTCCTGGCTACAGGGCACATCTTGAACTTGACTTAGAGTGCCGTTACCAGATGTGCCACTCAGGAGCCCCGTCACCTCTTTAAAAAAGATAACAAGTCCCTAGTTCATTATATATAGTACATTATATTTGTAACTTTCACTACCTCTCTTACTGCCAGCAGGCTCTCCTCCACCGACACACCGGGGTCTGGTAAACAGCGTCAGGGCGAGAGTAAAGGTCGAGAGTAAAGAGACTCAGCCACAGCCAAAAGTCAAATACACAAGGCAGCATCACTAAAGAAAGTGAAATTTAAACAATTTAAAGTTGTATCGAAAAAAAGAAAGTTAAAAATTGGAATAAAGAAGCTGCAGAACCTTGCGGAAGGGAGTCGGAGCAGTCTAAGTTTGTACTGGAGGGGAGCCTGCAGTCTCAAACCAGGGCGGCTGTCCTTACCAGTGCAGAGGGAGAAGGGAGTAGCGCTGTCAGGCTCTGGAGTGGGGTCTGAACTCGACACTGTGCAGGTTTTCCCTCTCCCTGAATCTCAGAGCAGAGCAGGCTGTGGCTGTGGTGAGAAGAGATGGAAGGGGAGCTCTCAGACTCCCCATTTATCTCTGACATCCCTGACAGTCAACCTGTCGGCAGAAAGAAAACTATACAACCATGAACAAATACACCAGTTCACGGAAGATACAAAAGGGAGAAGGTGGGTTGAAATGGAAAACATTTTTCTGTGTTATAAATGGAAACAGTGTCTTTGGAAGAATTTGACCAGCAAAAAAAGTACAAATTAAAAAAAATTGTACAAGTGATAAAAAGAAAAGTGCATTTGTATCTCTTTTAACCTGAATGGCTGAAGACACTCTTTTAAAAGAGCGTAACTAGAGTTTTTAGCAGAAGCGGGTGGGGGTGGTGTTTTTACAAGAGATGCACTCTGACAGGGGGGAGAATGAGGCGGCTTGGCTGGCGGAGTGGAGGGGGCTGGATGTGTTGAGCCAAGTCTCCAGTACTAGCGCACGAGTGGCATTACTTTTTAAGACCAGCCTAGAAGTAGTTTTATTAGACATCGATGAAATTGAAAAAGGGAGGCTTTTTAAAATACGAGCTAGGCTGGGCGATACTTTGTTTGTGTTAATTAATATTTATGCTCCTAATCAGGGGAGGGAACAAGTTTTCATTTTTAATAAATTGAAGCAAGCTCTTTTTAACACTGATAATGATGATGTGGTGGTGTTGGGTGGGGTGGAGAGTAAAACGCTGTATTAGCTGTGTGTAAAAGCAGCTCATTTCAACCAGTTGCGGGGGCTGGTAGACTCTAGGTGGAAGGCTCACCTGTCAATAGAGGAGCGGCAGAAGCCAGTGTAGAGAATGTTTTACAAGCTGCCTCTCACCAAGAGAGTGGAAGACCTGCAGTGGAGGATCCTGCACTGTATGTTGTCTACAGGCAGGTTTCTTCACAGGGTTGACCCCAGTATCGGTGCAGTGTGCTGTTTTTGTTCTACAGAGATTATTTTCCATATGTTTAGCCAGTGTGAAAAACCGAGGCCACTTTTCTATCTCATACAGGAGCTTCTGCAGGGCCTAGGCTTTGTTTTTAATAAAGAATTGTTTATGTTTGGGGGTTCCCTACAGTTTTAAAATAAGCAACATGTGTGTTTTAATCAATTTTATAATGGGTCGGGCAAAACTGTCAGGCAAAAGAAAAACACACAAGAACAAACTCTCTGGATCTGGGCTAACCAATATTGTGCAGTTCAGGGCATTGGCGGTCAGCCAGGTCAGAGTGGGTTTTGCATATTTTAAAACGGTCAGTAACCTGGAAGGCTTCCAGGAGAGTTGATGTGTGGGAGATGCCTTGTGTGCTGTGAGTGAGGAGATGGAGCTCTAGTTTATGTTCTAGTTTTTTAATGGATTTTAATTGGAATGATCAATAAAAGATCTTAAAAGTCAAAGTCTCAGTCTTAATTCAATTCAATTCAATGGTGCTTGATTGGCATGACTAACGATTAACAATGTTGTCAAAGCAATTACATAATGCATTAAACAATATATCATGTAAACATTGTGAACGTGCGTTCACAAAATAAATAAAAATACATTATTAATTGCAAAAATACACATAATAAATACATTGAATAAAGTCAGAGTGAAAACTAATAGCTAGCAAACAGAATAATGTTAAAGATACAAATCGTGGTAAAATAATAAATAACACAACAATGTAATATAATGTAATATAATTATGTAATATAAATAACAAATAAAATGTAAAACTGATCTTTGATTAATCCCCCAAAGCAGTGCAGAGTGCTCACTGCATGTACCTCAGGCTGTGACAAGTGGCTACATATTGATCAGCCAGTGATGCTGTGTGTCCCTCTCCTAGGAGGACAAGCAGTTTTTCTGTCATGGGTGGGAAATGGAGGTGGGAGGTCAGTATTTTTTTTTAAATATGCCCCTTTTTTGGGAGTATTTATTACATTGTAGGAGAAAGTGTATCTCTGTCTCGACCTCTCCTGTCTTGTAGTGATCACACAGTCTGTCTCCGATTTTTTTGTGACGGCAGATTTTGATGGCCAGACTGTGGTCACTGAGCCTGCACTTGGTCAGGATCTGCCTCTGCTTTGTATCTCTGACAGTAAAGAGATACTCTGCTAGGGTAAAGTCTCATTTTAGGAGTTTTTGATTTGTTTAATAATTGGTTTACTCTAATTCTCTCTCTCTCTCTCTCTCTCTCTCTCTCTCTCTCTCTCTCTCTCTCTCTCTCTCTCTCTCTCTCTCTCTCAGTTTTGAACATATACTGACACACAAAAGAAACACAACACTCAGGTCTAATGGATTTAAATCAAATATTTTAAACATAGATAGCAAACAAAATCATAGAAATTGTGAACAAAAATACAGATCAAAGAATCAGGATAAGTTTTCAGTATGAAACTTGACACGTTAAAAAGTTAGTATCGGGTATGACACGATCCTAGCAGCGTTGATGCATAGACCTGATCAGCTTCTGGATAGAGTGCTGTGGGATGTTCTGCCACTCGTCCTGTGCAGCTGGCGAAGGTTGGCTGGTTGTGGTTGTCTCCTGTGGATGGCACTGGCGATTTGGTCCCACTGATGTTCTATGAATGAAAAAGTCAGTTCTTTTTCGACCGGTTTTCTTGAACTGGCAAAGAACTGTCAGCACGTTAACGTTAGCAACAAGACCAAGAACGTAATTATTTTATTCAAAAAAAAGTTTACGTAAATATGTCTAAGATTATTTAAGTAAAATTTTAAAATTCAGTTGAGTTTATGGTTTGAAACGGACTTTGCGAATGAAATACTTTAGTGACTTGAATCTCAGTATTTTTTCATAAAACAAGGACAATACTCTACAAAATGAGATGTTTAAATAACATTATGTAATGGCCCAATGAGCTATTGAACTAAACTTTCAAAGTGCATCAGTCAGTTGTGTGTGTGTGTTTGTATTATATAATATATATATATATATATATATATATATATATATATAATATATATATATATATATATATTCGTCCGTAGGTCCTTCTTGTTGTGTTACGAAAAATAAAAATTAAAAAGAAAAATCCTGGCTCCAAGTCAACCTTCTTTTTGTCAAAACAGAACACGTTTTAAAATATGGTAATAAGAGCAATTAATGAACCATCCTACATAAGCAACAAACTTTCCATATTAATTTACCCAATTAATATTACCAATTCCCAACTGCCACTTATTTGATCTCAGTCTCTGCCCCCTCCCATCCTGCACAGCAAACCAACCAGCTGTTCTCCTAATGAGAATGACGAGCATGCTGGGCATCTACGTTACTGAAGTTTAACCTTGTCAGTGGAGTCCCGATGGAAACACACAGCCTGTCAACTTCTATTTACTCTCCTATAGGACACCATGGAACTAACTGTTTTGATTTATTTATTTATTTTAATTATAACAGTACAACAGTCCAATATACGTCATAACACTACCACAAATGTAGGCAACGTCAGACCTTGTTTTAAACTTCCACTATGTGGATAATGCAAAACAGTTCACAATGAAAACAGACAACCGAACCTCATAAGGAGGCTAAACATGTCTATATCTGCAGGGTGTTTGTGCCATGTTGGAAGTGCTTTAACCACAGGTGGTAAAGGGTGCTCGAAGGGAATTTTGTCTGTAAATAAACACAAATCAAATTTTCTGAAATAATTTTATTATGGCAATAAAACATCTTTAGTATTTATTTTAAAAAATTAATTTTAAAAAAGTAACACTAAATATATGGCAGGCAGACTTGGAAAATGCCAAAAAGGTGTATTGCTGGCAGATGTGGAAACAACACCAAATAGGGTGTCTCTTTGTTTAAATTCCCAACTGAAACAAAACAAAAAAATGTATGGGAAAAATTTATGAAACTTAAAAGAGCAAATTGGCATGTTGCAACTCTAGATTCCTCTGCACTGTGCTCAGCGCACCTTACCAATGATTGTTTTGAACAAATCAATAATGCGAAAACATTTAAGCTATAGAGCCTGTGGATGCGGGCTCTACCGTGTGGTTGATGACTGCGATTGGAGTTATGCGTCCCGAGCCGTAGGCGAGGGCACTAAGAAAGTCAAGGTCATCTACCACATGGTAGAGCCCGCATCGAGAGGGCTCTAATGCTGTTAGAAAATGATTTACTTCTTTATTTTCTCTTTAAAACAAACTTTAAAACCTATATTTAACTTGAACTTCTGATATTTTGCCAGGTAACATTTTGCTGAGGAAAATAGTCCCTAACATAATTAGAATAGAAAAATGAAATACACATAGAAAAATTATTATTATTATTATTATTATTATTATTATTATTATTATTATTATTATGCTAACATATTGAGCTGCGAATTGAGCCTTCATTACAATGTCCTGTCACAGACATGATTTTCCTTGTCTCTAGACCAGCGTCAGAAAATATGTTTAATTAGCTTTTTATGTTATCAGATTAGTTGTAGGTTAGAATGTTTAGAGAAAAAGCTGGTATTTATGCACAGATTGATTTTAAAATGTAATTTACAATTAAGGACTTCAACGTTCCAGTGGGCACCTATGCAAAATAGAAGTCCACTAGATCTGGAAGCTGATTGGCTGTTCGCACTCAATCGTTTTTTAATTAGATTTAGACAAGAGACTTAAATTGGTACCTGGTGCAGTGCCAACTATCAATGCAACAGATCTGCAACAGCCCCCGATGAAAAAGAAACGGAGTGCAGTAAGAAAGCCTAACATTGCTGGTTTAAGGGTCCCCAATAATGTGTTACTTGATATGGATGCAAGGTATGTAGCCGGAGCGCTTTGAAATTAACCATGTATATGAATTATTTAATTTAAAAACTCATAAGATTTTTTCTCGTAATTTTTTAATTGTATTTTTTATCTTTTAATACCGTGGCTGTTGTTACAGAAATATGAAATGGAAGTTCGTCGCTACGTGTCTATTGTCATTTTCTTCTGACTACTTGCACAGAAGATCAGATGATCGTATTATTTACCTCCCCCACAGGGTAAGCAGAAATACACAAGTTTTACAAACAAATGTCTGCAATTAATTTTTAGTCCAATTAAATTATTTTATTTTTAACAGATCTTGTAAGAGTCTTGTAAAGATCACAAAAGCATACATGACAGTGCGGCAAAAGATAGCTAAGAGGACAGCAAGGTGTAGTGTAGGCGTGGAAAGATATCAGATAGCAGTCCAAACACCAAAAGCGTAGGTAAGAGTACAATTTAACATGGTAGTAACACAGTAACATTTTGTAAAGGTACTTTCATAAACACAAGATACTACCATATTCCACAATTAGGGCACTTCCTGAGTTGCATACATACAGTGCCGAGAAAACCTTTGTGAACCCTAATGATAATTATAGAAATTCTATAGTTTTACCATAATAGTCTTCTTGAATCAAATATCTTAAATATCCAAAAGGGTTTATATTAACCAATTCCATATCTTTTGAAAAAAAAAAATGATGTATGAATTAGACAAACATTGAGTAATTAAGATTCAGGGTATGTGAAAAAGTAAGTGAACCCCTGGTTTTATCAACTCAATTAAGGGGATAATTAGAATCGGGTGTTTAAATAATTAGATAGATTTTCAGGGCTGAGTTTGGGAGGCCCCACTCTATATACAGATTAGAAACTTTGTGAGTTTGGTCTTCACCATACAGGCGAGTGCAAACACATCACGCCATGATC
Organism: Polyodon spathula; assembly: GCF_017654505.1. Classification (NCBI taxonomy): domain Eukaryota; kingdom Metazoa; phylum Chordata; class Actinopteri; order Acipenseriformes; family Polyodontidae; genus Polyodon; species Polyodon spathula. Next base: position 30,038,422 of record NC_054547.1, read on the forward strand.
AAAAGAAATTTCTGAGGACCTCAGAAAAACAATTGTTGATGTTAGTCTAGATTTTGATCAGTCTAGAAAGGGTTACAAAACTATTTCTCAGGATTTGGGGCCCCACCAATCCACTGTCAGACATATAGTCTACAAATGGAGATAGTTCAAAACCACAGTCACTCTACCCAGGAGCGGTCGTCCTACCAAAATCTATCCAAGAACAAACTGAAAAATCATCAAGGAAGTCCAAAAGAACCCCAGAGTAACATCTAAGGATCTGCAGGCCACTTTCGTCTTGGCTAATGTGAGTGTTCATGACTCAACTATCAGAAAAAGATTGAACAAGAATGGTGTTCATGGAAGGATAGCCAAGAGGAAACCATAGCTCTCTAAAAAGAACATTGTTGCCCATCTGAAGTTCGCCAAAGAGCACATATATGATCCACAAGACTGATGGAACAATGTTCTCTAGACAGAAAAGTCAAAGGTAGAACTTTCTGTCATCAATGAGAAACATTATGTTTGGCGAAAACTAAACACTGCATTCGAACAGAAGAACCTCATCCCAACCGTCAAGCATGGTGGTGGGAGTGTGATGGTGTGGGGCTGTTTTGCTGCCTCAGGACCTGGACGGCTTGCCATCATTTTCACAACCATGAATTCTGCATTGTATCAGAAGATTATAGAGGAGAATGTCAGGCCATCTGTGAGATGAATCTGAACCGAAAGTGGGTCATGCAGCAAGACAATGATCCTAAACATACAAGCAGATCTACAAAAGAATGACTGCAGAAGAAGAAATTTCATGTTTTAGAATGGTCTAGTCAAAGTCCGGACCTAAACCCCATCGAAATGTTGTAGCCAAAACTGAAGCGAGCTGTCCATGCAAGGAATCCCTCAAATGTCACCGAGTTAAAGCAGTTCTGTAAGGAGGAATGGGCGAAAATTCCTCAAAACCGATGCGAGAGACTGACCAACAGTTTCAGGAAACGTTTAGTTGAAGTCATTGCTGCTCAAGGGGGTGCCACCAGTTACTGAATCTAAAGGTTCACATACTTTGTCACACATGGATATTGAATGTTGAATCATTTGTGGATAAATAAATGTTGAAAAAGTATCATGTTTTTGTGTTATTTGTTTAACCAGGTTATCTTTATCTATTCTTAGGACTTAGATTAAGATCTAATAACATTTTAGGTTTGAAATATGTGAAATATGTGAAAATCCTAAGGGGTTCACAAACTTTTTGTCGGCACTGTAAGTATTGACATCCCCTGCCTGGACTCAAATAATGTACCTACAATCTTTACTGGTACTTGCTAGGATGAATATATAAAATATATAAACTTCAAAAACATATCATTGTTAAATAAGTATAGTTTAATTAACAGATTTTTTTTTGCAAACACTTGCTAGCTCCTGCGTAGCAATGCTGTTTCTGTTCCTCTTCCCTTCCCTGCACATGTAATATATTGCAACGAGTGGAGTTCTATAGCATCCGCTGAATCAGACTCCCTGTTTACCAATACTGCTTTCCGGCAACTTTTGTGTAAAACGGAACACTGGAGTTTGTTTTGAGGTATCCAAACTAGTTATCTTTCGCAAGAAGGACAATTTAATTGAACTAACTTTTTTATATACCACCTCCGGTTCCACAGAGACCTGAGTATTAGTTTAGCGGGAAGTTGAGTCCAGTCAGATGCATTGTAGACTTTGTAGTTTCTCAACAAAGGCTTGTATACCAGTGCTAGCATGCAAGCATGTAAAAAAAAAACATCTACCGCCAGTTTTTGCACAAGAAAGCAATGTTGTATAATAATGAAATCTGAAAACTATTCAGTCAGTATGTGATTGCAACTTAAAATATCGGTCTGTATTATAGCTCTTGACTTTTGTATTGTATAATTTTTTTAAGGTTCACATTATTCAGCTGTATACACATTTAGTAATACTACAAATTGTTTTATAGAATTAGGCAAACATTTTAACCAGAAGTTGCTATTTGTGATCACATCTATTAATCACAAATTATTAAGCAATAGAACCAAATTCAAAACCAGGAGACTGTAGCCCACAATATTTTCAATCGATATACTAAGATTTTATAAACTTGACATTTCTGAATTTCTTTTTAACATTCAGTATAAAAATGTTTTACTTCATGTAGAATACACACAAATGTCTTGCAGTATTCCTCATTAGAATTTGTCTTAAGCAGTAAGGGACTTTGCTCTACAATGCCTTGCATTTTTCATGAAACTGATTTATGGAATGCAGATACATTTATGTGGGAGAAATCTATCTTCCCTGTGTCTTCTGTCCTGAAAGTTAATAATTGCATCTGTTGTTCAATTAAACATAGACTCTTGGAATGTGTTGAACAAACTCTTTTTATCAGATTGCTTGGTAAATGCAAGGTGAAATGTAACAACTACTGAGTCAATACTAATTTCTAAAGCATTTTATAATAACTTTTCACTGCATTTAATTAGTGCCGTTCCCACTTCTTGATGTTATCTGAGCATTGTGATAGATATGACTGTAATGATCAGGGAGGGAGGCATTTCATTTATGAATAATAGTCACTATATTAATATTAATGTTGAAAAGCAGCCTGTGTCAGAGGTAGGACTTGCATGAAAAATATTACTTATGTACTTTCTGTACCTAATTAGCTGCTAATACTCTTGGTGCTTGTAAGATACAATTTGAGTGCATAGCTAACTAATGTCTTAGTATTCTGCAAATAAATCTTCACAGCAATTAAATCCCTTGTTAGTGTTAAAATGCTGCCGCGCTGTTACTAGGAGGGACAGTAGGTTCAAAATACAGTATTGTTGAATACCAAAGAGGCAGATTTTAGAAGTTGGCAAGTTTCAACATCTGTGAACCAATAGGGAATTCAGCACGTGTCATGACTCAAAAGGATTCTCTGCTGAAGACAGATTGTAGTTCATGACCATCCCATAAGTTAACAGACAACCCTACATCACCTTGTGAAGGGGTACTCTCTGCCCCTCTGCATGTTTTGTATTATTTTGTATTTGCTGTGTTATTATTTTATTACGTATTATGTTTGGTAGGACGAGCAAGGTGCTGTTCCATTATTTGTTATTGTTTTTAAAATACCTCATGAAAATGCGTGACTGTCAGCTACTGATTATTCAATTAGCTGAAAGTCACGCAGAATTATTAAACCTGTACAAAATGTGACAAGGGGTTAATAGGATAATTGATAGCTAGTTAATCCCTCGGTCACCACCATAAGAACTTGCAGCTTCAGCTGCATGGGGTTGAGAGTTCAGCAGTGGAAAACAAGAGTCAGAGAGAAGAGGTAAAACAGTAACTATAAAGAAAACAATTGCTACTCGTGCTAGAACAACCAGCACAATACTTATCATTATCGTTTATTTGTTTGTTTGTTTTGATCCACATGCCCTTTTGTTTTATGAGAGTTTTTTGCTTTATTAATAAACGCGCCACAGCGCTTTCCATACCCAAGTCAGCTGTTATGTCAATTGTCTTCCTGGCCTAACGTTGCCACCAAAGCCATCCTACTCACACACCTTAGGAAGTATCTTATTGTCATTTTGTTTACTGATTGAATGCAGTAGTAGCTTCATATGTTGAGAAGTATTTGGAAGTGTGAAGTTAAAGGTAATTAACAGAGGAACAATAAGGACCATCATCCTGTGATTTTACTCTGTCCATCAGCAAGTGTCACAGATAGTTTGTGTGGCGAAGTCAGACCAGGAAGTATAGGACACTGTTTGGTGAGTGAATGCGCCGTTGTGCCGGTTTATTATAAAACAAACCATTGAACAAAACAAAACACACGGTGGCACGGTGGCCAAAACAGACAAACAGAACACGGACCTACAACAAGTATCGTGCTGAACTGTTTCAGCACAAGTAGCCATTGTTATTTCTTTCTTTTTGGTTTCTCTTTACCTCCTGACTCTCGTTCTCTCCTCACACCCAAACACAGAGAAAGAAATGCGTGCTGCTTTTATCTACAGCTTCGCCGGGACTCTATTGCTAATTAATCATTCAATTGAATCCCGGCAGTCTGCAAGTGAACTAATTGTGCAATATAGAAATAAAATTGTATATACAAATACACCCTTTACTCTGCATACATAACCCACATTCCTTGCACCACTACACACATACATATAAACAATAACACACTACATAAAACACAAAATACGCACAGGGGCAGGGATACCCTGCCACAGTAAGTAAGGCTCAATAAAGGATATGTTTACCTAATAAAATAATATACAAGGACTGATGACATGTATTTCAAACCTCCATACCAGAGTATATAAGTCATTAAAAAAGCATTTAGATGGAAACCACAAGAGAACTGTGATCGTCTGATGTACTGAAATCTTACGACTGGTATTGCGTGGCAAGGGACAAGCAATTGTGCAACCGGCAAAATGGATGATTGTTTTTCTTTTAACAATTGTACAATTAATACAAAAAGGATGGAGGTAACCATTTTAGTTCTTCTCAATTGATAGTATTATTTAGAATACAACATATCCAGATATTGCATTTGGATTGTATGCAATCAAAAAATAATCAATACTTGAAAAAATATAGGGATATGAAACATCTACACCACTGACACTAGTCTGCAGAATGTAATTCCCTAAAGCCCTTGGCACAGTATTAATTCCATTTGTTTAAGGTATATACTTTGAGATTCTTTTCTATAGAGCAGTGAAGCATTTAGTTTTGGAGCACAAAGTAAATTACCCGTATTCATCTTCTCAATTCATTACCAGGTTTTGAAAGGGGGAATTACAATTAATAGATTTTACATTAAATGTTCTGAGTGAAAATGGAACCATTGCACCCATTTTAGCATTCATCACAAGTTGCAAAGTAAAAGACCAGGGAACAAGCCTTAATACATTGACTGTTGACACTCAAAACATCATAATTTTTCCCTCAAGACTGCTGCAATAAGACACAGCGACCGTGAATGTTAATGGTTACATTTCTATTTCAGGGAACCGGGGTTATGATAAAAACCTAACGTTCCCTTTCGAGTACGAAATGTAACCATTACCTCATGGGTAGACATACCAAAGCTGTCGCAGGGAATTTGCAGACCAATTGAAAGCTACAAGGCACGGCAAAGCCGACCTTGTGCATTACCATGAGGAACCCAATACCAGTATTAAACAATACCAGGCTAAAAACATTTATGCTGTAAGGGTCGAGCTTGAGGCTGCCCTTAACACTCTTGTTCCAAACCCAGTGTTTTGTGGATCCACGACATTCAGCTGATAGAACCATGTAAAAGTGTGGGACGTACCCCACACCGCTGCATTGCAAATGTCTCTGACAGTTGCACCCTGGAATAAAGCCCACCAAGTTGCCATGCCCCTGGTCGAATGGGCAGTGAGCATCTCTGGAGGGGAGCAAGTTGGCTCGTTCATGTGCAGTCTGAACCATATCTGTGATCCATCTTGATAGCCTCTGTTTAGACAGAGCTTTCCCATGGGACAGCCCCATAACAAAAATTGATCAGACTGCCTCCAACATTTGATTTTCTCCACATAATGTGCTAGTGCCCACAACTGGCACAGCCCTCGCAATGGTACTACAAACATAGACCAGAGCGGCAATGAAACACTGCGAGAAGGACTGCAAGCAATCAGACCCGCAGTAGAGCTGAGCCCAGCCACTGCTATTGAATCGGAAGGGTAACCTCATTCGTTGTACAGAAGTACCAGCGGGAACGATAGCATGCCTGGGACCCACAGTTACCACAGGAGAGATATAGGGATGCCCACATTTATTGCTTTTTGGCTAACCAACAGATTGAAACCCAAGGAAAGCCTACTATTGAGTCCTATCAGTCTTCACACAAAATCTGCAAGCACATCTTAATGTGGTACAGTGACACTGTGGGAAAAGCTGCAAGCAGATTGACCCAGCGCGTGCGTTTCTGTTCAACGCGGGACAGCTGAGCCCAGCAGCTACGTTAGTATTTTTGTAAAAAAAAAACACAAAAAACCCCCCCAGAAAATACAACAGAATTTCTTCTCACAAAAAACAGTAAATCAATCAATTACCGATATTTTAATATATTTTTTATAATAAAAAACAAAATTTTTATTTTACGCTTCAACCAAAGCTAGCAGCTTACAGAGAGCATTCAATCCCAGGGAAGGGGCAGTAGAGCTATCAGCTTCGAGCGGAGCACAGGGCCACTGAAGGACTAACGAACAACCACGACTGAGTGCACAATAAGTTAAGAAATTTTTACTAAAACAAGTAAAAATAACAATTTGCAATAATTGGTAAACACAAGTGAACAATAATAATACAATCAGATATAATACCATGATTGTAGATCTATCTCTTGGGTCAATGAAAAGGGACAGTGAAGATGTTTTGAGTGTCAACAGTCTCTTTTATGTTCTTGGGGGCGGCACGATTATGTCACAGGCACTACGTGCAGCTTTGGAATACACTATGTAACACAATTTTTGTTCCTGGGTAGTAAGTGTTATTTCCTAATTGCTTAAATTCACAACATATGAATCCAAATTAACATGTATTTATACTAAAGTAATACAAAAATGACTACAAAAGATTTAGAAGTGAGTAGTTTTTTGAGATTTACGATTATACTGTAAATACAGTATAATCGTAAATCTCGAAAAACTACTCACTTCTAAATCTTTTGTAGTCATTTTTGTATTACTTTAGTATAAATACATATTAATTTGGATTCATATGTTGTTTTTTTCTGACTTTATGTGAACGAAAAGACACACATTTGCCCGTTTTCCCATTGGAAATAGTGATATTTTGAAATATCACTGTCCTGGTCACAAAAGCAAAGTTTGTGGGGAATAATAGCCATTTTCTATACTTTTGAGGCATAAGCAATTAGGAAATAACACTTACTACCCAGGAACAACAAAAAAAAAAAAAAATTGTTACACAGTGATATGTATTCAGGTTAGATGGTATCAAAGGGTTAATATCCATGAGGTAATGGTTACATTTCGTACTTGAAAGGGAGCAAACATTTGTAAGTCTTTTACTAGTCAGCAAGTATTTGATGCAAGCATGGATACAGCACAGGAGAACGAATCAACTAAACTGGCCTAATGATTCAACACACTAGTGTGCTAGTGGCCCATTCATTAGAAATGATGATGCTACTGTCAAACTGCAATTACATGATTCAAATCTGATTGAAAACAGGCACTGGCAGACACTATCTGAATGAGAAACTACAGATGTTTCAGCTTAGCTGTTTAGTTGTAAGCACTATTGAGGCAATTACTACTTCACTGGAGGTCAAAGTACACTTCTAGAACGTGCACATTGCTTTATTTACCTTACCTTGTTGACTCTACAGTTTCTATATACATTTACAAGCTTCCCTTGATCCACTACATCCTTCTGTGAATAGAACAGGTAGGATCCTGCTTCTACTTTCCACTATGGGATACATAATGCATTCAATGAAAATAATAAAACAATAATTTGATGTGCAACATTAAAATTGGGATATACACTTCAAAACACTACTAGAAATAAAGAAAACATCAGTCCTTGTCAGAAATAATAATAATAATAATAATAATAATAATAATAATAATAATAATAATAATAATAATAATAATAATAATAATAAAAACTGCTATTAAAACAGCTCTGATGAATCTTTACATTTTATCTTGACATCAGGAATATTTACTGATAGTCTGTTTTGACATCCAAACAGCTGTCCCACCTCCAAGAAAGGAAATCTAGTTATTATACTGTACCAGCCACTCACTGAAAAGACTCCTAGCTATGAAAATAGACATCTTGAATAGTTCAAACCAGGTCAACCATTTGGCTGCAGTCTAAACAGATCTCCTGGAAGGGGAACAGTCTTTGAATCAGCAACTTCAAAACAGATTCAATCTGTAATACCTGTACTAGAATATCTAATATGTTGCTATGGACCCCAAAGGTCTAGACGGAAGTGGATATACTTTCCCATGTATTGATGGCATGATGTTAGCAGGGAGTCACTCATTACATAATAATCATCTACAAATCAACAAAGAACTGTAGCTTATGACATGGTGGACAACCCGCAAAGACATCTCCGTGTGAGTCACTGAGGTGATGCAATTATAAAAAAAAACAAAAAAAAAGCACTGAATCTAATGAGGAGGCTCTGCAAGTTGTAATTTTTTTTTTTTTCTAATGTGGAAAAGGCCAACTAAGTTGCACTAACAAGGAGACTGATGACTGCCAATGCTGTAATGCTAATAGACTTTTCACACTCTTCAAACTCCAATAAAAATACATGTATTTATTTATATCATTAAAAGAACACACACAAAAAAAACTTGTTGGTCCACATTAGACCTTCATCATATAAACAGGAGCAAAAACTTGCTTTCTGATACTTAGGTGCCCCTATGGAGTTAATCCAGTGACCACTCATTTTAAGTGCTTAGCTACAGTACAATAATTGGTATTATATTATCAGACTGTAAAATAATATTTAGCTGTTTCCAGGAAAGTATTTGTGGTTGAACCTGAGCTGCACAATCATATCCTTGCGTGTTTTTTTTTTTTTTTTTTTTTTTTGCCTTTGCTAATTGATTCAAATTATGGGTGAATTGTCACGGAAATATTAAATGGACAATTAATCTGAGACTGAAAAGGATATAGCATAATTGTTCTCAAACAAATGTGTCCCAAGGACTTGCTGAACAAAACCCAGCACACTCACACAAAACCAGATAATGTCTGTCCATAGGGGAACTGCTTCATAGAAAAAAAATCTTAGCAATACATTAATGATTATTTTACATTTAAATGATATGCATAATACATTGATATAAATATATACTTTGCAATGTTAAAGTTAGTCATCGATGTAATCATAAGAGATCAACAGTTCAGCTCCAGTTCTTATTTCATTCAACTCTGAAAATCAAACGGAAATTGATTATTAATGTTCTCAAATGCATATTAAAAGAAGTGCTGCTGTACAGTACATCAGATAAATATAATTATGTATAAGGACAAGCAGAGATCCTGGCTCTTGCAAGTTAATCAAGACCATAACATATCAACCAACCAACACAATTCCAGCTTGTTAGCAAAGTAAGAAATGTCATAGGAGTCAGTGTGGTCCATAGGTTAAATTTAGTCCAGGGCTTGTAACCAGAAGGTTCAAATCCCACCTTTGCCACTGACTGACTCACTTTGTGACCCTAAGCAAGTCACTTAACCTCCTTGTGCTCCATCCTGAGGATGAGATGTTAAATTGTAAGTGACTCTTAGTAATGATAGTTAATTCTTAATTAATGAGTAGTAAAATAAATTAGTTGAAACAGTATTCACTACTAACAACATGACACCCCACTAATGACATTTGAAAAACAATTTGGGCAATAACAGTAAAACACATTATTATAAAGTGAATGTCTCGAGCTAAAAAAAAAAAAAAAAAAAAAAAAAAAAAAACACACACATGGAAACTCCAGCAATGATGGTTTTCAATATACAAGTGTAGAGCAGAATAGACTTTAAAAAAAAAAAAAATAATTCTTAGCTTGTTTGGCAGCTACTGGAGGAATCAATGAATTTCGACTTGTCATCAACTCACCATTCAACACATAACGCAGAACATAAAAGAGTGGTGTCTTGTTACATTATTAGTAGTAGTAGTCGTAGTCCTATTTAAATGCCTAAATAGGCAATCGTCACCTCCAGCCGTCATTTACGACGGCTGGAGAAAAAAATACAAATTAGCATCCTCTTAATAGAGGATGCTAAATAGTTAGGCATTTAACTAATTAAACGAAAACTGGTCAAAAATACTGTAAATTAAATATTCAAAACAAAAGGGGAGGTGGTACAGAGCACGCCCCCTAGAGTCCACTGGTCGACAAACGATGCCATGTCGCCAGCAGACTCCGCGTGGGCGTGCTCTAAATTAACCCTAGACCGGAGGAGGGCCCTGAACATGGCCCCGCAGTCAAAGAGACCTTCCCCGCTCATCTTCCGAGTAGCAGTAGTAGTAGTAGTAATCCTTTTTAAATGTCCAATATGGGACTATTCCAGACATCAAGACAGCTAGAGAAAAAATTCAATTTAGCATCCTCAACAAGCGGATGCTAACAGATATGGATATTTAAATAATTTTACCCCTATAAAAATGTACCATGTTATACAATGGTAAAAGTGATAAAAATCCAAGGTATACCATGGTTGATTATAATAATATTATAATAAACCATGATATACTGCAGTGTACCTTGGTATACCAACATAGGTATATCTTTTCACCCATGTTGTACCATGGTATATGTAAACTTTTAAAGGCAACTGTATGCTGGTGTTCTAATAATGTGAACCTTTGAATTGCATAAAGTATTTATAATTACATTATTTTTATTTATTTATTTATTTGTTACAAGGTTAACTGATAGAAACATCAACATTCAATTGCAACATGCCATTTTCACTTGTGTTAACTGGTCAATGATAGTGGCCAATCTTTTGATTCCAGGTCTAAGCTTGATAATAATAGTTAATTGGTTAGGATACTATATGTTCCAAAGCGTTTTTCTTGATTACCTAAATTAAATAAATAGATTTTGGGTAGATAAATTGTTGCATTCTCAAAGCAATATGAACTGTTTAGTCTGCTTTGGACAGTATATTTAATATTTTATTTGTATAAAAATATAACAAATCAATATATTATACATTAACAGTTTACCTTGTCCATGGAGGTGTCTGAATTGAAATTGTGGTCTTGTGTGCGCTGGAAAAAAAACAGATTTAGATCGGTTCTTTGGTTTGAGTAGTAAATTGAACATATTTAATGCTAACTTTATAAATACATTACCAAGTTACATTAATAGTGTTTCATTGGGTTTTGTAGTCAAAATTTACCAGTTTCGTCAATAGTGTTATCTTCAACAATATGGTGAGCAACTGAGCCCTAAAAAAATTAAGAAAAAAAAAACAAAACACGGATATACATTTTAAAATCAAAATCCATCAATTCAATTTCAATTATTTTTAAATAACTTACATTTTCGTTAGTAGCCTGACTATCCAATTTTGTGTTGTCCTTGGAACATCGCGGTCGAGATCTGTAAGGTATATTTTGTATCTAATAATACAAGATGCTTTGTTTTTTTGTGGTCTAAAAGACATGGCAATCATTAAAATGCAGTAAACAAAATCCTGCAAAACATCAGTGGTCTTCCATTTTACTGACTTAGAACTATCTTCTGCAACAACAACCTATTTAACAAATTCTCTCCTTTATCGCGTTTACAATTAATCTTGGGAATTGTAGTTACCAGACAACTTTCAGCCGTCAACCTTTTGTAGTCTGGTTTTAAAAAGGAATAAAATTGCCATGGTGTACTGAGTAATGGTAAACTTTGTCGCGTGAATGGGTAGGGAGACGAGTGCGGAACTAATGTTCTTTCGTCAACGCAGGCTACCTGGAGAAATCTGCTTGTGGTGAAAAAAAGAAGTTTGCACTTTTGGACTTTTTTACAGAAGAAACTGTAGATATTGGGGAGAGTTATTTTATTCAAGACAGTGATTTAGAATGGTGGAATAATGAAACAGGTGACTTTTCTGTCGAGTGCAAAGTGGTCCGCCAGAAAGAAGAGCAAAATTGTACCTGCAAATGGTAATTCGATTCCATGGCAAGTAGTTTGCTATTTTCCATAATTTTACAAAGATGTACATAATGTGTAATTTATACCAATGTAAAGTGGCCCATTTGATATAAAACTTAATTCAGACAATGTGTTAAACCTTCTCAAGCATTTCGAAAAAAAAGAAAAAAATCAGTTATGCTCTAGTTTAGCAAGGAAGGAGAAAGTTGTTTCAATTTTTTTTGTCATGGTATTTTTCATTTGATGGTAAATTCTCTGATCTTGTTCCCTAAAGAAAAAAAAAAATATATATATATATATAATCCTCGATTTTAATTATTTTGTTAAATACTCTGTATTCAGACCTGTTTAACTTGTATAGATAATGGGCAGGACTTTGTGGACACCATGAAGAAACCTTTAGATGGCCAAAATTTGAAAGCACAAATGCAGAGAACATGGGAAGAGGGGGAAGAGGTAGATTTCAGATGCTTGTATTGTACTTTTAACTATTGATAAAATGTCTTTTAATAGAGTTTCCTGCTGTTGTACAGGACCTGAAGTGTGTGGTTGAAGCTATGAAACAACTAATATCACCTATGCCTACCCCAGCATGTTTCACAGCCATCTAAGACAACCAGACCAGAGTCAGGTGACCTGAGTACTGAGAGTTCAGGTTACATGGAGCTGAGATAACACAGATAGCAATACAACAGACACCTGTTTTATTAAATTTACATTAATATTTCATTTAACAATTTTTGGTATAGATTTATGTATTTGCCAATTTTGTTTATTTATTCTTTAATGTATATCTGGTTTTACTTTGCTTATCAGTATATTTATTTTGTTGTTGAATGGCTACAGTGCCATGCCAGATGTAGCTGATAAAAGTCACTTGTGTGCCATTAACTATTATAAAACAGCAAGTGAATCAGCCTTGCTTTCATTTAACAGATACCTAAAATATTTTATATGAAAGTATAATTAAATTATTATAGTATTTTTCTGTAAATGGTGTAATGAATATGTTCCAAGTCATGAAGCTAAACTTTTGTAGTATAGCCTATTGTCTGTATTTTTGACTATTACCGGCTTGTGTAAGTAATAACAAAGATGTATATAAACACCAAAGCAAAACAAGTGGAAATGTGTTTTTACCACAAAAATAATAATAAAAAAAATATCTTTTTTTCTTAGTTTTCCAATCCAAAAAGCTTAATACAACTAGTAAATAAATGCTGCCCAAGAAAATTCATAAATGACCTTCTCTATGGCTTGTACAATAATACCATTCTAGCATGTTATTCTCTGACTGGTGTTCCAAGCTGGAAATCTTCAGAAAAAGCACCACCAAAAGCACAACTGGATGTAGAACAAGAACACTTGTTAAGTGTCATGTTGTGCATTTAGGCCAAACGTATACCCATGTAACATTTGAATGCTCAAGGTGAAAGTCAGAAGTCCAGAGGTTTGAAGTGAAAATACAGACATTAATTGTAATAACAAAGAGGAACTATTTTGGAATGATTCAAGGCAGGTTTGTAACCGATTGTCTTGTTTGCAAGTATAGTCACAAGCAGCATAGCTCACTTTACCTTGGTCATTAAACTAAAAACTACTGGGTTTTTAAAGTTCACTTGGTTCTAATGAAGTCATTTCTTCCTTGAAATACTTTTAAATTTAAATGTAAATAAATTTACAGGGCTTGTAGAGTCAGTATTACAATGCCCAGTTACTGTAAATCTTCCACAGGAGAAACTCAAACTTACCTTTATTTTTTATTGCAATGGAAGATTTATTTGCCACAGAAAAGTAAGGCCAAGATATCGTACAGTAAATGTATTATCCCCTTTCTGCTGAGGCTCTGGTCACAGTGCTAGAAAAATGTAATACATTTTTGAGTCAGCGCTTTAACACAGGGCTGTACAATCCATGACAAAGTCTGAGGTACAAGTTTTCAGGTTCAGAAAATGAAATGTAAAACTTATTGGTTGTCAACATTGATTTTTGCAGCAGATAGCTAAATTCATTCCAAGTTGTACAACAAAAAACAAAGCTGACTATTTTTTTAACCAAGTGATCTTGGGTGAAATGTCAGTCAAACATTTTCTTTTTCAGTTTTCTCAGTAAACCACGTATGTTTTCTCTTTACAGCTGTGGTAAGGTGTCAGTTTCCTGCAAGATCCCCATCTGATGTCAGGTACTATATTAGAGATGTAAGGTTCAGAAGTGAAAGCTGCAACAAAGTTCTGAGTAATAGAAACCTTTTTTTTTTTATCATTTTGTTTGAGGTATCTATTTTTTATTTATTTATTTTTTAAACAAAGGCATCTGTATTGTTAAAACCATCCTTGCTAGGAAATGTGAAAATGTGTTTACTGAAGCGTGTTTGTCCTGCCACAGTGACCAAATGAAAAAAATGAGATGCAAGTAATACCACTTAATTTGTTTTTGGGTGCCTATACTTTAAAAATAATGATGCATGCATTTACAAAAAAGGTGTTCATTTCATGTTGTTTGGACATTGTTTTTTGCAAGTGTAGAGCTGATTAAAAAATAGATTAAAGTGTTTCCTAACCCTGGTCCTGAAGGATCACTCTCTCCTCTGGATTTTGTTTCAACTGAGTTGTCAGTTACTTTATTGAACACTTATTTGAACTATCGCCACCTGTTTTAAGAGTTGAAAACAATGGACATGTTTTAATGAGGCCAATTAAGGGTTCAATTAAGTAATTGAGAGCTCTGCTGGAACAAAAAACAGGTCCGTCAGGACCAGGGTGGGGAACCACTGCTTTACAACTGAAGTAAACATTATACTAATCTACATGTGATTTTTTTTCAAAGGGCTTAGTTACTTTTGAGGTCTAGAAATCACTACATTGTTTGGTAGTTGATTCTTATATCAGTAATTATTATAAACAGAGTGCACTTTATATATCTGTGGACATATACATATGCAGAGTAAGAAATGTTTTGTAACAGTGTAGCACTTCTTTGTCAGAACGAAGCCTACTGTCAATCTAAAATAAACAGTTGGCTGCCTCTTCCTTCATCCAAGTTTTGTACTTTAACTTTTTAAAACTTCTAACTTTCTGTAACTCAGCCTTTAGATCGATGTGTGAGGAAATTATAACTAAATTATCTATATGCAGACAGATATATATGGTCAACATATTATTAATTATTTTCATTTTCATCATACAATTATACATGTAATGGTTTTGCTGGACTTCGACGAGATTAATATCCCTTGTATCATCGACTTTGGCAGCTTGCATCTGGCACTGCAGGGATATTCACGACATTGTGTACAATACTGTACTGTATATAAAGTATTACGAGTATGTATGTTCACGTTTACCATTAAAACCAAATTGAGCATCAACATACTGGTGTGGCAGGTCTTAAGAAGCATGTTCTTACTGTAAATATATAATGTGAAGCAAGTGTGAAATGAAAAGAAGCAGGTCTAGAGCCAGTAAATATCTTCTAATTTCATAGCCACAGCAGGGCCCACTTGCAGTGAATTGCTATTACTGCTGTAGTGCTGGTAGAGTGGAAGGATCGTAATAGGATCAGTTGACGCAATCAACATCAAAACTCACAGAAGGCACTTTGGATTCCTCAGTCACATTAACTACGTAAAATACAAATTTAGTTTTACATCTAAATCCACCAGTTGTTGTTAAATAACAATACATACCCTTGGCATTACCTGTCTACTAAACAATTATGTTAGTCCATGCTTCAGACCGCTTTCTCCTGTCACATGGCAGATGCCATCGGCAAGTAATCCAACAGGATTAGGGATAGCACTGCCAAAAATGTGACAGACTAATTGAGTTTTTTAGGGTACAGTACGTCATCTCATACTCATTATCTCAAAGGAGGTTCTATTGTATAATATCAAAGATGCAAATGTTTTAGTTTTTTTTTTGATAATGAAACAGTTAGGGTCACACTAAGTTAAATAATGTATTAGTTTACATAAATAATAAAATCATGTAATACTGCCTAATAAAGTGTATAACACCCGTTAGAACACATTGATAAAATCACTGACGTGTTTGTTTCCTTGTGTTTGTTTCTCATTTGGATTTTTCCATTTTTAGGACAATGCTTTTTGCTAATGAATTGATTGTTGAACTTTGTCAGCTGGTAGTGTCTCCAAACTGCCATTGCATTTAGGTTTGGATCTCCCTGGAACAAATGGTGTTGGCTTGTTAAACAGCAAAAAGATACTTCTTGAAGACTTAAAACCAAATCAAACCAATGAGATCCTTTATAATGACTTTTGTTGTATGAGCTATCTTATAACCTATATAAACTACCTATATAATGCACAAGCAATCAGTTCGATATTAGTGAAAGGTTTAAATGCACAGCATGTAGACGTGGTAGTGCAGATAGGGGTTTTTTTATACACTATACTGTACAAACTACATATTTAATGCAAGGTTATCATGAGCATGATCTAAAAATGGTATGAATTAAATGTAAGGTAATCACATGTGTTTGTTTTTTAGCTAGTGTGGACATGCAGAGTATTTATATGTACATAAACAGCTTTCAACAAACACATTTCTACGCGTTTTTTCAGCATACACAGTTTAATTCTGTAGAATTCTTTCATTTCTAGAGTTTATTATGCCATTAGTTGTAGCATTAATGAGTTCAGTTTGAAACAAACATTTTGTCTTAATGGTGCTCGATACAAACTTATTCTAAACATGAATTTTAATCAAAATTACTGCATGGAAAACATACTTGTTTTATGAATAGAGTTATTATTGTCATGGGCACAGAAAAACTAAAAGTAGACTAATTTGACACCAAACTGTCTCACAGGTGGCTCAGCTGCTACATAACAAATAGCTTTGGGAACATTCAGACTGTCACATTATTGACCTCCAAGAGAGGGTGGCTGCAGCAACTCTTCTGACAGAGCTGCTAATGGGTCTGGTTTAAAAGGAGCAGGCAAATTACACACCAGGTCTTCTTAGGTATTAACCACTGTGCTTCAGAAATAAGGACTCACCCAACAAAGGTTAATTTAGTTAGATTAGTCTGTAACAAATTACTTTTCTTTTGTTTTTATAGCATTGCATATTTTATTAAATGAGAGGTGAGTGCTTGCGTGTGAATGTTAAGCTGTGTTGAAAATATTCTATAAAAGTTATTTACAGAAAGGTTAAAGGAACATCCAGTATTAAGTCAATTATGATTTAAAGAGTAAAGGGAAAACAGAAAAGAATGCAATTAGCTGAAGTTCTTGTCACTGAACTGTTTATAAGTGTATTTAATTAAATAAACCCTGCCCTATCATTACAGTGCAGTGGTAAATCTATTTGTACAAAGCTTATGAACCAAGTATTACCATCATACAGTATTTTTTAATAAAATGGAGACTTTTTTAAAGTCCTGTGTGTAGGGGCCATTACATCTTTCAGTTTCATTTCTCCTTATCTCTACTCATGCTTGCTTTTATTCTAATATGTCTAAGTGACCTATAGGACTAATGTAAGTAAAAGCAGTAAAGACAGCAGAAATGGCTCATGTAACCGTATCAACACAGTGGCTCTGTTGGTTTGATGTTGGTAGTTTAATAAAATGAAGGTCCGATTCAAAAAGGACATAAACATGCTTACCCCATCAAGCTTGGTTTTCTTTGTATTAAATAATTATTTTATACAGTTAACTTTATTCTATCTTTGTACTCCAAATTCCCAAATGTTTCCTATTGTCCTGGATATGACCTTCCATTAAAGCATCATATTCTGCCTTTAGTTAATAGGTCATTTCCAGAGGGAGTTTTACAAAAATGTCCTCACCTGAATTGATACCTGCTAAGTAATTTGAAGCCAAGTGTATGTCTTGCCTCTGAACAATGCATCTATGATGTTTGTTGAAAAAGTTCAATATATCAAATAGAATTGCCAGTGCAACCCAAGCAAGTAGCTATCCATAAGGACATACTGAGAGGTACAATATACTTAAAGAGAATATAGCTGCTCACAAGCTCTTCTTTTCTTGTGTTCAATTACTGTTCATTAGGTTACATATCAAGTAAGAAAAGGAGAACATACAGTGGTGAAAAAACGAAATTGATGACCAGCAGTGAAAATAATTTGTCACTGTACCATTCTCCATACTTGAACAGCTATTTCAATCACATCCTCCAATGCAGAAAAAATCATCAAATGTATATTTTCCTGGGTTGATAAATTACCCAGCTCCATTTGCTTTCTGCATGCACCGAGGTTTTTCTCTATGCAGACATTTCAGTGGAAAAAAAAACTTTTTAGGAACCTGAGTGGCTATATAATAGAAAACTGTCACCTTTAGAATCGACTAATACACATTGTTTTATGGTGCTTGTGAACCTAAAACAAGTTACCGCCAAATAATATATATACATATATATATATATATATATATATATATATATATATATATATATATATATATATATATATATATATATATATATATCGTATTACTTCGAATTAACGCTGCCCTCAAATAAACTCCACTCTCAAAAAATACCCATGCTCCAAAAATAAATAAAAACTCAACTCTGACTGTGTACATATGACGCCACAGAAGAGACTGTTGCCTCAATCCACCATGTAATACAAACTAATGTACACACACCTTAGTAAGCACATTTTATTTTATGATACAGTCCCAACAGACAACCCAAGATGAACTACTAACAGCACAGCAGTCCTTAACGTCAGCCAGCACAGCAGGGGATAAAATAAGGGATGTCTGTTTACCTCGTCCTCAGCTTGGATGGTGAAAACTTAAACTCAGAGGAACTAAGAGCTTTGCCTGTCACTAAGCGATATCCGAAAGCTGGCCGAAGATATCTTCTTGTAGGGGGTTTAGTAGTTTTGTTTTTTATTCAATTGGAATTTTACTCAGTCCTGTACAATTATATATAATATATATATATATATATATATATATATATATATATATATATATATATATATATATATATATATATAAAAAAAATGTGCTTACTATCTATGAGAAGATTTAGTTTTGGTTTCTCTTACAGAGAAATTACAAACAAGCAGGTAAATTACAGTGAGAAAAAAATAGCCAAGTAAAATAAATTTTAGTTTTAACAGAAATCAAACCGATATTCAGAGGTAATAATTTTTGTTAAGAAAAACAACTGCATCACACTCAACTACCGTTCTCTCTCCTCTTCTTGTCCCACCCTATAGCACCCAAAACACACTCTTGATTTGCAGGTACAGTACTCCCCTGCCCTCCCAACTCCCACCTAATAGGCTCTTGTTAACTGTCAGTAAATGTACTGTATACAAGCCCCAAAACACACAGGAGTCGCCCACAGCGTCGCTTCTAAAATGCCTTAAATCAGTGTTCTTCATTAATTTTCAGAGTGGGGCCACTTTTGCTGATAAGACATCAGTGTGAGGGCTGCCACACCGCATTTTTCACATTTGTGTATTGTCGGGGCCACACTAAAGTCCCCCAGGGTCTGCCAGAGGCCTGCGGGCCTTGCAATGAACACTGCCTTAAATCAAGTAATAAAATTTGCAACGTTTGTAAAGCATAGTATTATTAATAAAGGCCGCCCTTGTATAATCACTGCTTGAAATTGAAGTAATACGGTATATACAGTATATACCATGTATATGGTATATATTTAATATATATAAACTTTAACATGACATTTTGTGAACCACTAATAACTGCCTGAAGCCAGCCTTCATACTGTATACAGTAAAATGTATTTTACATTTCCCAGCTGCTCATTAAAGATGATACCACATGTTAGGAGATGACCTTTAACCTAGTTCTGCTTGCCCCCCAATTACAGTTGAAATGTCAACTGTGACACTAACTGTGCATAACATTGGGAATAGTAGGTAATTACTTACATTAACCAAAAAACCAAAACCATGCCAGAAGAATTTCTGTCAAAGAATGCAATATAAAGTGACACTTTCTGTCTTACAGTCATAAGGCAGCCACAGTCTTCAGGAATCTTGGAGGTAAAAAAAAAAAACATTTAAAAAGCAGGCTATTAGCTTATAGGTGACTGCTAATGACAGGGCCTGCAATTCGCAGCAAATCTAATTTCAAACCTGTTAACAAACACAGCTGTAAACATTCAGAGATAGCAGCTAACCACCTCAAATTGAATCATCTAATTCACGGGATAATGACATTAAGAACAGATTTATGTTGGAATGCTAATTACCAGCCATTTAAGGGCAGGGGTTCTATTGAAGTGCATTACACTGTTACATAAAAACGAAGCAGTATATTTAGCTTTTATATATTCTTCATAAAGTTAACACTGGCGAATAACAATACATAGCCTACTATGGTACAGCCAACAAAACTAAATTAACTATATTTTGACTTATTATGAGTAAACACAAAGCCAGTTAATAGAACCTTAATGAATGATCATGCATACTGTATGGGGGTAGACAAAGATTAGTGTGTACAGTACCTATTGAATTACTCCAAAGGGTTAAGTGGCAGAAGTCCTTAGATTTTAACCTGCACATTTATTAATTGGGCAATACTGAATGAATATTCTCACCTACAGTACAATTTAAACATTTTAAGTTAAAGAATGTACATATAACCATTTTGCTTTTGTTCATGCTCACAGTTTATATATATATATATATATATATATATATATATATATATATATATATATATATATATATATATATATATATATATATTAAAAAGTATTATTACTGTTAGTGATGTTTGTTATGAATTCTGGTAACCATGACAGCGCTGGCAGCACTGCAGTCTGTGGTCTCCACACAGCAGTAAGAGATCAAGCTGTGGCAGTGCGAGCTTCCCCACATACAGTACAGCCGGCCCAAGCCTCTCCTGGATGACTACTCCCTTGTAGGTTATAGTTTCAATTGTTATGGCCTCTTTTTGGCACTGCTCTCTGCACCATATCAATTTTGTTCTCCTCTTTCAAGTATTTTTCACCATGTAGCAGCCACATAGGCCTCAACCCCTCAGCCCCACTGACAAAGGCATGCTCTATAAAGACGCATCTATGATTTTGACCTTCTCCTGAGATACACTGGCTTCGAAGAAGTCATAAAGTTACAACCCTGCAGATTGAACAATTATCCTGTTTAAGTACCGTCGTACATCAAGTTAATAATACAATGCCGGTCATAGGCGAGAGATCAGGGAGAGAAAGATCTGGTTGCAACAGCAAAATGATATGTTCACTGGGTGGAAAACAGTCCATGTTACTTAATCACGTAGTCAAAGAACATGTGATGCTCCCCAATAGTTTTAATTAACTGCCTTCCAGCCTTAGTTGTATCACAAACTGATTTTGAAATATTTTCATAAAATGTGGATTATTCTTATTGAAAAGAAGTTGTATGTATGCTACTGTATTATATACAAAGAACTTGTAATTGAATGAATTGTAATCAAATTAACCACCCCCAATGTTTTTTTGTTTAATAAAAATAAAAACATTTGCAGCATATTCACAAAAAGTAGATAACCATGACTTTAAAGTAAAAAAAAAGAAAGAAAAAAATAATCCAACTTGATGACATTTATTTCTAAATTCATAAAGTTGGCTTTTTTCAATTCTGTTTAAAAGCCTTAACTCACAAAGCCTCTCCAATCCAGTCCAAGTTTTAACTCCAAGCATGTTCTAATGTAGTTAATAGAAGCTGATAAGATGCCATGAACTAATTTAGGACCTGCTTGGAATAAAGACCAGGACTGGAATTGATCTTGAGGTCCAGAGTTGAGTACCACTGACCTGGTATATGTGTTACTATAGGCTCAGTATACAAATACAATGTGAATGTGTATAAAAATTCTTGTTTAAGAAAATCTATATTTAGTGGCATTCTGATTTAAGACTACACCACTGCATTCTTACATATTTTTGCTAACTGCGTACAATTGTTAAGCAAAGAGCTACGTAATAAACACATCTCTTTCAGTACATAAGTGTGAGAGAGAATACAGGAATAATAAAATGTGTAATTTTGGCTTTTAACGGAAGTAAAAAAAAAATGTTCCTATGCATATAATAGCTGGTACTGTTTCATTGTTTAATGAAACCCACATCAGTGTTCAAAGAAAGCTGAATAAACTGGTTATTTTTATATCAAATATTTAAATAAGAAGAAGTGCACTTTATTAGTACCTATAGTTACAGAGGAAATAACTTTCATCATATCAAATTAACACTTTTCAACCTAAAGCTTTGAGGTAATTATAAACATACAATTTTCTGTTCTAGGATTTTCCCAATCCAGGATTATATGTTTTAAAAGTGAAAAGCACACCTGAGGTCTCATCGCATTTCCAGACTAGCTTGATGTTATACGTACATACACAGCACATTGTGACATGCAGGAAACACAGCAGGATGTGGTGTGGAATTCTATCAGATTGTATATAAGAGTTTACACAAAAAATGTAAGAAAACTTATTTCCTTCTTACCAAAGAGGAACCTACAAGCTGTAATGTATAATCAATGGACGTGAGACACAGAACCGACAGTATGCTGGGTGATTAAAGGAATCTAATAAAAAAAAAATATAAACTGGTTTCAGTTAATACAAATCTGACAGCGTAAGCAAATTAGTTCCTGTCTTTAAATTCTGCACACCTGGATGCGCAAACAGCTCCTGCCAGTATCATCTATATATTACACATAAATCTTTCTTCAGTTCTGCCTAAAGTTTGATACAGCACTGGCATTATTTAATCCCCGATAGGAGTCTATGTCACATTTCAACGATTTCTAATTACTGTGCACCAAGCCCCAGATTTTGGAAAGTCATTTTATTTTTAAGTTGATTTAGAGCTTTTATTTTTAGCAGACTATTTCCAGCCACTGGTAACGAGATACCTTTCTAGTGACCTAATTCGCCTGTAAATTTAACTATATTAGTAGGTCTCCATAATACTAAAAATGTTATAGCAGCATCCACTTTTAGTTCATGATGGCTTTTTTCCCCCCGGCAAAGTAAGAAATATTAAGAAACATATTTTTTTTATTGGAATAAGCCTGGATATCTGTTTTCGTATCATTAAATGCAGTTGTTGCTATAAAACTTAAATCACAGGGAAAGTTGTCTCATATTGTATTGCACAATCCAGGACATGAAATCCATTGCAACTTGCTCCACCAGATAAACTCTAGTCTCAACCAGACTGGATCCAATGAGATTAGAACTCCATAAACCTCTGTTCCTGAAGGTCATTGAGCTGTAACATTCACAGGACTCTGCAGTATCTAAAGAAATACATCATCATCTTTGTGTCTCTGTCTAAAAGTACAGTGGCTGTAAATTCAGTTTAAGTCATCTTCTTTTTGGGGGGGGGGGCTGTTTGAGTTCATCAAGAAAGTTACTATACAACACTGGCTAATTTACATCTTCCCCATGTAACAGGGCAGAGGCTGAGAGTGAACCAGTGACCCACGACACTGTGAGCGAGAGTCTAAACCACAATGCAAGACAGCAAGGATCATGTCATCTCACTGATGGGACTGGACAGAATCTGTAACAGCAGTGTATCACACAACACTGCCCATTACGTTAAAAAAAAAATTATTATTTTACCACACTGAAGTATTCTTTCGAGCCGAGTTTGATTCCAAATTTCTATTCAACTTCATAATGTTGAGGTCAGTTCAGTTACTGATTTTTTATATGTATTTTACATCAACTGTAGCAGACAGCAGGACTGGGTAGTTCAATGGCTCATATCATAAACACCAGACTAGAAATACTAGAAGTGTATCATTAGATAGATACAAGATATTTCACTTAGTCTCTGCTGTAATGGTTTAATTACATTATTTATATGTGTGGTTGTTTTTATTAACAGTCAGAGCGCTAATTTGAAGCCAATGCTGTGTGGAATACAAAAACAGCAATCGCCCAAAGCAATATCCACTTAGCGCTATAGTTTGCAATGCATTTGTTAGTTCCTTACCATAGTAAATAAATACTTTCCTCATACTAAAGGTGTGTTCATTTGAACACAGGTGACACACACACATAGCTACACTGCGCATACTGCATATTGTGTAAGGGCATTGCAAAAACCAATGAGACAGCCAAAGCAGCAGCAATATTTTGGGAATCCATTGATTTGGTTGTTTTGCTACTGTATCCTCAATGATACAATGCAAATCAGAACTGACTGGGGGCAGTCTCTATATTGTGTTTCATTGTTGTAAACATTTATATGGTCTCTGTTTCTTTGTTCGAATACAGCCATTTCTGATTGAAATGCTAAACTGTTAAGTTTTCTTGAAAAGCTGTTAAATCTTTGTCCCTATAGGCCTTTGTACACCAAAAATAATCCAAACCATTCTGCAGTTTTAAAATAATTACCCAACAGTGTAGAAATCCTAAAAAAACTTTATTGATCCAGACAATGAGCCCTTATGTTTCTTTCATGTCCCTGAATGACATGCGTCACTGAATAGTTCACAAATGACATGACCTGCAGGCACATTTCCTTTTGCAAAGACATTGTGTATTAGTACTCACTCTAAAAATTCAGATATGTGCAGCTGGTAATCTCTGGGGTTTAAAGATTCCTGTCTCTACAGTATTCTTTATTATTTATCAGCTAGATCTGAAAGTTTAGGTCAAGATATTTACCTCTCTGATAAACCAAGTACTACCGGAGCCTTCATAAACTAATTTGGAATCGTGGATCAGTATAAAATTATTTACATTGCTCTCTTGTAAATTCTCTTTTGCCATGTAGACAGTACATCATATTGCTAGTTTTACTATTCTTTGCTGACCTTGGGCAAGTGAGATAGAGAAATGTTTCTGCTTTCCACTAAATGCAAATAGCTTGCATACACTGTACATATATATGGAATATCAAAGTCAGTTGGCTTGGGATACTGTATATTCAAACACTGTGGCGTATCTAACCGGTGTAGAATGCTAGTAGTGGAACTCATGGTGCAATAAAGAAATACAAAAAAGCCTACAGGTTTTGCTGTTATTGTATTTATTAAGGAATACCAAGGTATATAGGAAGAAAGGGTCCATGTGGGATCAAATGGACAAAAAAATGTTGGTCCCCCAGTTTTTTTGCATTTATTTATCAGACCCAGAACTTGTTGAACCAAAAATAAGCTAATACAACAGGGTTCTTGTCAAGCCAGGGGGTTATTTTGAAACATTACACACTAAACAACTCTGTTCCTCTCCTTCCTAAATTAATCTAGTTCTGCTTCTTCCACGGCAGGAGCTTTTGTAGTAAACAAGGTTCTCTCCATGCTTCAGACCTAATGATGCCAATCTTTCTAACTAAGGGAAGGTTACTCAGGACACATGGTTTTTCACATCCAGAAGGTTAATTGGATTTCTGTGTACATAAATAATGGGGCTGAACCACCTTTGTTATTTTTAATAAACACAGCATTTCTTTCCCTGTGGCATGGAAATACATTATTCAATTTAACTGGAAATGAAATCATTACTTGGCAAAGGGTTGTTTTTATTTCTGCTATATGAACAGTACAAACAATGTATTTTAAATTCAGAAATGGTTTACACATGCATGAATGGAAGACTCCTAATGCATCAGACTTTCACCCAAGCTTGATTAGACACAGTGTATAGGTAAGAAGCTCAGGTGTGTCTTATTAAACTCATAGTAAAATCATGAAGTGTTCACACTGCTATGCAATGGGCATCTTATTTCCATCCCTGATATGTTGTGAAAGATATTATCAGAACAATTGAAATATTTCATTGAACAAAATGTCTGCATCCAAGATCTCTAATGACTGTTCGATGCCAATATATGAATGTGATAAAAATGTTATCTCCTGGACAACAATAAGTCGCATGATTACAGTATGGCAGCCATATTAAAGTAGGTCATATGTCAAAATGAAAGGAATCTGAATTCATTTTATGAGATATTAAATAGTTGAGCAGCAGAGGATTTACAAATAAGCTCCCTCACAGGAATGCTTAATAATCTAGATGTTTACAACAAACTACAGATACAAGGTTCGTCATTTTTGCAATTAATCACTTCTGGTGAATAAAAAAACTTATAACACTACACTGGGATAGGTGACATTAAATATGGTACCAAGAGGAACATAAATCAACAGTATGCTCCCCTTGAGACTAGAAACCATTGGAATGAATGATAGAATGCTATCTGCATTTTATGTGGTTAATAAATTAAATGAGGACTCTGGAAATTGGAGAGGCCAACCCTGCATTAATCTTGGGGCAATTATAAATACAATGCCCCCTTCCCCAATGTCAGTATAAACTATATATGGTTAATAATCGATACAATATGATATGAGCAAAGGACAAACATAATGCATGTGTTTCCAGTTAATCAAAGTAGGTGATGCCACAAAAGGTTAGAATTGTCACAGATTGTGTCACAGATACAGCAATTCTCAACACACAGATCATTACCAGGCATTAATGAAAGCATTGATGCTAATGGTGAATGGGTGAAACCTATACCATGGACAAAAGTACCAGACAATCATAGTGCAGGAAATCTTTTTTTTATTGTACAACTTTAATTTGAATGGAAAACCTCTTAAAATTGATTGAGAAGTGTTGCCTATATAATTACACTGTACATGGAGCCAGAGTGGGCCGAGGGATGTAGGGCAGATCTCATAATTAACAGCTCTATTAATAACTTATAACCTCAGGGAGAGGGTGAACACATGGATTGCCTCCAGCACATGATTCAGGATGTAAAGAATGTGGATGTGACATGCCCATGGCTGTCAGGCCAGCATTCCAATTAAGAGTGAAAACTCCACTGAAGCACATCTGTGTCAAGGCCAGACACACACACTGGGAATTGCAGTAGATTTACACTGGGACAGGTACAGTTAGGAGACGAGACAAAGCTATACATGTAATGTCAGTGAGTAGCACTTTCCTGGTAATAAGAGACATCTCATTGATCTCGTTGAGTGAGTGGCAGTGCTGAGCTGGTCTGTCATAGATACACGGGATCTGCGTCAACTTTACTGTCCAGCAAGAGATGCTTCCCTTAGATGACATACTGTATCATACATAGAAAAAGCACAGCCAATAGAGTTGATAGGTTGCTGCCTCATGACTTTCTGAAACAGAGAAACTATTGACAGCTATAGTAGTTGGAGACACCTAAAGTGAAATATTATTCAAATTCATCATTACACCCACTCAGCTTCAAGGAACACTCTCCCCTAATACCAGTACTCATATGGCCTTACCTTTAATTGTTATGTTCTGATAAAAACTAAATTGGGTTTTGGGACAGTAAACCTTTAACTGTCTTCTGGCTGTTAAAGGAGTTTAAAAAAGATAAAAATGTACATCCTAAAGAAATTTCCACATTATCAGGTAAAGCACACAATACTATTACAAGCTGATATACTGTATCAGCATCCCAAAGTCAAATACATATGAATCAGTCCTTAGAAATTCTGGCATGTGATTGTTTAAAACCTCATCACATGACCAAAATAGATCCAATTATTACCCCTGTGACACTGCTTACAGTCAATAGATTTTTTTTTTGTTTTTTTACAATTCAAACAAATCCAACTCTACGATATAAATAAATCCGACGTTCAACAAGGGCTGCTCGAGAAGAATTATGGTTACCTCTAGGGGACAATGCCCTCAGCATGCGGCCGTAGTTTCCCACCATATGCCTCCTCTACAGTCCATATTTACTCAATCTCTCTCTCTCTCTCTCTCTCTCTCTCTCTCTCTCTCTCTCTCTCTCTCTCTCTCTCTCTCTCTCTCTCTCTCTCTGCTGATTGTTGAAGCAGAGCATCTCTCATTCTCCGGGCAACTTCTCTCACAGACTGGCCACCTTCAATCATGCCGATAGCAACCAGGCGATCTTCATTATTCAAGCGGGGCGTGGCAGTATCTTTCGCTGTTCTTGTGTTAACTAAAATTATGTCTTTTCGAATGGCTATTTATACAGATTCTTAATCAACTCATTTAGGCAATTTTAACTCAACCCAAATACCAAACACTGAGCACCAGGCGTTTTTATGAAATCACATGACTTGAGCTCAGTATGTTGTTATCCCAAAGAAGAATACTACTAAAACAATCAACAAACCTATGTGCTCACTATTTAAAATGTAAATAACATGTATGTCCCAATGAGCTACCGATGTAAGACTGTTGCGTTTTCATTGTGCATCACTATAAAATAAATGTGAGTGAAACATAAAACATTAGTCCAATTACATAACAATGTGTTCCCTATTATTCTACAGGGGTGTGTGTTACAATAGCTTGTCATCACTGACAATCTGGTATGAACTCCCTGTATATGGCACTTAAATACAGCGTACAGTTAGTACCTTTATGCTGAGCATGGTTTTTCAGGTAATGAAAGAGTTTTTGTGACAGTCCCACTAGTCTCCGCTGCCCCAACGAACACCTGCATTCCTTAAGCTCAGCATGACGTAACTTTAAAAATGGCTTTGCAAGTCCTCCAAATGCATAAGAAGGAAGTCACCTAAGCCAACCAGCAGTAATTACCTCCACAGTTCACCAGAGAGGTCTAATTTCCATAGCCTCCTGACTATTTCTGGAGCGGCGGCTAGGTATGATTGATGGTTTATAAAACCTTTTTTACAGTTCTGACATTTCTGTGATACAAGCAGGCCTGAACTTTCCATCTGGTATACCTGCCTTGCTGCTGCCCTGAAGTCCTCCACTGTCCTTGAGCACTGCTGTGATCATGGCTCTTCAGGGAGAGGGCAGAAACCCAAAAGATGAATGCTTTTCCAGGGCATATCAAAAGCTACTTGAAGCAGCTTTAATCACTATCAATGGCTTATTGTAAATGCAGACTGTGTGCATAGCTGCTTACAAGCAAGAACTGCCACAAATGTCATATTCAGTAAAGTCCCAGTAGAGTACTTAACATTACCTTCTCTACTGTATATTAATAGCCATAGGTCTGATAGGAGGAATTAAAGTGATGGGGACAAGTAACATTTCCAATATAAATACTGTATCAGGAAGGTTCACAACTTCCAATTCCACTAAATGATTAGTTATCCCCCTTCACAGCCATGGCAAGTCAACCAGTTGGAGGGGCATTTCAGGGTTACTAATTAGGCTATTTAACAGCAGTGAACCAGTAGAAGATGTTATTCACTTGTCAGTTTTTCATTTTGAGTTTAATTTCTCTATGATTCTCAAAGCATTTGTCAATATATACTTGCTGTGTAATAAAGCCTTTGTGAATTCAGGCAATAGTAATACAAAAAATGAATAAATAAAACAAATATCACAACACAGTACCCGTCAGGATTCAAAGGTAATGATACAGAATGCATCAGGCTGAATGCTATGACCATGTGGTACGAGGACAAATTGTGGGTACCATTCACTGTATTACACAAGTACCCATGCGTAATAGATTACCATCATCTGCTTTCATCAAAAACTGATAAACTTAAGAAATTGTTAATTTCATTTCTGTTTCATCTGCTCCCTAAAACTAGAACACTGTGATTTGCAAGGGCTCTTGCAAGGTGCTTCTTGACTTTATTGTTTGTTT
Source organism: Polyodon spathula (assembly GCF_017654505.1). NCBI lineage: Eukaryota > Metazoa > Chordata > Actinopteri > Acipenseriformes > Polyodontidae > Polyodon > Polyodon spathula. The sequence continues at coordinate 30,067,702 of NC_054547.1, forward strand.
ATGATATCCACATCTCATTTGCAGTGAACTCTTATTGTAACCAATTTTACGGCTGAGGAAACTTCGATACAAGTAGGTTAACTGCATAGCCAGGGTCAAACTGTAAGCTATTCACTGAGCTGGGATTCAAAAACAGACTTTCTGTACAAACCACTGTGCCTGCTTTTCAGTCATATCACTGTTTTACTGTTTGTCTTTGTAAGTATTGGTTAAAGGTTTTTTTTTTTTTAAAGGATCACAGCTCTAACATTATACAAATATAACAAGTTAACACATAAAACAAACATTTTGGTGATTCACAATTAGAGATATCAATATGAAAAAGTAGATCACCGTGACCTGCACCCTCTGTAGACATTTAATAATGTACACTTAAAACATACAGACAAATGGATCGATTCCTCCATAAACATCTACATTCCGATATTCCCAATAACGTTCCACACGACCGCGCAACGTTTCATCTTATCTGGATAAGCCGTTCTTTGGATATGTAAAAATGGCAACAGAAAAATGCAAGGTACAGCATTAAAGCTACTCAGATATTAAGTGTTGCCCTAGTGTGGCAGGACAAGTATACAAACCTGCTAGAAAAATCCCTTTGCAATAGACAAAGAGGACTACCTCCCAGCTGCAATTTGCTTCCCCAATGCTGAACTCGACTCTTGGATTTGATCCTACAGTGTGCATGTAAACTACCTAGAGTACAGGATGTCGTTCAGCACTAAGGAAGCACTTCACACTTGCCCTGTCTCTGTTAAGCATCCAGACAGGCATTACAAGATATTTTAGATTAGTACTTGTATATTGGTTACAAAAAGGTAAAAGTAATACCTTACTGCAGTAGATGAGTGCTGGGACAAACATTTTTCATGATAGTCAAAAATTATTTCTTTTTAAATTAGAAGAAAAAACATTACAGAACTGTATTAAATCTGAGCAATATCTCACAGCACAAAGCCTGGAAACAGGGTTGCCTATGTATGTGCTGATTGATTTTTTTTTTTTTTTTGTAAGGTACACTAAAGAATATATAAGAACATGAATATTTTTTTTTTTTTTTTTTTTTTTTTTTTTGCCTCAATACATTTCAAGCTAAAGGATAGTAACATAGGGCTTTATTTCCAATGCTCTGATTCCTGATTTGTTTAAAAATTAATAAAATAATAATGTTTGCTATTTACGAAACTGGTCTCTACTGTTATTAATGGAACCACAGAGAGTCCATAACAGATTCAAAAACATCAAACTTGATTTTATTCATAAAATCAGACTTTGAATTAATTCATTAGTTAAAGCTTTGTGAAGATAGCCCCTATTTTATTTATTTATTTATTGTATTTACATTTTTTCCCCAGATTTTACTATTTTAAATCCCGGAAAAAAAATATGTTGACAAATGCACTGTGTTCCTATATATTGTATACACACACACACACACACACACACACACACACACACACACACACACCCCTAACCCTAACCCCACCCAATATGTATATTAAAATGCTTAACAAATGTAAGAAAGGTGTATCCTTAACAATGTGTTCTACACTAGAAAGAATGCATAAAACAGTAATGCAAGCATATATAGTACAATGGCTCTCAAAAATATTCACCCCCTTGGACTTTTCTACATTTTATTGTGTTACAACATGGAATCAAAATGGATTTAATTAGGAGTTTTTGCCACTGATCAACACAAAAAAAAGTCAATAATGTCAAAGTGAAAAACAAAATCTACAAATTGTTCTAAATTAATTACAAATACAAAACAGATTCTAATTGATTGCATAAGTATTCAATTCAATAAATATTCATTTTTTGCCCATTCTTCTTTGCAAAATTGCTCAAGCTCCATCAAGTTGGATGGGGACCTTTGGTGAATAGCAATTTTCAACTCTTTCCACATATTCTCAATTGGATTGAGGTCCGGGCTTTGACTGGATCACTCCAGGACATCGACCTTTTTGTTTTTAAGCCACTCCAGTGTGGCTTTGCCTGTATGTTTGGGGTCATTGTCCTGCTGGAAGATGAATCTTCTCCCAAGTCCTAGCTCTCTTGCAGACTTCAGCAGGTTTTCCTCCAGGATTTATTTGTACTTTGTTGCATCCATTTTGCCCTCTATCTTCACAAGCTTTCCAGGCCCTGACGCAGAGAAGCATCCCCATAGCATGATACTGCCACCACCACGCTTCACGGCAGGGATTATGTTCTCAGGATGATGTGTGGTGTTAGGCTTGTGCCAAACCTAGAGCTTAGTGTTGAGGCCAAAAAGCTCTATTTTGGTCTCATCAGACCATAGAATCTTCTTCTACTCAAAGTCTCCCACATGCCTTCTGGAAAACTCTAGCTGAGATTTGATGTGATTTTTTTTCAACAATGACTTTCTTTTTGCCACTCTCCCATAAAGGCCAGTTTTGTGAAGCACCCAGGCTATTGTTGCCATATCCAGTGTCTCCCAGCTCAGCCGTGGAAGACTGTAACTCCTTTAGAGTTGCCATAGGCCTCTTGGTGGCTTTCCTTACTAGTGCCCTTCTCACCCGGATACTCAGTTTTTGAGGACGACCTGTTCTAGACAGATTCACAGTTGCACCATATTCTCTCCATTTCTTAATAATGGACTTTATTGTTCACCGGGGGATATTCAATGTTTTGGAAATGTTCTTATATCCTACCCCTGATTGGTGCTTTTGAAAAACCTTATTCCGGATTTGCTTTGAATGTTCCTTCGTCTTCATGATGTAGTTTTTGTTAGGAAATGTACTAACCAGCTGTGGGACTTCCCAGAGACAGGTGTATTTAACCTGAAATCATGTGAAACATGTTATTTGCACACAGGTGGGCTCCATTCAACTAATAATGTGACTTCTAAAGACAATTGATTGCACCAGAGCTTATTTAGGTGTGTCATAGCAAAGGGGGTGAATACTTATGCAATGAATTATTTTCTGTTTTATATTTGTAATTAATTTAGAACAATTTGTAGATTTTATTTTTCACTTTGACATTATGGACTTTTTTTGTGTTGATCAATGGCAAAAACTCCTAATTAAATCCATTTTGATTCCATGTTGTAACACAATAAAATGTGGAAAAGTCCAAGGGGGATGAATACTTTTGAGAGCCACTGTATGTCAAGTTTACAAGAAAAGGTGAGAATAAAATTGAAACAGACTTGGATACAACTGTGAAGCATCAATTATTTAGGCGCACTGACATTTGTTATGAAATTAACTATTAATGACAATTGTTTGTGATTCTATACAAAAGCGGCACCAATTTTAACAAATATATTTTTCAAGATAAGAGGATTAAAGCAAAAGCAACCAGGAGTGATAAGCACTTATATATATATCTCCAAACTCTATTACTTTAAACCACGACAATGCTGTGAATTTTCTATGAGCTCTGTGAGGGATGATGAAGCCTCACCAGTCAAGGTCTTATGTACCATGAAATCTATATTTAACAGGCAAATAAACTGCAGAAATTGAAGAGTAAATGGAAAAGTATGGAAGGGCTATTTCAGCAATGCCAGTGATATATACATCGATTACTTTTTTAATTAGAGATGTGTCTGAGGAGTGATATACCCACCTGTTCACCCTGAACAGTTATTGAAATGAATGCCGATGGTGGGTATTTGGCATTCATTTCAATAACTGTTCAGGGTGAAACACTGACGGCTGAGTGTTAGAGAAGCCCCCTTGACTTGTATTGTATTGTTACTACTTCCACTGCTAACTCTCCTGTACTACAGTACACTTTGTAGCAAATGCCTTGTTAAACACATTTGTGAGGATTTGATATTTCATGATGCTGTGCACGTGCTACACTGTAAAAAATGTCAGTAAATCCAACGGTAAAATTATGGTAAACAGTGAAGGTAAATTGCCTTCTCTTATAAAATGACAATTGACCTTACATTTAACAGCAAATTACCTTCATAATAAAAAGAAGAAAAGATGTTTATTTTTACAGAACATTTCCTTTAAAAAAAAAACAGTTTTTTACATTAAATAAGTAAAAAGACATATTTTCCGTTGCTTTAACAGACCATATTTGTTTTACAAAAACATGGGTAGCGTTGACAGTTAAATACATCTAATTGTGTTAAAACTGGAATCCCAGAATCCATTGCAGGGCTGATTGCAAACAGCAGTGTTTTAACAGTGTTATCTGTGTTATTGTGTGTTAAATGTGATGTGAGGTTGCACAATTATATATAAATTTACATGTCCTTTTATGTGTTTTGTTCATATTTTGTGTGGTCACCATCTTGTAGTAGGTCAGATCTTGGAGTGGGCTAGCCTTCTATTCCCTTTATTTGTCTCTCTGTTCTCTGCTGAGTTCAATGCTGGCTGTATCGTAGCCTATGAAATTTATCTGAGGCGCGATTATTGCTGGTTGAAACTTGCTGCTGCTGCGGCGACTCGGTAACGCATATAAACTCTTTTTATTAAGAGTTAATTTGCTGAACATTATTAATTGTGTGTTTTTATGATAATTTACTGTAAATGTATGTTTTTTATATATCTAAAAAAGATTACCCTAATGTATGTAAAAACATGAAGTATGATACTATTTTTACATGGTTTTACTGTAATAACATTATTTATACGGTAATACACTCACCAGATAACATTTTTTTACTGTACAAATGAAAGTCTTACCGTAATATGATGTACTGTGATACTGGTTTTTATACGGTATATTACCAGTTTTTTACTGTAAAATCAACAGTTTTTTTTTTTTTTTTTTTTTTTTACGGTGTAGATAATGAATCATCTTAACTATAAAAACAATTGTACTGCTACCTAGGTAATTAATCATCTGGATAAAAGTAATTCCACTCCCTTTAATTTGTACTGCCACCTAAGAATGCCTCTTTCACATAGCAGTGCACTAATGTGTAAATAAATGAAATTTTAGCTTACCATTCATGTTTGTTCATTTTAACATGTCTGTTTAAATACATTAAACAGCTGTTTGTGGGTTATCATTCATCTCTAAATTGTACGTGTCTAATTTTACGTGTGGTTTAGAAGTTCATAAAGTTGAGAAACACATTTGAAACAAGCACAGCTGGTGTTTCTGGAGATAACCTCCAATGTTTCTTAGAATCAGTTTAATTTATTTTTATTAATGGTTTTACTAAAGGCAATTGTCTCCCTCAGGGTTGGGCTAGAGTGGGAACGACATTGGCACATTGCAACATTGGTGATGAAGCAACATAAATTTAGTGTGTACACGATGGCTGATCTGGTTGTTGTAAAAAACGGACTGATAGTCAGAAAAGGAGACCGATAGGGAATCAGTGCTCTAGAATATTGTACCCAACTGGGTTTCTTTACTACAAGTGTGCTCCAAAGACCATCTGGAGACACTTGTGGCATAAGCCAGGCAACTGTGCCAAGATGCAATATTGATATTACTGCTGCCCAGGTGAAGAACAAACAATATATTTGTTTCCCTTCCACCTCAGTGCAGTAGAAACAAATCTAATAGGATTTGTACGACACGGATGGCTTTGAGGACAATAGATTGCACCCATTTGGGCATATTGTGCGTGCACATTCAATAAAGAAAAATACATTCTCTGGGAGTGTGCATGTTGCATGTAATATACACTGCAAGCACAGTGATGAAGAAATGAAGACAAGCACTCGCGTCCTTTGAAACGAGTGGCGTCAGCTTTTTTTCACACTGCAAGCCTGCTGTACAGCCATATCCGGATCTTACCATGTCAGAGGGCCACACAGTTCTGAATTGCTTACAGGCTGGCCTGCAGGTGCCCGGCCAGCCTCAGGGATTACTAGTGTGTGGTGAGCTAAGGACTCCCTAGCCGAGTTAACCCCCATCCTCCCCTAGCAATGCTTGGCCAATTGTGCACAGTCCCCTGGTTGGAGTGCCTTTACCGGATGCACCACTCAGGAGCCCCAACACATTTGTTTCTTATCTGGATTTTTTTTTTAAACAAGCAGCTGGGTTCACAGACCTTGATTAGCAATAGGAAGTCTAAGACTAGTTTTTATTAGGGCCTGTGAAACCTATCAAAACAGAAATAATCAAATACTAATTTGAATATTCTATCTCTTATTTTCCAGACTTCCAAAGCATGAAAAATGCATGTGTGTAACTGGCAGCTGCATGGTATTGTTCTGCATGCTCACAGGCTTGGTCTGTTCTTCATTTCTTGTCCTAGAAATATTATTTTAAACCTTTGTCTAGTTTTCCTTTTTAGCAGTCTTGACATAATTGTGGGCTATAGTGATTGCATGGCCGTGGTATACAGGTACTACTTCAGTAAGTTTTCAGTATATTTTAGAATTTATTAGCCAATCAACATGCTCTGGTTTTAACATAATCTTGACTTCATTACACTGTTAAGATATTAGACAAATCACACAAAATGGTGGTGTATTTTTTTTAATTCTTTTTAATAAAAAGGCAGGAAGTCATAAAAGCAATTTCTGATGCAAAAGCAATATTTTGATAAATGGAGAATGAGAATCAGTCGATTAATAATGAGATATTTTACTTATTGTTACCCCACAGCATAATGGAAACGAGAGCAGCTAAACGAGAACAATCCTTGGCATAGCAGTGGGGAACTCTCATCATGAACTCCCAGATGGCAAAGCTAAAATCCGAAAGGATTAAAAAGGACAACACAGTACCATTACGCCAAACAAGGTTACTAATCTGTAAAATCTGACAAAGCAGAGAAACCTCAAACCTGAATCATACATATTATACAAATGGCAATTCTGAGAATCTCCTTTACTAAATACTTTCATATAAATATTTAGTTAATGTTTAATTTGAACAACATCATTGTAATACAGTTTAATAGCAATAATACATATACAGTGTGTAATAAAACAGCAGCTGTAGACTAACTGATGTACTGTACATACTGCTTGGCCCCCATGTGGTGGTAGTGCTAGGCTTATATGGCGCTGCAACCTGCCAAGTTTCATTGTTCTGCAGCAAAAGGTTTATCCACAACAGTAGTGTAACACGCTTTACGCACTATGTGGAAATATATACTTAACAAAATAATAAATACAAAATAAGTGTTTTCAACTACAAGACATATTCATAAATAACAGTAGATAAAAAAAGCAATCTCTCTAAAAAAAAAAAAAAAGGTGTTCAATGTCAATTGCTGTTCATATCTAAAAGTCTGTGACTGCTATAAAAAAAAAAACAACTAATCGTATTATCACATGCTACATAAACCCTGAATGCTAATGCTGACCAGACACAGGTGTTTGGGGAAGATAAGACCACTACCCTGCACCTTTAGAGGTTACAGCTTGAAAAGTGTTATGAATTTCTCAAAGCTGAGCTGCCAATCATCCCATCTCATATGCAGAAGCAAGTCTCAGATGGGAATGGGCTTGTCAATTTTAGCCTATTGTAAAACCATAACGAATGCGACAGGAATGGATGCTTCTGACAGCCACCTAGAATGGTAGTGTTAGAGGGCAGAGCACTAGTTGGGTCGTCAAAAGCTAGACCCTGTGAACTAGACATTAATCCTGGAAAAAACAGCTCAAGCTTATTGACTGCATTCATAAAAGAAAAGGTTTATTTGATTCACCAAGCAATACCTAATTTTTGTCTCTGTTTTGAAAGATTGTTCTCCCATCTAGTCTGTGAGAATAAAGGCTGTGACACAAGGCACCAAAGCTGTCCCCAAGGTTTAAGGCACATTGAACAGATTAGTATTTGGAAGAATTTTCTTGCCTGATACCAGAGTTTTACGTTAGCAAGGGTTTCATAAAAAGTCCCGAAGCCAAAAGACAAACGTGTTCTTTCTGTATGAAGACCACCTTCATTTCAAATTCAGATACAGTATTTTTTTAATGTCTCTGTGACATTATGCTTTGTTGTAAATGAAGAGAAATAAATATGACACAATAACATTCTTTCCAACAGTTAAACACTGTAATAAATGCTGGTTACAACAAATTGTCACGAGAGCGCGAGTAAATCAGATAAGCTGTCACAAATGATTTATATTTTATAATTTATCCCTGAATCACCACAGACTTTTTTTTTTTTGTCCGTCGCGTCACTGCACATACCCAAAAGCATCAATTACTGCTGCATGAAATCACACATTATGAATAGTGGAATGTTAAAGACGATTGTGCCAGGGTAGATTCACAGCCCAAGTTGTTACCGACAGAAAAGAGACCCAGAGACATAAAGCTGCAGTTTCAGCGTGCATGTGCATGTTTATTTAACAAAACACACAAAATAATATGGCACGAGGGCCAAAATAAAATGTTTAAACAAAAGAATAAGTACATGTAGGCTGGGCTTTAGCCTTCAGTACTACATTGAAAAACAAACACAAACAAACAAACAAACAAACAAACAAACAAACAAACAAACAAACAAACAAACAAACAAACTCATTCAACAAACAAAGGTTGTCTGGTTCCTTTTATACTTGTGGCCACTCCCCAGTTAGCACCAATTGTCAAACTGGGGAATGGCCACACCTGTGATTGCTGGCAGGGACAGATTTAACCCCATCCCTGCCACTTTACACGAGCAGGGCTTCCGCCCTGCTGCAACGATCAACAAAATTGTGCAACATCACAGAAATGTTATGTTTGCATGCATCATAACTGAACCCTTATGTACCAATGATTTTGCAGATTGCTTGCCAGCCTCATTGATATTATTGTATTGTTTATTTTTTTATGAAATTCAGTAATCTATAAAGCAAGCCCTAGCATTGATTACTGATGCCACTGAAGCTTCAGGTGTAAAAAGTTGAACAGCACTGCTCACATATAAAGCTGGTACATTCCTTTGATGTAGTATCAGCAATGAATTATATCAAAACTTCACTCAGGTTGCACCATAATTCTGAAAATGTTTAAGTGGATGGAGGTTAGAGGTTGATTTGATTGATCAGGAAAAGCCATAGTTAGATTTTATTAAAGCATTTATAGCAGCATTTTCATCAACAACCTTTTTTAGTGTAGTCTTAGGTTGTCGATACAATTCAAGGTTATTCCCCAGCTGAGTACAATGCTCCACAAATCCAGCTGTGGCTTATGATAAATGTTGCTGAAACCCCAAAAGAAACATTCAAAAACATTTGAATTAGGCTATTTAAAATATTGCAAACATTAACATCCGCCAACAACACTCTGGAGTAACCGGCAGTCTTTAATTAAATAATTAATATATTAAACATTTTAGTTGATCCTATTTTTAGTACAGTGCCCATGAATACGTTGGACACGAGCAGTGATTAATGGTGTCCCCTTTTGTGAATTTGTTTCCCTCTTAAGTTGGTAGGGTTTATTTCCAGCTGAATTTGCTTACTAGAAGAATTGTTGTCGTTTCTTATTATTGATATGAATTATGTATATGAACGTACATGCATAATAGGTAATTGTAAAAAAGCCACTATCAAATATAGTGACAAAGTAGTCTGTATTTTTACTTACTGTTAGAACTCATAATAGTGTATTGTGCTATATTTGCAAAGGCAAATGGATCAATGTTTATTACAGGATAACAGATTGGGGGAAATCCCATGTAAAGTTTATTCTAGAACTTCTTTTGTGCCAACAATAAAGCTTGACAATGCCAGTAGCTTGGAGTATACCCCCACATGCTGTGGTTTATCTTAGCCAATAGTTCTGAATTTATTTACACTGATACCAGAGTTCAAGGAGTCTACTTGTAACAATTAGGATTGAAGCCATTAGTGGAAGTAAATGTTATCTCAAGTTATCTTGTATTGTCACAAGCGGGTCAAATGGTAAGCATAGAACTTTCATGTGTCAAATTGTAAAACCCTTCAAAAACATGTTGATTCAAGAACTACAAACACGTTTTTCTTGGTTTCAAAAACTATAGGGCGAAAGTACATTTACTGAGGCATTTAGCAAACTGCAGGAAATATAAATAAATAAATAAATAAATAAATAAATAAGCAATCCAACTATCACATTCTAAACAAGGAGAAGTGTGTGCAGAAGACAAAATATATGTGCGTGTGTGTGAGGGCAGAGTAGGATTCTTTGTTAAGCTGTGTTTGTATTCATCTATCTACTGTAAATACACACATATGTATAACACATATTGTACAACAGGCTGACAGAGACAGGTACTTGCATTAAACTAAAAAGTATGGTGACTGTGACCAGGATGACTGTAGTGGTGACGTCAGAACACAGAAACCAAAACACGTAATGGCGGTGAACCTGAAGCGCTACGGTGCTCAGTCCTTTATTAACTAATAAAACAAAGGACTTGAACAAACAAAAGACACAAAACCAAAGGCGTGATGGCCAAACAAATAAACAAATAACAAACAGCAACAAAACAAGTATTGTGCTGGTGTATAAACCTGCACACTAGCAATTTTTACATTCCTTTTACACAGATTTAAGTTTCTCCTCTTACACTCCACTTTGAGCGTAGACAGCTGCAAGCTTTTATATTCTGGCCGAGGGGTTAACTAGCTATTAATTAAAATTACCTTATTACCCCTCGGCCATAGTCTGCACGAGATTAAATAAGGATGCATGACTGTCAGCTAGTTAAATAAACAGTAGTTGATCAGTCACGCCTCCTCACAAGGTTTTTAAAAATAAAAACAATAACCTGGTGGACAGCGTCTCGCTCGTCAGGCCAAACAATACATAATAATAATAATACAAATAATATCGGACGGCTTTTGCCGTCATATTAGCACATACATCAAAACAATAATAAACAAAGGGTCGGGACACTCCGCCACATGACATAAAAACAATTGACATGAAAAGGAATGGCTTTTCCCTTCTAGTTTTACCACCACTATATTTTTCAAATGGATACTTTAGTTCAATTATTTCCAAACAATATAACTAAAAGCAAAGAATTCATCCAAGAACCATAAAACCACTTAGAATCTCTTGGGAAGTTGAGCAAGATTTACTGGAGCAGATGATTTTGTTTCTCAAATATAAACGAGGACAATTCAAAATTGATTGATAAGCCACATCATGCTCAATTCAAATCCTTCAAAGTAATCTTTTTTCTATGTTTACCCCTTTATATTTGTATTACACTATTTAAAAAAATATAAATACTTGTATTAGCCACATAATCCATACGCGTACAAGATGTAACTTAGTTTAGATTTTGTATTAAATAAAATAAATGTAAACATAAACCCTGAAAAAAAAAACTAAAAACTAAAAATAATAATATTCCATACAAAATACCCTGCCATTCCCCACTGCATCATTATAACCAAACACTAAATAAATTATACAACCTTTATTCACAATAATAATAATAATAATAATACCCCTGGATTCGGTCCTATGAAATTGAACACTAGTATTTACCTTATAAATAATTCATATTTCATTAGTGCCATATATGCAAATAGCAGGTACATCCTTGTCCATTGATACATAATGTCAAAGGAAAGCTGTCAGGAAGGCATCTCAAAAGTTAGAACCGTAATTTGATTAACAACTGTGCACAGGGGTTGACTGCATTTAATTCTCTGCTAGTCGAGAATAACTATTGACTACACTACAAGCAGCAAAACAAATAAATAAATAATAATGTATAATGGGTTCTGTATTCACGGCAGAATACACCACCAAATAATTACACCAGGCATCTGGTAAAGAATATCAAACTGCAGATCACATCAGGGTCCGTAACATATGGCAGGATCAATATCTATCACTCCAGGTTTATGACACAATTAAAAAAGTGTAACCAGTTTGATATTCTTTTTGAACCCAAAGGCTAGAATCTATAATTACTAGCTAGTCAATATTGTGTAGTGACACTCAAAGAGTGCCTGCCAGGTGCAGCAGAGTGGAAGCAGCCTTAAGTGTTTTAAGACACAGTAGTTTTATTACACCATTTGCAAATTATTTCAATGCAGAATTTGGATTAGACATGTACACAATATGAACAAAAAGGTGATAGGTTCTTATATATATATATATAAGTAGTATATATATATATATTATATATACTTATATATTATATATATATATATATATTACGTGTTAGAATCTTAGAAGTGTGTTCCAAGATATACAGTACTGTTGTTTGTTTTTCTATACTCCAGGCACTCCATAGTAAAAAAGAAAAACATTTAAGCATGGTGAATTGTAATATTACCTCTCTCGTGACACAACGTCCTCCGAAACGTGCTCCTGCCAATCTGTCATTTTTCGCACTGCGGATCCACAGCGAAGCCACCAGACCTATGGTAGTGGAGGACAACACAGATCTGAATGGCTCCACTGCAGACCCGCAGGTGCCCTATCAGCCACAGGAGTTGCTGGTGCGCCATGAATCATGGATTCCCCTGCCAACTTAAGCCCTCCTTACCCGGGCGGTGCTCGGCCAATTGTGTGCCGCCCCTTAGGAACTCCCAGTCATGGTCGGCAATAACATAGCCTAGATTCGAACTTGCGATCTCCAAAATATAGGGCACATCTTGCCCTCCACACATAGCGCCTTTACTGGATGCACCACTCAGGAGCTCCTGTCATAGTCATTTAAAATTGAGACTGATATATAAACCACAAAGATAATTCTTCAAATCTTAAATTATGGACATGATGTTTATTTAACAAAAAGAATCAAAGATTATTATTCTTTTTTGTTTTTACTTAATCTGTTTTTTAAATGATTTCCAACTTCATAAAGGTGCAAATCATTACAATTCTAAATCAATGTTGTGACCCAGTGTACTTTCAAAATGCATTTTGTTAAAATATAACAAGATAAAGTCCACTTTGCTTTGACGGTAAATCAATTCAGTATTCAAGTATGGCTCATGGTGTATTTTATTATCATAAGAGTACAATAAAACAATTATTGATTAAGCCATGGTACTGCTGATACACCAAGGGTTTAAGGTCTGATTACACTGGGAGCTGTAGCGGAAAGCGAAAAGTGGTAAGCGCTAAGCGGTAAACTGGGGTTTTTCATATTGCACTGGCGGCGGGAAACCTTGCGGTATATGTAAATGTATTATCACATGTTAATGTTGAGAATTTGATGAAGGACATCAAGAAATAAAGGTTAAATATAAGTGTGTATGCTATATTTGTATATGTGTCTTTATTTAAAAAAAAAAACATACAGCATTTCACCTGTGTAACATTCTCCAGAGTGACACTATATTTATATTAATAAATGTACATTATATTATAATGAAAAATAAATAATGACATAATAAAATATATATAGGTATGTGTTTGGGTAAAATGAACATTTTTGTTTTATTCTATAAACTACTGACAACATTTATCCCAAATTCCAAATAAAAATATTGTCATTTAGAGCATTTATTTGCAGAAAATGACAACTGGTCAAAATAACAAAAAAGATGCAGTGTTGTCAGACCTTGAATAATGCAAAGAAAATAAGTTCATATTCATTTTTAAACAACACAATACTAATGTTTTAACTTAGGAAGAGTTCAGAAATCAATATTTTGTGGAATAACCCTGATTTTCAAGCACAGCTTTCATGCTTCTTGGCATGCTCTCCACCAGTCTTTTACATTGATGTTGGGTGACTTTATGCCACTCCTGGCGCAAAAATTCAAGCAGCTTGGCTTTGTTTGATGGCTTGTGACCATCCATCTTCCTCTTGATCACATTCCAGAGGTTTTCAATGGGGTTCAGGTCTGGAGATTGGGCTGGCCATGACAGGGTCTTGATCTGGTGGTCCTCCATCCACACCTTGATTGACCTGGCTGTGTGGCATGGAGCATTGTCCTGCTGGAAAAACCAATCCTCAGTTGGGGAACATTGTCAGAGCAGAAGGAAGCAAGTTTTCTTCCAGGACAACCTTGTACTTGGCTTGATTCATGCGTCCTTCACAAAGACAAATCTGCCCGATTCCAGCCTTGCTGAAGCACCCCCAGATCATCACCGATCCTCCACCACAGTTCACAGTGGGTGCGAGACATTGTGGCTTGTAGGCCTCTCCAGGTCTCCGTCTAACCATTAGATGACCAGGTGTTGGGCAAAGCTGAAAATTGGACTCATCAGAGAAGATGACCTTACTCCAGTCTTCTACGGTCCAATCCTTATGGTCTTTTGCAAACCTCAGCCTGGCTCTTCTTTGCTTTTCATTGATGAAGGGCTTTTTTCTAGCTTTGCACGACTTCAGCCCTTTATACTTTTCCTCGTTAAATGAGATTTGGTTCAGGTTATCCCCTAATCAGTACCTCATTCAGTAGAATGAGGTGTGCCTGTGTTGGAATTCAACAGACACTGGAATGGAATGGCTGCCATACATGTAGAGATGCTGATTTAAGAATTTGCAGTGATTTCTTAATTTTTTCCAGAGCTGTATATGTGTAATTTGGGCCCACACAAATGTCACAGTTTTTATTTGCAATTTGCAGCAGAACAACAAAATAATTGACCAGCTTAAAACTCAGGCCCATAAAATCATCACAAGTAAAACTAACAACAGTTTGTCCAATACTTCCTTCAGCCAAAACATTTATCTCTGAATTTAGGATTGCATTTAACTGAAATTCTGGATGAAAAACTGTAATAAATTAAAAAAAATGGTGCATGTTATATACAGTATCAGTCATTTTTGCTTCCATTGCAAAAAACAATATAGCACAACAATACCTCAAATACATTTAAAAAAAATATATAATGTAAAACTCAGCAGGGGGCAAATGCAATTCTAAAGATTACACGTTGGACGAGACTCAAGCTTTGTAAAGTACCAACCAGTCTTTAACCAAATTGTTCAAATATGTTCCAGAATACAGAATACATCTGTCCCTCATTATGACAGAATAAACATGGTTATAAAGCATGTGTGTAAACAGTGGCAAATAGAGTTATCTAATTAAAAAGTCTTTGATACATATTAATTGATATTATGAATACTTGCCCTATGGCTCTTGTTAAAAAGTAAGTAGCGGGGTTCCAAAAAATATAGCATTGTCCACCCCCACGTGTTGCTACAACTGTTTAAAAAATGCACTGTAATGTTTCTTTTCATTGTGAACATCTTGACAACTTTTTACATTTAAAACGTTTAAGTCTGTTTCAAAGCTCTTTTCAAAATGCCCACTCTATTGCACTGGGGTTTGAGATCACTCCTCTAAATCAGTGTTTCTCAACCTTGTTCCTGGGGGGCCCACTGTGTCTACTGGTTTTCATTCCAACTGAGCTCACAGTTACTTAACTAGACCCTTAATTGAACTGATAATTTGCTTAATTAGACCTTTTTAATTGTTTTCAGCTCTTAACAGTTGCATATTTCAAGTTAGCTATAACATTTTATAAGTAATTTGAACTCTGCAACTGTTTAACAGCAGAAACCAATTAAACAGGTCTAATTAATACTACTACTAAAACTATCTTTATTTTATAGTGCCTTTCATAGTGGACCACCATCACAAAGCACTTTACAGAGGTAGGCTGTGAGCTGTGCGTTATATGCAGAGTCACTTACAATAGGAAACCGATTTAACATCTCATCCACAAGATGGAGCACAAGGAGGTTAAAAGACTTGCTCAGGGTTACACAGTGAGTCAGTCTATGGCAGAAGTGGGATGTGAACCGGTGACCTTCACCTTCAAGCAAATTATCAGTTCAACTAAGGGTCTAGTTAAGTAATTGATAGCTCAGTTGGAATGAAAACCAGCAGAAGGTGGGTCCCCAGTACCAGGGTTGAGAAATACTGCTCTAAATCACTGCAGGAAGAGCAATTAAAAAAATCAAAAAATAACAAGAAGTGATCTGTCTTTTCTGTTCCATACCACATCATGTATTGTTATTGCTGTATTACCTGTTTGACAATGTGGGCAATAATCCTTATACTAGCAGTGCACTAGAGCAGCCATTTTGAAAAGAGCTTGGATTCGAACCAGCAATCTCCAAGCTATAGGGTGCACCCCTTTACCGGAATGTGCCACTCATGAGCCCCCTACATCTATCATTTATATTGTAAAACCAAGAAACATAATAGTGCCACTTAAGATGGGTCAAAAATTCCCTTCAACCATGAAGCAGAGGTTGGGCTAATTACAGTTGATCAAATGACCGGCTTTACAGTTAGCAGCAGATATGAAATAGGGTAGCTTTCCTTTGTTTGGTCACAGTGAAAAAAGACCAGGCTGTTCTTTTTTTCTTCTTTTTTTCCTTTAAATGTTTCCAGAGAAAGACCAGAAATATTGTTATTGAAAAGGCAATCCTCTATTTACCACATTGTTTAGTAAACTCTGCAGCAGCAGGGCTAGTATGAGATTAGGGTTCCATTATGAATAATAAATGGCCTATGATACACAGTAAAGCCCCGATCACACCTGGAACAATAACGATAACCATAAATTGTTTATGGAGTAGTCACACCACTACAAAAAAAGGCTCCGATATAGTGTACAGTAAATGCCAATCAACTTTTTAGTACATGCCCACTTTTATGTCCAGCAAGATGAAAGATAGTGATGAGGAACATTAAGAAATGCTCCTGTTGTATTAAATCAACAGAAGGCATAGGAGACAGAGAAGACGATTTATCAGTATGCACTGATAAATCGTCTTCTCTGTCTCCTATGCCTTCTGTTGATTTAATACAACAGGAGCATTTCTTAATGTTCCTCATCACTACGACTATGAAGAGGTATGTGAAAAATAAAGCGAACAAGGGGTGTGGCTTGGCTGGAGAAGTAGTACTGAGTGTCCTTTTGCGATGCAGTGCCTTTTAAATCTGTTTTTAAAAATGTCTAAGAGATACAAATGGTAAAATTATAGACAAAGAAAATGTAGACAATTATAGACAAAAAAAATAGCAAATATATTAAATTATTACTTTTCACAAGTTTCTACAAAGGAGGATATGGGCAACATGCCCCACATGTCATCCTGTTCCTATCCAGTTTTAAATAACTTTAGCAAATGTCACAAGTGACATTTTATCATTTATTATTATTTTGTTCACGGAAATGATTTATTATTGTGTTTTACTATGTACCCTTACCTGATTTTTTTTTTTCTTTTGTTGTTTTGCCTTGGAATCTGCACATTTAAAACACTGTTTATTTTTGTGCGCACACTATTTTAACATCTGTATGAGCACTTTCCCTAAATTAGTAGGAAGTCCACGTCCCACACCCAATCAAGTGAATTAGATTATCCGGGGGGATATAAAAGAGGAAGGACAGGAAGGAGGTGCAGAGTCATGTAGGGAAGCAGTCTGGTTGTGGCTGCCGAAGGAAAACTGGTTGCTAGAATCGTTAAACGAACGGAAAAGGAAGAGAGTCTTGGTTACCTTGAAAGAAGGATTCTGGCTGTGGGGTAATTAACGGATTTGGATTCCTTTGTTTTGCTGTTTTGGGATTTTTGTTGTTTGGGGTCTGTGCTACAATTTTTCTGTTTATTTTTTGGATTCTTATGTACCACATCAACTTTTTGTGACTGTTTTTCATATCCCGTCATATTGGGCTGTTTTTTTTTTTAAGTTACCAGACACCGTGAAACTCATTGAGATTTAAGAAAGACATCTTTTGGAGCTGTATACATCTTAAAGAATTGAATCGATTCAGTCTTGATCTGATTCAAGCATTCTTAAATTCTAAAAGGTATTGATAATGTCGACCCAAGGTTCTGAAAAAATAAACAAAGACCAGGGGTCACAAATGGAGATTAGATAAAGGGGCATTAAGAACAGAAAATAGGAGCCACTTTTTACACAGAGAATTGTGAGGTTCTGGAACCAACTCCCCAGTAATGTTGTTGAAGGTGACACCCTGAGATCCTTCAAGAAGCTGCTAGATGAGATTTTGGGATCAATAACTTCTCATTTGTAAACTTTCTTATGTTCTTATTAAATTGATTAAACTATTATTTTTAAAAGAGAATTTCACCAACATTTTTCATGCCAAATGGCCTGGAACTAATTCATAACAGAAGACCTGATCAACCAAACAGACTACATTTTCTCAATGTACAATTTTGTATATTGTTAACTTGCGTTTGTATCCCACATTTATATTAAAGACAAAATACCAGCTCAGAGCCTCAAAGTGCATTCATTCAACAAGACTGAATAAAATGTCAGGGAGACATGAAGAACACTTCTATCAATTGTTTCCACTTTCACAAATTGAAACATACAGAAGATGTCTTGTTTTATTTAAAGAAAAAACAAGGGAGGGGGGGGAGATATCTATCTCCATGCCTTTTTATGTTCGCTTGCCCTACTGTGGTGTTTGCACCTGCTGAGCTAATGCAAGCCTGCTAACATGATTCTAATCATCCAGCAACACTGGACTTACAGGTTCATGCCGTAAAAAGCACAGTGTAGTAAAACAAGAAGCATTGACTACCAGTAAAAGGGTGTCCTAACCACCAACAAAAGACAGAATTAAAAAGAAAATCCCCAGGACAAAAGCGTAATGACTTCTTTGTGATTAATACTAGAATTGCCAGATTTTCAAACTATCTAGAACAGCCATGTGGGTCACTTTGACCCATACATTTTTAAACTGCTTCACTATGAAAGACATACTATCGGATACAACTGGAAAGTTGTATTCATGAAAATCATATCTAACATTTGCATCGCAGAAACACCAGAATTTAAATGAAAAATTAAACATAAAAAGCTTATTTTTGTTTTTGTAATTTTTGTATTTTCGTAAAATAAAAATTGTACTCGCGTATATATCGTGTTGATGTTTTGTCACTTTTTTATATTATTTTATGTGTACAAGTTTTCTTTGTCTATACATGTACATGGCAATATATATACTACAAAAGATTTAGAAGTGAGTAGTTTTTCGAGATTTACGATTATACTGTAAATACACTTTATAATCGTAAATCTCGAAAAACTACTCACTTCTAAATCTTTTGTAGTCATTTTTGTATTACTTTAGTATAAATACATGTTAATTTGGATTCATATGTTGTTTTTTTCTGACTTTATGTGAACGAAACGACACACTTTTGCCCGTTTTCCCATTGGAAATAGTGATATTTTGAAATATCACTTTCCTCGTCACAAAAAGCAAAGTTTGTGGGGAATAATAGCCATTTTCTATACTTTTGAGGCATAAGCAATTAGGAAATAACACTTACTACCCAGGAACAAAAAATAAATAAAACATTTGTTACACGGTGTTATTAATCCCTTTTGTGTCTGAAACAACTATCAATAAAATCTGTTATCAAACAAATAACAAAAAAGAGAAAGAGAACAGGCCTTGTCTGAGTTTTACAGCACTGCACATATAAAAAAAAAATTACATAGCTTATTGTGATTGATTATATATCACTACTGATCAAATAAGGTTTTTTTTTGTTTTTTTTTGTTTAATAGAAACATCACATTTATGTAACCATATTAGCAGGAGACGTTAGGTTACTTACAGAACCCTGGTTCACAGAAAGAGAAGACAACCACCAAAACATTACGTATCGGATATGACTGCCTATTGGTTACTTTCTGAGCACTCTATACCAGAGCTGCCGATAGGCACCTTCCTGGGATGATGACCTCTGTCCCGCTACAGAGGGATTAAATAGTCAAACCACGGAAGCCATGTTCTCTTTTTACATTAAAGCTGTGAGGATGGTCAATGTGACCTTGCTGGTTGACTGTCGTCTCCGAAATGAAACGGAATGTTAGGTTACTTACTGTAACCCTGGTTCCCTGAAAGCGAACGTATGGGAAATGTATAAAAGAGCCATCGCGAGGGAGAAGGAACAGCAGCTTACGAGGAACGAATCAGAACCACTTAACCCAATGTTAACGGTGCGAGCGTGCAACCTCAAGGACCCTATTGAAGGCAAAGAATGATCTGCCACATTCAAGCGGTAGCCCAGCTAGCCATTGTACATATATTGGACAGATGTAGCCAACCCTCTAGTGGAGTGCACAGCTACTCCCTTAGGTGGGGGAAAGCCAGCACTGTCATACCCCACAGTCCAGTGGAACAGCCATTGTTTTGAGAGGGGCTGTTGTAGGGTTCATACCGTGACAAACAAAGAGCTGGTCAGAATGACACAGAAATCTTGTTCTATCCACGTAACAGCTCAGTGCCCCCACTGGGCAGAGGAAGTTCAATCTCCTATCCTCCTCCAAATAAAATGGAGGTGGATGGAAAAACTCCAGTTCCACAGACTGATTCATGTGGAAGGCTGTGATCACCTTGGGGAGGAAAGCAGGGTTTGTACACAGTGCAACCCTACTGCCATTGTCCCAAATTCGCATACAGTAACTGTACACAGACACGCCTGCAGCTCACTGACCCGCTTTGTGAAGGTGATAGCCAAGAGGAAGGCTGTCTTCAAAGACATATGCTTCAACTCTGTGGAGTGTATGGGCTCAAACAGGGCCTTCGTGAGAGCCTCCAGTACAACATCAAGGCTCCACTCAGGGAGAAAGCTCCTCCTGGGAGGATGTAACCGCCGAGCACCTTTAAGAAACCTGTTAATCAAAAAATGCACACATGGAGATACCGAGTCTACGGGTGCATGGCATGCAGAGATAGTCGCTAAATACACCTTCAATGTGGAATGTGCCCTACCAGCATGAAGCAGTTCTTGCAGAAACTGCAAGATAACTGGTATGGGGCAAGATACTGGGTCATGACTTCTAGTCATTCACCACTTATAGTCGTACAGTGACCTAGTGGAGTCTGCCCTAGCGCTCTGCAGAGTACTCACAATTGTGTCTGATAGCTCTAGGGCTGTCCGTCGGTCCCGTTCAGGGGCCAGAACCATAACTGGAACCTGCCCAGTTCCAGATGCCAGAGAGTACCTTTTGCCTGACTAAGGAGATCCATGTGCAGAGGGATCTCTCAGGACTGGCCTTGTATGAGCTGGCATAGGATCGAGAACTAGATTCTCGTGGGCCACCAGGGGCCACTAGGACAACTGTCGCTTTCTCTAACTGTACCATTTCCAAGAAGGCTGGGAGCAACAGTATTGGTGGGAATGCATAAAGGTGCGTCCTGTGCCACTCATGGGCTAGGCCGTTGACTCCGAGTGGACCGCCTAAGCGGTGAAGGGAATACCACAGGGGTGAAAAGAGAACATGGCTTCTGTGGTTTGATTATTTAATCCCTTTGTAGGCGGGACAGAGGGCATCATCCCAGGAAGCAGCCTATCGGCAGCTCTGGTCTAGAGAGCTCAGAAAATACCTAGGCATATTCCATACAGAATGTTTTGGTGGTCGTCTTCGAATTGAAAGGGAACTGCCCTTTATTAAATTAATACTTCTATCATACATGTCTTTCTAAAGACATTCCCAGAAGAGACAGTTACAACTTTCTGCCTTCTCTTATCAGTTTGCCTCTGGTGTTAAACTACTGCACCTTCTCTGCCTTGGGTTTACTCTGCTTCATTAAATTTAATTATCATCAACCTCAGGGGTTTTTCTCCATGCTTAGTCTTTCTAAATGTGCTTACTTAACTCTTATCAGTGTCTCCTTGTGAATCAATATAGTTTAGAAATGTATCTTACTGCAGCAAAGTCAACAAGCCAGACATAAAGCACATTATGGGATTCATGTCTGAACAAAAAGAAGACCCTTGTAATGTTGCTTTTATCAGTACCAGTTGGACCTTATATACATATTAAATGTGGCTCACAGGTACTTGTTTATCTTGGCTGAAAAACAGGGCATGATTATTTAAGTTCTACACATTATTCATATATAGCATTGTTTCTGTAAACAGCCGTTCAAGGTGACAAATGCTGTGCATACAGGGTACAGAACTTATTTATATTCAACATACAGTATAGTGCACAGAAGACCACAAATAGATATATTTTATTCTCTAAGCATTTTTTTTTTAATTCAAAGTAAATTTACAGGGATTGTTGAAAGAAAATGAAAATGGCATTCCATACATGCATTGAATCTCCCGAGGGAATGGTTGCTTCAGTCACAATGGACAAGACAGCAGCTCTGTCAGAATGATGAAGCACTGAGAGTTGGTGCTCAGTTGTCAGTAATCATTGAGCAATGATCACATATCCCTCCAGAACAATCTAAATACCATGCAGAATCAAATCAGTGTTGCTCTGACTGGCCAGGGTGACCCTACACTCTACGGACAGTGGTGTTCAAACAGGTATCCCCTATTTGTATTGCATGTTGTGGTCTTATTGAGAAACCATCACCATTTTCTGAAATTATAATATTATATATATATATATATATATATATATATATATATATAATATATATTATATATATATAGATATATATGAATTCATTATGATTGTTTTAAAAACTATACAAACATTTTCCACATCACTGATATACCTAGTCTACTTGTTTCCTATAAAATTAAACTTCTTGAATGTTTAGAATTTTACTTCTTGGATTCATCTTGAAAGTAAGAATATATTGAAAACCCACCTTTTTTTGCAATTCACTATTGCCAGTAACAATGTGATAACGGTATTTAAGCGACTTTCCCAATCAAGAAACCTGAAAAATACAAATCAAGAAATAATTTTACTTTATATATATATATATATATATATATATATATATATATATATATATATATATATATATATATATATACACACTGTATTGTAAATACAGGGACTGATGGCTGGCTTGCACATACTCTATGAACATGTCACAAAAAATGACTCTACAGAAACCAGGTAATCATATAACTGGAGGCATTCAGATAATTAAGAACGTCCTAACCATGATTAGATAAGCAGCTATGTAGATGTAAAACTGACACACAGATTTAGCCCTCCTCTACATCCCTGGTTTAATAAATCAGAGACATGCTTTTACTTGTATTCAATGCCTGGCAGTTTAATTTCCTGTTTGTGTTTATGCACATCAAGCTCTAGATCACAGAGAATGTTAAGAAGGCAGCTTGGTATTGATTCAATACAAAGCTTTTTTTTTCCCCAGAATGCAAGGCCTTGGTGGTAGCTCGCCAACTGCTTGTCAGAATAAACATGATCCTGCTGACAATGTTGTCATCTCTGTACTTTAGGCGGCTTCATAATTGTCTGCCTGATGGGCATTTAATTAGAAACAGATCAATAGAAGCATCAGTAACTACACAGTGTAACCCACTGACAATCATACAGCACAGCAAGCTTCTAGCTATTAAGATTTAGAAGGTGTAGAGGGGTGTGGGGTTTCATGGAACACATGGGAGACAGAAAGTTTCGCCTCACCGACGTCCAATTTTAATTTAAGGCACAAGGAGGCACCCTTGTACCACAGACAAATAATACCAACAATGGTAAGGTTCGTTGGTCAGGCAATTTATCGTGCCTATGCAGGTGCTGAAAATAATATTCAAAACAAAAGGAAAAAGGAAAAAGGAAAATAAAACACAATAACAAAACTACAAATAAAAGGTGCTGCTTCTTGTGGCGTCCTGTAGCCTCCGCTATCCAGTGTGGCTCTGGCTTCAGTTATGCTTTGCTGTTCCCTCACTATCACTCACGTTGTCGTCCAGACTTCCCCCACTAAACTGTCCACGTCCCACTTGGGTACGTAATAAAGTATTACTTCTTTTGTAGAGGCTGTCTTCCTCAGCCGGGCTTGCTTGCCTCCTTTCTCGTTCCAGACACTGGCGGTCTTGGTTTTGTTTACTCTAGAAGGGCAAGAGCGAAGGAATAGCAAACAGTCATTTTTATTGGGTGATCAACACCTCCAAGACTTGCCTCCCCACCACTCAGAGAGAGAGAGAGAGAGAAAGGCGACACACCCTCAACCAACCTTTCTGTGTCATTGCCATGATTGATAGATGGATCCTACAGGGCTCCTGATCACCCCCTGCAGGATTATGCATGCGCCCAATATCCAGCACAGGTCTCCCCTATCACAGAAGGGAACACGCCAGTTCAAGCTCCAGACAGGACCAGCTGAGAAATCAAACAATGACAAAAAACAAATTGTCAGGGATTAGAAAGCCACCCCGTTATGTTGGATTTTATATACTTTTACACCCTTATAATTACTGGCTAAAATGGACACAGCAAGGCTTTCTTCTGTTAAAAATTGTTATTGAATCTATTTTTCTGAATGTACTGTATGCATTTTACATATTATACTGTGGTCGAGAAATATGGAGACCGACGGCAACAAATTATCCCTGCATTAAGATAATTCCGCCTTTCAGTGCTTCCTTATGTGAGGGCTGTGGAACAATGTATTCACAGATTATTTAAGGAGCTTATCTGTATATTGTGAAGAACTGTGGATTATGCTAGGTATTTCAGCATCTCTTTTAGCTCAACTGACAGGGCTACCTTGCTGGAGAGTTCAAGATCCCCAGTTTAAGCACCACCACCAATGAGTGCTTAGCCCTGCAATATTACACAAAACAAAAACTCTGAAACTCTCCTATATAAGGTAGGGATCAAAACCATTAGGACAAAATCATTCCTATACTAACCAATGTAAAATACTCTGCTCGTAAGAATCAAGTAATCCGCTTATAAGAATCATTTTGGGGCAAACTGACAACATGTGCAATGACGTATACAGCCAATAAAGCTGTTTTTAAATTTGAATTTGATCACATCTCGTGTGATTAGGCACGTACGCAGTGTGGATAGTGCAGTGATGCAGGAAATAATTCATTGTTTGTAATCAAATGTGACTGCACCACTGTGTGCAGGTATGTATTTTTTTTTTTTTTGTGCTCTGTTAATGAAAATTAGTTTCAATAAAGTGAATACACATTCATTGAATACATACTGAGGACAGCAGTGTTCTTGTGTTCAGGGAGTGGGATTGATGCACTGTGCTGCACAGTGTGGTGAGGAGGAGGGGGTGGACTGCAATGCTTTTTATCTCCGCTTAATGATAAATTGTGAGATTTGCATCACAACAGAAAATAAGTAAGTCACAGATGCTGAAATGCAGTGGTAGTCTTGACAGTAAAACACTGTGCTGTAATGTCATTTTAATTCAAAGGCCATTACACGTAACACTGCACGGCAGTTGAACTAGGCACCCTCATGAGATGATCTCTTCTCAAGAATACTGTAGTAAAATAGGATTCTATAGCCTTGAGTGAACATAATCGTGATCATATAACAAGCTGTTTACCCACGAGGACTTGTTTTGATGTATTGTCCTCAGTGATTGAGCACCATTGACATCTGTATACTGTATTTAAACTGCTGATAGCACGCTTTTGCTAATTGTAATGCGACAGAGTGGCTGAGGACAGAGTAAATTATCAGACTGGAGTCTTGATTTACAGTTTTAAACTGGTGTTGGTTTTATTTTTCTTAGACTGAGGTGGCAAAACAACTGCTAATAAAACAAACAAAATAAACCTAGCTCTCAGCTAGCGTACTAACTAAACAGTACTTTGTGTGGAACAAACATTAGCTCTCTTACTCAAGTTTTGGTTTCTTTTTATTACTTCTGCTTCCTTGCACCTCAATACCCCCATCACAAAGCTATCAGCTAAGCCATTTCTATCGAGGTGTGTGACAGGGTACTCATGTCACGTGTGTGGATAACCGCTGATAGGCAAGACAGGGAGACAGGGAGTTGGAGTTGAAACACTGCTCAGGCACGTAGGATTTATTAACACAAAAGCACGAAAGTAAACAAACGGGTCATTTGACGCTACCAGCAATGGTAATGCACAGAGGACACACAGAGAAGACTGTACAAAGGCAAAATAAACACAGGACAAAAACTACAAATAAAAGGTGCCACACAGGGCGAACGTTAGCCTTACTAAACAAGGCGTCCCGCCCTGAACTAACCCTCGCTATACATTACTTGGGATCCCCTATACTATCCTACTTATGAGCCAGTATTCATACAACGACTCCTGCGTCTTCATACGGCATTGGCTGGGCATTGTCTTCACAAGTACCGTGTTGTGCGTAGCTGTCATTCCTGCAGAGCGGATGTTCTCCTCCTGTGTGTGCGCAGCGACCCTCTCTGTAGCATGGCGTTGCAGTCGCCCAGAGCAATCCACACCGGATGTTTTTATGCTAACAGACACTCAATCGAGACCCAACCACCTGCTGATTGAGGACCGGCACAAGACAATCACTTGCTGCCCTTCCTCTCAACCAAGCCTAGCAGGCAATAAGTTTCAATCGAGCGCCCGTCTGTAAACAATCAATTAATCAAATAATACAACTCTAAAATGCATGCACAAGAAACCCATTTCCACATTTAAATTACACCAACACTAATTTCCCCATGTGCAGGGCAACAGCCCTGCTGAAGGTGTTTTTAACTTTAACAAACAGTTGACCAATTGACTATTATCCATAATTCGTTAAGGAAAAGCAGCTGTGGATTTTTCGTGACTGTGCATCTACTGACATGAACTTGTGACATCTACTGGTCAGCCGATTAAACTGCAGCCAGGGAACAAGCTCTTATCATTCTCATACTAAGTTTGATTCTGCACTACAGTAATCATATCGGTCCACTTTTAAGAAACAACCACTTATAAGAATCAAAACATCTGGGACGGATGTGATTCTTATAAAACAAGTGTTCTTTTTTTACAGTCTTTTACAGACTTTTTACAGACTGAAGTATGAATTGTAAAGATTCAGGTCTGGCATTGTGTGTGGTTAAAGTGAAATCCTAATATAAAAGTATTTCGCCTCCAGGATTTATACTGTCTTTCCAGTCTGTTTTAAAAATAAGAAAATGTTGTCAGATGTTTTGGGATAAAGTGCATTAACAAAAGGGACTGGGAGCAGTCTCTTGCCGTTCCACTTTACATCATTGTGCTCACAGTACTCCTCAAGGCTTTGTTTGTTTTATTCGTTTGTTTTTAGCCTTGGAGAAAACAGAACTTTTCAGATTCCATGCCTAGAATTTAATCATTAAAAGAGTACCTTCCAAAGCACAGGTTTTAAATGTGAAGTAAACAGTGTAATGATTTCTCAGGATATCAATATTATTCTTTTTGTTCACTGACTAGATTAGAGCAATTTTAATGAATATCTTGTCCTTTTTTCTTTCAGAATAGCCGCTCTAAGTTTGTCAGGGTTTTGAATTACAGGGCTGGAGGAAAGATAATGCTGTGCTCCCATGGTTTAGTATCACACACACAGAGACAATGGGCAGGGAGGCCTGTGTTCTATAAAGACACTGCTGTCGGACAGACCATTTGCATGATGACAGAGCATTTCATTGAAATAAAAAGAAAATAAAAAAAGAAAATGCATGAACACGATTCATGACAGATATGATAAATGCTGCTCAGTCATTCAAATCGCTTGCTTCAGGAACATTTAAATAAATCTTGTTTTTGATAATGGTGGCATCTGAAGTGACACACAATATGAGAGTTATAACCAAGGAGCGTTATAAATGGGGGAGGGGGAGGGGGCGCACCACAGGACACATAGCAACACACATCTGACTAAAATACAAAATAAAATACTCCCTCTCTCTAATGCACATATTGTGAAGCAAAAATATAAGTTTCTGTGAATTAAAGCACCTTTTAATCAACGCTGTATTTTTTACTACAAAAAAAAGGTAACATTCCCACTTGTGGATCGTTTTAATTAGCAGTTTTTAAACTATAAATAGCCTGGCTATATGGCAGTCGGAAGTTCGGTTCAAAGCGACAGACAAGCAAATCAAGTGCGGGAAGGAGTGCAGGTCGGGAGTGGGGAAGAATGAATGGGCGCGCCCCAGATTCGGCTGCTGGAGCAGGGCTGAAGAGAAGCTGAAACGTCTCGTCTCCTGGTGAAAGCCGCAGCTCCTCTCACAGCAAAAAAGTAAATAACCCTATACTGCCAAATTTATATTTTGTCCCATAAGTTGGTTTCTGACTCCTACATTAAAGTGTAACTATGAAGGAGTTGTGTTGTCTGAAAACAGTAGGATACAGTGCTTTGTGTTAAGAATGTTGTAAGCTTGGAAGCCTGTAGTAAAATATGAAATGTATTTATTTATGTTTCTTAGAGCTACTATATAACTTATAAATGTTTCACCTCCTGCTGCTGCTGCATTTAGCATTATTATAACATGGTAAACAATATTTTTTTTACAGTGATGTGTATAATAAGACTGCCGGTGTAAAATTGGGTTGATGCTAAAACTGCTATCACAACTTGAAGGGGATGGTGCTGGGTTGTGCAGTTCCCTTCAAGTTGTGATTTGGAGGGTTTAAGCTGTGTTCTTGTATAATTCCATAGGCACTGAACAATGAAGAAAAAGCTGCCAGCAAATGAGAAGCAACTGACATTCCTTGTAAGCAAACGATAGCCTTAGCTATAGCCTTTTTAATAAAGAAAATACAGTGTATATATATTGTCATAGCAACAATTGTTAATGCAGTATTTACAAATATTTGCATTGACATTGCAGTGTTTCATTATATTTATCATTTTCTAATACACACTTCCAGTCATTTGCAATACAGATCTTATTGACGATTTATGTGGGAAATGTGATATGCAAATGTGGCTTTGTATGTTGCGGTTAAAAATATAGTTTAGTATGACATTTTTTTTTTTTTTTTGTAATTCATCTGCATGCACATTATACTTCATAATTTCAGGAGGTAATTTAGTCCATAGTGTTTTAATGTTAATATGCATTTATTTGTAATATCTGCATATAGGCCTATGATCTAAACCCAACACACAAAGAAAAGGTGCACTTCATAAAAATAGAATGATCTGGAATAAAATTACTTCACCCAAGTATGAAATATATGGGCTTTATATTATTTAAGAAAAAAGATCAGCACTTAAGCTTACTCAAAGCCAAGTCTATATTAGGTTGTGCAGAATAAGTCCCATCAGTCATTAATCCTCTTTGGAGCAATACTTATAACAATGTGATACTGAGGAAAGAATAACATTACTAATTATTGAAATATGAATAGAACACTGTAAAGACTTCTGCTTGGAAGTGGTTGAAAAACAGAGAGAGCAACCCATTGTTTCACAGTATTATTTTATTCCTCGTGGGAATGGTGAAGGCCTAAGGGGGATGTTGCATTGCTCTCCTGCTACTACAGACCACTTCTAAACGACAGGGTCGAGGCACTGGCACACTAACTGCTTCTTAGCACAGAGATCCTGCTGATAATAATGTATCTTTACCCTGTACACAAACAGTCTCTAATATGCATCCATTTAGAAACAAGTCAATAGTAACTAAGAGCCTCCTATTGAAGTGCATGCAAAACATTTGTACCCTTATGAAAGAAGAGACACAGCTGAACAGCTGAGCGGCATACATATGATGAAAAACAGCCAGGCAGTGGATTGGAAACAATATAGCGAACAAGCATTTCTTTGCCGTTTTAATAGACATATTGCATTGTTGTTGATTTGATAATGGAAATGTTTTTAATGTATCGTCTTCCTGCTTGATAACTACTACTTTTCAAATGTTCTGTACAATTATATTTTTTATTATAGCTTTATTTTTTATCATTTACTATACCAATACCAATGAGAAATGGTTTGACCAGCTTTTTAATACGAATAATACAGCAGTCTCTTATCTGTTCCTGGCACTATTTAACATGGTTTCAGATTAAAACACTTTTAATACAATAGGGCACAACAAATACAAACCCACCTGCAAAATAAACAAAATAACAAAGATGACCTTTGAGATACATTGCATTATAATATTAATTACATAAATAAATAAATAAATAAATAACAAATCCATTCACCCATACCGGGTTGTAAAAAAGTCAAGGTCGCTCCACACATTTCCTATTGGTGCTTTTTGTGTCTTCCATGTTTCAAGTAAACACAACATATATTCCCAGAGATACAGTGACTATCAGTACATTAAGCATCAATTGCATACTGTAGACGGCTGCTTGGACTTCTCTCCTGGAAGCTTTTTTTTTTTTTCTGAAGTATTTTTTTTATAGTTTGTAATTCTACTTTTGCTCCTGCACTGCTTTTTCTTACTAGATCTTACATCCAATAAAAAATGACCTTCAAAGTGCACAGACTGGGAAATACAGAACACTTGGATATTTACCAAATTGATTTTCTGCATTTCTTCATTTTTATCTCACTTGTACCAATGCTATACAGGGAAACACAAAGCTAAATATTACCAAAAAAAATACACCACTAGAGTTATTTTCCAGTACTGTTTTATTCCATTGCCATTTCCAGCTGGCTCACTAAATGCACAGCAGTTTATCCATGTCCTGATGGATTGTTTACTTTCCAGGCATGTTTACTAGGCTGTAGCCCATGGCTAAGGTGACCAGATTCTTAAGTCCTTAAACTGGGGCAGTATGGAAATATTATGAATAACTTCCAACTTCCAAGCTACGGGCAAGCTCTAGGGTTTTTATTTTCACTTTGGCAATGTTTGATCTAATATCATATTGAAAGTGAATGCAGAGACCGGTTGATATTCAGAGTGGAATCTTATGTTCAAAAAGTTTTTTGTGAATAAATGAGCTTATTGTCTTTGTAGTTTCATTTCTATACAACAATTCTAGTTATTACATTACACAGTAGCAATTCAATAATATCACATTCCGAGATTCTATTTTATTGCTGATTAGATTACTGCTGAAAATGTAGTCCCTTTTCTCTTTAAGAAACGACATCTTCTCTCTTTGAGTCCCATTTTCCATTTCGCTCTATCTATATACTGTCCTCTGGTGTTCAATCTGCAAACCAGGCTCTTCTTGTATGATCATATTACATACCTCAATATTTCTATTTATAAATGGTTACTTACTGTGGCAAAGTGCCCGCCCCTGTGTGTATTGTGTTGTGTGTTAATGTTGGTGTACAGTCATTGGTACACGGGATATAAATGGGTCTGTGTAACACGAGTGTTTAAAATGTATATGTGTATTTAGGCACAAGGATTGCACAGCACTTCACATGCAAGTAAAATGTAATAATATGTTAGCATGGGGAATTTCACTTTATTAATTCACGAGCAGTTGTACCGCGACTCCAATTCCGTTCTCCAATCACCGAACACACAACCCCGAGTGAGTGAAAACATGCTGCTTTTATGCAGCTGTACCGAGACTCGACTGCTAATCAATCATTCAGTTGGAGTCGCGGTACAATTGCACGTGAATTAATAAAGTGCAATTCCCCGTGCTCACATATTATTACATTTTGCTTGCATGTGAAGTGCTGTGCAATCCTTGTGCCTAAATACAAACATACATTTTAAACACTCGTGTTACACATACCTATTTATATCCCATGTACCAATGACTGTACATCAACATTAACACACAACACAAAATACACACAGGGGCGGACACTTTGCCAGACTTACCCAAGGCATACTCTCTGTGATGACATGGAACTGGGAACATGATCAGTGAGCAGGTTAAAGTGGTTCATGTGTCAAACATTTCTGTCATAAACATCATACATAGAAGCCATTTGATTTTAAACTGCAGAGGCATATATGCGGTGAAATACTGTTGATCACACGTTACCAGTCTGGTGATATCAATGCCACATGACTTCTTATTGCTCTCCACAATGAGCAATGCTCTCAAATGCCACAGGCAATATCTTCTCATGTCATATATTGTTTTTGCTCCATTTAAAGGCATCTACAAATACATAATCACCCCTCTCATCTGCCCTCCATTTCCAATTCACTATTTATGCTGCTAAATCTTCACCTTCCTTGTTTTTCAAATGAACACCATTCTGAAGCATATAGTAACAGATATGAGAAGCAAAAAATAAATAAATAATACTCCTTAAAATGTGACTGTACTGCTGAGCTCAACATTTTCCACACAGGTCCACATATAAATGTTGTTTACCTTAATAATTTACAATGAAATATATCCTCTCCTTGAGCAAGCATACAAAAGCTAATGAAGCTTTCATAACCATTTATTTCCAGTCCAATAGTTTCTATTAAATTCTTCATGTGTGGCCAGGAAACTATTAAGTGGAAAGAGCTGGAAGAATAATAGGTAATCTAAATAAATAAAACATGATATAATAGTTCAAATATAGTGCAAGACAGTACAACAGTATTACAAGAAAATAATCATAAAGGATGTGCTAGTGTTCCCACCTTCAATGTCTAGGATCCTCAAAATTTAAAACTGAGCAGGCATATTTTAAATTCTCTCTTCAGTCATACAATGGCTATGGACTGCAGCACTGTATAATGAACCCAGCTTGGCAGGGGTGTAGCCAAATTAATGACATCACTACTCTGCTAATGGTATTCCTTGCTTAGCGCATTCACAAGTGAAGCTGGAATATGCCATGGTGTGGCTCTGTGAATTCAGGTTAATGCCACAGTCCCTTGAGTCTTAGTAACCTTTTTACACAGTCAGGTCCACAAATAAAATATCTTGGTGATGAGAGAATATTTTCTTAAAATATGGAAATTGCTGCTCAGCTCTACTAACAATGAGTTCTTGCCAGTTAAAGTAAAAAATGAATTTCCATGAAGTTACAGCACCCAGGATAAGGTGAACAGGGGTAAATAGGTAAAATTTTTGGTAAAAAATAAATAAATAAATAAATAATATAAATAAAAACTTTGATACCTGCTTAATGTGTAATGTATTAAAAATTCTCCAATAACCTTATGAAAGGTACGCTTTTGGGACTAATAACCAGCGCTCCAGATACGGGCTGGGGTAATGTTCTCTCCAATTTAAACACCACGTACCATATGCATAAACTTACCATCTCCTTTATCTTGCCAGTAATAGTGTTTAACATGACTGTAAGCCTTTTTTTCCATCCAACTTTTAAGCTTGGTAAAACACGCGAATAACAGCCAAATGCTATGGAAAACTGTTTAAGTTGACTTTTAAGAAGTTTTTATTTGAATGACAAGCTCGGCTCACTAGAGGTGGTTTTATTTTTTACTTGCAGTGACATTTTATTCAATGCTGTAACAAGTGTACTTCTGGTGCTAGTGCCCTTCTTCGCCATTCCAGTGAAGCCAAATGTTTTGTCTGAAAGAAAATGTCCAAAATGTTACATCTGCCATGGTTATGACAGGGATAATTTTTA
Organism: Polyodon spathula; assembly: GCF_017654505.1. Taxonomy (NCBI): domain Eukaryota; kingdom Metazoa; phylum Chordata; class Actinopteri; order Acipenseriformes; family Polyodontidae; genus Polyodon; species Polyodon spathula. Next base: position 30,100,724 of record NC_054547.1, read on the forward strand.
AATTCAATAACCTTATTTCAAATGCAGTCGAATACACCCCAAAAACTACACCACCCCATGTTTATGTAGTGGTAGGGTATCTCTAAGTGGTGACCAAGATATGGGTTCCCTCAATTAAATGAAAGTCAATAGTCACAAGTGCAGTTTAAAATTGCCTTTACAGAGCAGTTTTATTGAATTATACCAGGTTTAACAGATGAGTTTGAAGTTCATAAAGAAACACCAAGTATTTAGGGTCTGTAGAGAAGTTAAAAAAATGATACAAAGACAACCACATCACAGTGGGAATGGAAAAAGACAGACACAGGAAATGTGATAACTACACAAAGATAAATATAAAATATAAAACGTGAAAAGAAAAAGAAACAAACTTAAAACCACAAAAAATGGAAAGTGCAAAATAAACAGATGCACAAAATAAATGTGCAAACAAATATCAAATCTCCAAATAAAATCAAATGGCATAACTGATTCTTGTGTCTACACAGTCCATGCAGGCCGTGGTAGGGTTGCACTTTGTCGTCAAGTTACAGTGCAAAATGCAAATTCAATAATGAATAATGTTAACCAAAACACAAGGTGTATAAAATAATAAAATAAAAAAAAAAAATTATATTCCAGAAATAGGTTGATTTAAATTAAAGAGAGGAAGGTCAGTAATCATAAAGATACAATAACCAAATAGATACAGTAAATAATGAGAAGAGAATTGGTAATGATAAATAAACACATAAATACAGTAACTAAAAAATAATACATAGGAATCAGTAATAAACAGTAAAAGCTATAGTAATCTTCCAAACAGAAGCGTTCTTTGCAGTGATGTGTTTTCCCTTTGGGAATCCATTGGCGTGACTTGGTTTCAAATACCCTACTCCAAAACCTCTTTTTCTTTTAATATATTGCATCAGCGCACCAAAGAAACTAAATTGTTTACAATGAATAAACACAGTGGAAAATGTCTAATAAAATATAAACTAAAAGTATGTAAGGGAATATTATTATTATCATAATTACTATTAGTATAGCAATCTCAGCTATTGCAGGCAGGCGCATCACACAGGGCGAGGCAATCCACCCACAGGTGGAGTGCAGTCGTGAACCCAGGACCTCTCGCATTAAAGCATAGCACCAATACCGCTGTACAAAGGAGCCAGCTACATTATGATGATGATGATGATGATGATGATGAAGAAGAAGAAGAAGAAGAAGAAGAAGAAGAAGAAGAAGAAGAAGAAGAAGAAGAAGAAGAAGAAGAATCAGTAGTTTCATTTCCATTTTTTATGGTCCTTGTTCGGTAGAATGTATACTCGCTAGACAAGTGAGCAAGTTAAAAAAAACCTGTATGGAAAATCAGCTAGCGAATATATTTTATGTGAGTTGGCAGAAAACGTTGTGACACATGCAAATTGGCTATGACATCACAAAATGACACAGGGAATTCCCTTTGACTCGTTAGAATTTGCAATCACTATTATTTTTCTAGCAATTTTATCGAGTAACCTACAAATTCACTGGATGGAAAGGGGGTTTCATCGGTTGAAGAATAAACATCACTTATCGTGACGATAACATATAATTTGTCTGATTCATAAACCTGTATTGTGCAATGTGACAGAAATACAATGATTCTTGGTTGTAAATCTCCCTCCCGACCTGTGAGGGAGCTAAGCAACGAGAACAGTGTTCCTTGGATGGGCTGGCCTGATAGTTCTTTCCCAGGGTTCATGGGAAGTCAGCCAGCTAGAAAGATAGTGGGACTCCATTTCATTTACGCATTGACCTGGAAGGGAAACGACGTGGCAGACGTAGATTGGAGAGGTGGTTGCACTAGTTTACCAAGGGGTCATGTGTGACGGCATAAAAGGGGATGGAGAATCAAACAACCTCTGACAAACAATATCTTGAGTGTTGTGTTTTGTTCGTTTGTAATTGTCTTGTTTGTTAAATTACCAGACAGCTAACACAGTTCCGGAGCTGTCGCCTAGGGTCAGCACAAAGCCCGAACAGCACCACACCTATTGTCACTAAATAAACTGTATCACCCACCACGAGCACTACTGCACTCACTCAGGACTGGTGACCGTGTATGTATTATTGTGGGGCGGATATTACTGTTTATTATTTGGGTCTGCAATCCTCGTGTTACTTGCCATGTGCAGTACAAATTGATGTGTATTGCCAGGGGATTATTGTTTGGTTGCCAGACCTGGAAACTATAAATAAAGCACTTTCCAACTGGATTACAAAGCTCTGTCTGTTTCATTCACACACTGCATCAAGAAAACCTGGAGGTTTTTTTTTTTTTTTTTTTTTTCTGGCTCAATTCATTCTTTTGTATTCAGAAAGTGTAAGATTTATTGCAGCATTTACATTTTTTATTACATTGCACATACTGCAGACAAGGTCATAATCAACAGCAGAAATTCAAAAACAAATTGCTACCAGTGTGTCAGCCTCAGACATATCTGACTGCAACACACCAATTTGATAGTACATGTGTCAAATGGGAACAGCATTATTGAATACAAAAGTGAAACATGCAAAACTTAGAGGAACAGAAGAGCCTGCAAAACTTAGAGGAAACAAACTTCAGTTTATCAGTGTCTCTCTCCAGCAGACTGCACTGATCGAACACGGCTGAATACTGACATTCATCCCCTTTTCACACAAACGAGTTATGATGGCTCAAAACCGGCAGTGATATGGAATTATGGTCTGTGTGAATTGCCTATACCGTCAAAGAGCTGTCATATTTTATGCCGTCTCTGAAGCACCTCTCTTAACTGCCTGTGTGAAATGCTATGCCGGTACTGAAGCGCTATAGTGGTCGTCGATTGAAAGTCAACATCCCACATGATATTGTATCGCAATAAAATACGCGACCCACATTGTCCCTGAAGCTCCTGCAATTTGACACTTAAGAGGTTGTTACATTGTATAATATAACTACAAATTTAAAAACAAGCAAAATGCAGCCAAATTTACTTCTTCGACAAACAACGGTGCCATTTTGTTTTGTGATTCTGGATTTCGTTTGGTTTTGTTGTCATGAAAACAGTGTGTTGACTGGCATGGTTCAAAGTTGCACTCACGTGATTCCTTTGGCTGTGTGAAAGGATCATGCTGGTATTATACCAATGTAGATTGCACAATTTCGTGCTGTGTGAATGGGTAATTAAAAAAAAAAAAAAGGTGTACACGTCTGTGAGATGGCTCAGCAAAGAGGTATAAGATTTGAATGAATGGGGAATAAGATTTTTCTTTTTTTTTTTTATAGATCTCCCTTGAGTAGGCTGCAAGGTCAGTGTGTTACACAGTGTTCTTTATGACTGGTACTTTATGAATTATTGCTACTAAAAACTGTAATTTTTTTTATTAATAATAATAATAATAATAATAATAATAATAATAATAATAATAATAACAACACACAGGCCCAAGGTCATTATATATATATATATATGATTATTATATTCTGTCAAACAGCATGCATACAATGTCAACAACAAAAAGTAGTGGTATAACTTCAAACCCAATTAATAACAACCCAACCATCTACATCCTTTGAGAACCAATTTCCAGTATTTTCTACAAATTGCTAACACAAATCTATCACAAATTGCTTAAAACCATCCCTTATTTGGCAATGCATACCGCATGCCCTCAGAGGTATTGCAAGTTTCTATTTAAGACTGCAAGCCCTTTTTTTTTTTTTTTACACTGCATATTTCAAAGAGAATGATGAATTTTCTGCTGAAGACCACAAAATCAAGTGATGGCTATAAAGGAATAGAAAGGAGATGGAAACATGATCGACAGTCTCTCCTTACTTAAAACCAGTCTTCTTGATACTGCTTGTAATTTATACACATTTTATTACAACTCCAAACCTCCCCCATTTCCATTTTTAAATTTGCAAGATAAGAGAAGACAGACTGTTGGGTCATACAGTATATTTTCCTTCTTTTTTTGGGGGGGGGGGGGGGGGGGTCTGCTTCTATTATATTAATCTTTCTACCATTTTAAAGTATCATAGAATTAAATGACTTATGTAGAGGAATATAATTGTAGCTAGAGCTTACTGATTATATTAAAGTCCTGGAACTTCTAAAAGTTAATTTGAATTAAAGCCTTTTTCAGAAGGCTCCTTAAGTCTCAGATTGAATGTCCATTAAACAGACGAAACACTACATCTACTGTCTGATCATATATTTTTTAGCAAACTAAAATTCTTGACTGACTGATCCATTGAAATGGTAAGACTTGTTAAGGTCACAGACACTGTGAGGCATTCTTTTCAGGCTATAGGAGACTGTCACATCAGACTCTTCTGACTTAGTAAAGCTGAATTGATGAATTGCCTCCCTAACTATCAACATTCCCGGTAACATTTTTACCTTAATAAAGTACACCAGCATCTGCCTGATATCTTAGACCTATACCCAGCATTCTTCACAGCAACCAATATATCCTTATTTTCACTGCATATTGATGACATTTGCAGGATTCTGCCAACGCCCCTGTTTGAATGATCACCCCACTCCAACTTTTAGCTGAAAGTCAAATTTCCATCATTAAATTTCCATTTTTTTATAACCATGCACAAATAATGCCTGAGTGGAAATATTGTGGCTCACGTGAATACAAAAAACTACCTAGAAGTAGTTGCTCTGTACATTGAATGATTCAAATTTAGGGTTATCTTCGGTTCAAATAACAAAGAATGGAGTTCAGCGGTTTGGATCAGATGATACACTATCCAGTCTGATTGATTATGCTTTCCTGTTACACTACAAACCCTATTTTATTTTATTTTATTATTTTTTAGACACTGCAAGAGCTTGTAAATCATGCACCTTGTTATAGTGCTACTTTTGGTGTTAATTTATTATTTTGTGTTGTTTTCACACTGGACACTGCAATTTTTTACTTGCAGAGATTAAGCCCTTTAATTTGAGTGTGTGCTATGCTCTACCTTTGAATTTTTAAGTATGTCTAATTGTAAATGTAATCGTCTAAGTTTTAACGTCTAAGTCAATGCCCCCCCCCCCCCCAATCCCCACAGTGGTGTCCACAGGTTGTGCGAAAACTTTTTGTTGTTAACAACAACCCTTTAGGCACCCCCCCCCCCCCCCCCCCCCCCCCCCCCCCCCCCCCCCCCCGCCGCAGAATCCAATAATGTATTTATGGCAAGATCAAATGACCAAAGAAAAAAACAAATTGGTAGTTAACTTGAAGTGAGCTGATAACAATATATCTCCTTCATCTAATTAATTGCATATCTCTTGAAAAGGCTTGGACTGAAAAAACATCTATGTTGGTACTGCTGGTATAAAAGGCAGCTCTAGCAAGATTACACTGTGCCGTGCACCAAAGGTGTAAAATGTAATGTATTTTAGACATGTCGCTAATTGGAGTATGTTTGGCAAGTGACGCTAGAGCTAAATTTGCATTTTGTGATTAGTATACAGTATACAACTGAACTACAGTTAGCAACTTAGCAAGGCTAGTCAGTCCTGTCACTTTTCCCTCTTTCTATCTGCAACTCACAGCATTATTTTCACGCACCAGTAGGCTGACTGCCAATTTCTGGTGCATCAGAAACAATATCATACCCTCCTGAATCAATTACTTCCTTCAGACTTGGCTTTATAATGAGTCTCTTTGGGAATTGGAAGATTTTAAAAAATGGCAGCAAGTCTGTGATGTGATCGAAGTCAAAATATTGACTGAAACACCCCCAAAGAAGCTTCTTGGTCTCATATGTTACATGTTGTGGCTCAAGGTGTTCTTTCATGTTCATGCATTCATATCTCCTGACTCCTTAATGCCAAGGATATGGTTATTATAGGTCGGGTGCAAATCCCTAGGAAAGTTTAAAAACCTATAATGCATTTTCTTGACTTTTATGCTCTGACAAGCATCCATATAAAGGTATAATTTGTTCAATTTCTTTAAATATGTATGCACCATATTCTTTTTGTTATTTCTAAATCTGTTAGTAAAATCTGCAATCATATTTTAATTGAAGTTCAAGAACTTCAAAAATTATTCAGAAATAATTTAGTAGGTTAAGGCAGCAAAGGCCTGCCAATATATATATATATATATATATATATATATATATATATATATATATATATATATATATATATATATATATATATATATATTGCAGCATGTCAGAAATATGAAAGAGTACATTCAATCCTTGCATAGTCTAGTTTTAAATGTGTGACCTGAAAATGCATATTGCTAGGTACAGGAAAGGTATTCCAATAAAAAACAGTTTATCTCATAAAATATGCGACATTAGCTGTACTTTATTCCTGCTGTATTATTCCTTAGCTCAGTGGTCTCCTTGTTCTGCAATTCTTTATCGGAAAGACATTTATTTACATTCCTTAACTGTAAATTTTGCTATGGACACAAGCTCTGCGTGCATCAAAGGGTGTTCCTACTTCTACTTGCCACTGCAGAAACTTGTCAATATGTGTCCATGCTTTGTTACAGCACAGGAAGAACAATTGAAATTTAAAAAGGGCAACTCAGACTTGCAAAGACATCATCTTCATTCAATACAGGACTTGGAGGATTTACATGTTTTTTTCTTCTTTTTTTCTTCTTCTTTTGTAACAGATCTGTGTCAATTCTGACCAAATGTGTGGGTTGTTTTTTTTTAAAGCTGTTGCCTGTTAGAGAAAATGGTTTATTTTTGTGCCCAGTTTAAATATGACCATGAATCTCCATTAAGTGTAATCATACTATAGAAAACATAACAAACCCAATGACGCTGTTAAACTACTACATGCTAACAAAAACCAAGAACCATTGCTGAAACGTTCCTATGGTTCCTAGAATTCAAATCTTTTAGTGTTTTATCTTACAGTCCAGTCTGTCTCAGTCCAATACTATTTACAGGCTGCATCTCTGTCAAGCTATCAGTATCTGTGAACGCTAGTTATCTCAATTGAAGACTACAGAGATGAATGGACTTGGGAAGAACCCAGCTCATCAGCCAACAACTCTATCCAGCCAAGTCTGTTAGATTTATTAAAGTGCCTTGAGTATCTTAAAGACAGCTTTATATTGCAGAGAAAAGCAAACACATATGGGAGTTTCCAAAGCAACACACATTACTATATTTTCCGCAGTGGTTACGTAAAGCATTTTGCTTGGTGCTGCAGAAGCTTGAAATTATGAATAAGACTTGATCAGAAAAAACATTATGATCAATAAATTCTGATCACTTTAGTCTGCTTCTAAAATCATCTTGACTTTTAGACTTGCCTTTCTTTGTTTTATTAGGACATTTTGCAACAGACAGCCACATGAGGGACAAACTGCATATTTATTGTGGCCAAGAAGCCACAGAAGGTAATATTGATAGGTTTATAAGGAAGCCCAGTTCACATATCTAAACTTCGAAATACACAACAACTATACATGCAGTTTGATGCAGTATTATTAAGCTGGTGGAACCCTTAGTGATAATGTGGTTTGTTAGAGATGAGCACTGTCAGCTACTGTAAGCTCTGGTAAGTCAAGTAAACCCACACCATTAGAGTGTCCTTCCTAACAGTGGGTGTCTGTTCAGGCTGCTAATGCAATTTGAAGTGTGTAAACCATGTTTTTATTGTTAGAGCTATCCAGCAGCTTAGTACACAGTTAGATATAGATTTCATTTCTTTTTACCCTGTAAACAGGCTGGCTGGTTTTGACGTCAGGTCAAGTAGTAGACAGTAAAGCTATGCATACTTATATATATATATATATATAATATATATATATATAGATATTTAATATATATATATAATATATATATATATATATATATATGTGTACGTGAAGTGATTCCCGTGCAAAAATACAAATATACATTTTAAATCATATTACATAACCCACACTCTGTGCACCAATACATACACACCATATGAAACACAAAAATACACAGGGGCACCCCGCCACATATCCCTACAGAGAAGATGCTAACCAAAACAATGCACAGCTACAGTACATCTGTTAACTGGGTGCGCTTTGGAGTGTAGGACATTGTTAATAAAGCTCATGTAATCATGTAGTTAACCATGAGTAGCTATCTATGATCGCAACACAATACATACCAGTACTTCATCAGTGAACCTTTGTTAAGCAGATTGGATCGTATACAGTAATAGTGCAGTAATAGTAAAAAAGTTTACAGTGCTTTTACTAGGAGCTTTACTATGGTTCACCATGTTTTGTTACCATGCGTTACTATAAATCATACACCTTGTTTTCTTGTACTCTTTCTATGCTTTACTTTACTCTGATGCACTTTTAATATGGCACACTATACATTTACATCATTACTAGGTACATGATACAAGATCTAATAGTGATTATGTGGATTTTGAGGTGTTCAATTTGCAATAGGAAACATATAGACCTTAAACTAGATCACTCAACCCTGTATTTAATTTAAATTGGTTCTTAAAATCAAAAGCTTTCTCCTTTTTTTCACTTTGTAGTGCTGGAGCTCTGCAACACTTCATCCATCCTCAGTGTTATCTTCGGACAGTGACAGTGTAAATTGCATGCAACACTATCAATCATGAAGGAACAGCTTGTGATTCTTAGTAAGAGAACAACCTACAACTGGAAGCCCTTAAACCTCAAATCCTGTCATCCACACCACCACCTCTCCCCCCACCTCCCTCCCCCAAGCAACCCCCCCCCCCAAAAAAAAAAACAATAAATAAAGCTCATATGTTTGGTTTATTAATGAGATGCTGCATTATTTTTCTGAAGTATAACACTACAAACTAAAATAAATTCAGGATTGCATTTTAAATGACAGATCTTCTAATGCAATAAAGATTCCTAGGTAGGGTTGCAGGTATGACTATTCCCAAAGCTTGACTATATTGCAATTTTACATAGAATACAAAAATGAATGTGGCATGTGGCATTTCGTTCAACTTGACTTAAATCTATAAGTTATTAAACCAAGACACCCACCAGATCAAGTGCCATACAATAATAAAAAGACGATAGCCAATAAAGCTATTATTACGTTGACGTTGTATGGAGACAATTTCCAATAGACAGATATACAAGACTTTGAAGTAAAATAAATAAAATAACCTTATTAGCATTTTTTAAAATACAAAAAAAATGCCTCCTGGGACTTTAATTGTACAATGCAATTGCTAGATTTATTCCCTTCTTTAAAAGCCTGGTTCCATTTCCTTGGTCCTGTTCTACTTTTTCCAGTAGGCTCTGTCATGTGACCAGACAAGGAGAGGAAATAAGGTAATCATGTAAAAGAATTCTGCAATTTTCCAGAACCTTCTAATAGTGCTCAATAGATGGAAAGAGGTTACTTCATGCATTGGCAAATTTTCAAATATTGAATAAAAAAAAGTACAAAGTGCAGTATGTATTATAGTACATTATATTTCCAAAATGAACTACCTTGATCATACAAAAGAAGACATAGCATATGAATAGTTGAAACATATCATTGAATCATATTTCTTGCAACATAATTTTACTGTGACAGGCTTCAGGTGCTGAATTTATGCCACAGAATCCCTTGAGCACATTTGCAGCATTTTTATTGGCTGCTGTAAAATAGGTTCCTAGCAACAACCATGACAACTATAAAATTCTAGCTTTTGCTTTGGTATTTTCTGTTGTATGTGCATATAAAAACACAAACATTATTTCCATTAATATTTTTTGTGACTCCCTGTTGAGTTCAGAATGCATAACATACATTTTGAGGTGTACACAACCTCGGGGATTTCTAGCAAAGCTTCTGATGTTCAGACACTGGCTTGGCTTTGAATATAGCTCATAAACCCCCAGGCACACACACAACGCTGGGACATATACTGAAGCCAAAGCAACAGATTTTTTTTGGAGAGCTGATATGGTAAAAAATGAAATATACGAATCATAAATGTGATATGATATAATGAAAGTGCACAAGTTACACATGAAATGTATTTTGTAGTAGCTTTGCATACACAGTAGTTTAAAAAAAGGTAGGCCAAGGATTTTATCAGTGGTGTCAAACATCGAGCTCTGAGGTCAAATCTGTTTGTCCTTTCTTCAGAGGTTCAGATTACCACCTGGACTTCATGGCTTCTACATGGTTGATGGGATTGATGTTATTGATGTTTTCTAATTGTAAGTATTTTTATGCTGGAAGGTGCAAACTTGGTCCAAATAGATTGACTATATTGTGTTTCTATTGGACCCTCTATATTACTGTATAATAATAAAAAATAAAAAAAATCAAATTTTCAAAAAACATTTGGAAAGTAACGCAGATGGGCAATTGTTTAATATATTTTCTTATTAATTTTTATATTATTTTACCAAGCGAGCAACAAATAAACCTCCAAAACATACTGTGACAGAGAAAGAATGAATCTTGGTTATAAATCTCTCTCCCGACCTATGAGGGAGCCTTTTAAAGGGAACAGAGTGTTCCTGACAATTCATTCCAGGGAAAGGAGGAAGTCGGCCATCTAGAAAGGGGGCGGAGCTACAATACACCAAGTCATTGCCCCAGAAGGGAAGCAATGTGGCAACCACGGATTGGAGGAGAAATGGTTGCACTCGCTAGGCAATGGGGCGTGACTGGTGGTATAAAAGGGGACGTGTCTAGGTGATCTGTCCCTTTGTTATGATTAAGAATGAAATGCTGAAGGAGAACTATAAACGTTCTTGTTAGACAGCTAACACAATCCAGAGCTGTCGTTTAAGGCCAGCACCAAACCCGGGCAACACTTTGCACGAATAAACTGTGTTTCACCACTTGCCCTCACTGTGGTGTTGTGATCGTGTGTGTGTGTCTTGTGTGTTGTTTAATACTGAGTTTATTATTTTGGATCTGTAACCCATGTTTAACAGTGCAATACACATTAGCCTGGGTTTATCATTTGCAGTAATAACGACCTGGATTATAAATGGTATCAAATTAAACATTTTTGGACCCTGAATTTACGCTTTTGTCATTACTTGAACACTGCATCACCTCTACACCTGCGCACTGCAACCCACTTGGCCACACATGCCAAATAATAAATACAATAAACAAAGTCATATTTTTGTTGTTGTTTCATTTCTTTTCTTTTTTTTCTGGTATAGTACGTCCCTTGATACATCATTCCATGACCTACGTGGTGATAGATTTAATCAATGCTGTTGTTTAGTCAACATGTCAAAACAGTGTGTGTGTGTGTGTGTGAGTGTGTGTGTGTGTGTGTGTGTGTGTGTGTGTGTGTGTGTGTGTGTGTGTGCATTCTTGTCTATGAAAGACTTTGTCTTTAAAAGGTTTGTTCCTAATTTAATATTTAAAAACAGTGTCTGTATTTATATCTTCCATTCATTAATTGAAAGCCCCCCTTTGTTTAGCTGAACTGCTTCCTCAACCCCCTAAGAAGATGGTCCTTCGTAGAAAGACAAGAAACTGTTGCTAGACTACTCTGTCAACCAAATAAGCACAAACATACATCAGAGCAAAATATTAGAGATAATACAGATAATAGTGCAATACAATACTGATGTATAGATATTATCTATTCAAAAAGGCATGGTGACAGGCCTGGGTAGCACACAGTTTATAGTAATAGGAAATGTCACAAATGATTAGAAGTGCTTTTAATAGTTTATAATTGATGTTGGCTTTTCTAACCTCTTATGCTCCAAAAGAGATTAATTGGAAGATGCCTAATCTCAAACAGCCTAGCATAATGTTTACCATTTATGAGGGCATCATGCCAATAACATTAAATTATTCCTCAGAGATTTGAGCTTTATCATATATATTTGCATCAGTTTGTCTTAGCCAGACCTAATTGCATTTTTTTTTAAAGATAAAATACATTTAATCATTATATTACTTTCACAACCAAAACAATCATTCCCCCGATTTACTTGTTCCTTCTGTCACAGAGGCTGTGCCTTACCTTACATTTAAAAAAAGGGAATTTTAGAATTCTGGATTCCCTGGCATTGTATATAAAATATAAGCTTATTGTTATGTATGTATATAATGTATTTAGACCACAATCAGTCACATTATACTGCAGGTGCGCCATCGATTTTATGCAAGGAGCCTGGGGGACTCCAGCAAGGTCATACATCACATAATACAAGAAACCTTGACGTTACCTTCGAACCTGAGCTACTTTGAAACTCAAGTTTGATCCATCACCAGGGTCTAATCCTATCACCTCTGAATAGGAAAGCTTCTTTCTACTGACGATGCTGAGATCCTAGCCTATACCTCTGGGTCTGTTAAGCATGATAACAAGTCTTTGTTCGCTGGGCCTCTTTAGCCTATTGTCTACATTTCAAAAACACACAAAACTGTTGCTATGATGTCTTCTGAAACCAAACAGAAAGCAGGAGATTTGACCATCGGTTAGGGTTATTTTTTAAATGTTCACTTCCTGTCTAATAGCCAAAAGTGTCTTATACTAGCTTTGTCTTTAACCTCTGCCCCTGGTGCAACATGGGAATGACTTGAATGCAGGTAATTACAGTGCAAAATGTCTTTTGTTTGTTTAGATTCCGATTCTAAGTAGAATGTTACTTGACGTGAATGGGCTCTAAAGGCCAAAAGAAATCCCTCACAAATTCTGCCCTGGCTTTTGTGACAGAACAACTATTTAACAAAACAGTAAAACTACCAAGTTAAATTTGGTTAGTTTTAATATGCGCGAAACACGTTGAATAAAAAGCCTCCACGCTTCAGGCAGCTTTGGGCTAATTTAATAATGGAGATTTATAGATATATAAAATCTACAATATTTTGAAAACTGTCTTTCACCAAGTTGTCACCTTTTGCAATTTCGCTCGAGCATCTTGTTGACTTATACTCCTACTCTTGCGCATATTTTGTAATTTATAATTGGAAGCTTCCGTTGTTTTGTTTTTTTTTAAATGTAATTTAATTTAATTCACTTCTATATTATCAAATACATTTATAATCTACTATGCTGTTAAATACAACAATGGACTGACGAGTATTATTATTATTATTATTATTATAATAATAAAATAAATAATAATAATAATAATAATAATGATAATAATAATAATAATAATAATAATAATAATAATAATAATAATAATAACGTATAGATAAAGAAAACCGTGCTGTTTGCTAACACAAAAAATGGCATTTTTTTAAACAGACATACAACACCTAAAATTACCTTAAAATGACATCTAAGACAGACGTTGCCAAAAAGACGTTGGGCATTGGTTATATTTTGGTTGCCCGGTGTCACGACTCAAATACAACCAATGCATATAACGTTGTGTGTCCACTGGGTCATGACCTGCTTTTCAAGTATAACCATTTTCACAGATTAGAAGCACCTTTAATTTGTAAGAAGAGTATAATGCTGAATAAGCATTTGCATTTTGACTTTAATTGCCATCAGTGTGCTAATGGTAAGAACAAGTTGTGCTTTTCATTAAGCAGCTAAATGCAAACATCCTATTCTTTTTAAGGCCATGCAGACAATACTCCTTAAAGTTTTATGAAAAAGTGTATCTCAATATACCATTGTTATCTATAAATGTATATCATCTAAGCCAGTGGTTCTCAATCTGTGGTCCGCGGACCACTGGTGGTCCGCCAGCACCTTTCAAGTGGTCCGTGGAAAGGTTACATACAGTAATTATGGAAAGGAAGCGGCAGTATAGTTTATAGATCCCTTTACAAGGGAGTTTGCATGTATTGCGCTCATGTGCACTCAACACAGCAGCTTGTAAAGTAAGGAGGCTGTGTGGTCCAGTGGTTAAAGAAAAGAGCTTGTGATCAGGAGATCTCTTGTTCAAATCCCAGCTCAGCCACTGACTCACTGTGTGACCCTGAGTAACTCACTTAACCTCCTTGTGCTCTATCTTTCGGGTGAGACTTTGGTGTAAGTAACCCTGCATAGTTCGCAAACCCTAGTCTCTGTAAGCTGCCTTGGATGAAGGTGCCTGTTAAATAAACTAATAATAATAATAATAGCACATGACAGGGACTGTGTTGTGTTGCATTAACATGCAGCTGTATTTGGGTTGGAAGCATGAAGCAAAACTGAGTGCCTTTAACCAACAAAGTTGTTAACACAAAAGCCCTGGAGTGTGTTATCCTGCTTTTACAATTAAAAAAAAAGGTTTTTTTATGTTTAAAAAAATATATATTATATATCCTTCCAGTTTGGAGAAAAAAATAGTCCCTCAAACAAGGTTCTATTTGTTGTAAACATTAAACAGGATGTTTTCAACATTTCCATTTATTGTAATTAATTTAAATGAATGAAGCCTCCGTGCTGGTCTCAATCACTCCATAAACAGAGGTAATATAACCGGCAATCTTAGCCTTGTTAGTGACCAATCATTTAAAAATGCCAATCATGTATTTTTGTTGATAATGAAAAGATACAGAAAATGAGGCAAAGACAAAGTTCACTATTCACGCATTATAAAAATGCATTATTGGCAATTTTAAATGCTTGCACCAACAGGCTATCATTCCAGTTTATGTCAGCACTGTTTACAGTGCAATTGAGATCAGCATGGAGGCTAACATAAGAAAATTGAGTAGCCTACTCTTGACCAGCTGAATTGCGTCCTGAAGCATAGAATCCGTTTTTATTTTTCCTCTTTGTAAATTCGTGTCATAAAAAGTAAACTAGAACCATTCTTTAAAACCCCAATTTTAAAATAACTTTTCTAACAGAACCAGGCCTACCCCTCACATTAAAATAAAGAAAGGTAGGTCTTAGTATTATAGAGATTTTTATTTTTTAAATGTGCTTATTTTTCAGTCAGCTATACTGTTTATTGTGTGGTCCTCCAAGATAAAAAAAAATAAAATTAAATTCAGGTAGTCCGTGAACAACAAAGTTTGAGAACCACTGATCTAAGCAATTGCTGCAACACACACACTGAACACACACACATATATATATATATATATATATATATATATATATATATATATATATATATATATATATAACTTCCCTGAGATTGAACTCTAGGACCCCTGTAAATTCCATGCTAGAACAACATCAGAGAACACTGGTATATTACTAATGTTAACATATTTCTAGAGCTACTCTGGCCAGCATGTGTTAAAGTTTAACAGTTCCAAAGATTTAGCTTTAACCACAATGGTCCTTATCTATAAACCAATAGAAGCCGCATAAATAATACCCCAGTAGACCTGGCTGCCTAGTCTAGTGTGATTCCTAGTGGACCTACTTAAATACCTCCAAAGCCTTTCAATAACACTCTGCTGGGTTGTTTACCAATTAGATGCTGAGAAAGGAAGATTTGGACAGGTGAATTACTAAAATAAAGAAGTGAAGTCTATGTGGTATTAAAAACACTCCAAGGAAGATAATAGTCGTACTCAATGCATTTTAGATATGCATCACACAGCACATGTGCGTCAGTATTCTTTTTGCTTGCACCACAGAGCCTGCCTCAAATGGTCTGTTATAAACAATCAATAAAGCATCTATAAATTATATTTTTTAGGACACTATGACATGAACCAGTAATACTTTGCGAAAATGGAATTGCAAACAACTGTTATATACGTTTCTGAGTTGATAAAATCTTGGACAAGGCTTTTATACTATCGAGGAACAATTGTCTCCAAGTACATTCAATGTGTTCTAAAGATATAGCTTTTATATGACACATGTTTTGGTCTTTCCTTTTTTAAGATTTTTTTTGTTTTGTTTTACAAATCAGAATCAGCCATTTGGCTTGGCAACAGGTAGCTGGTGCTATGCTGTGTTTTGTTGTGTTCTTGCAGGATACAAGGATTTGGAATCCCATTAAAAGTGACTGGCAGAAAGATCCCACCTATCATATAATCCATGTAAAAAAACCTTTAAACACACATTTATAAAGGGTACTTAAACTTAATGTACCTTACCTGACACTTTGTGCATCATCCTCACATTAACATGTAGCCAAGTTCTCTTGCCAAAAAAATGGTTTCATTTATGTGCTAGAGGTAATAACACAACCCTACCTGAGCTTTGTGCTTGGGTTCTTACACTCCACTGAGATAAACAGTAAATACAGTTATAATGGCAGGACTCCAGGCACAATATTTCTACTTTTCTTTTCAAGGACAAAGCTCACATTTACTAACGATAGTAATCTACAAATTAAAATGTATCCATCATTTGACTGTAGCTAATTAAATTCACAAACCTCCCTGCAACCTCATCTTGGGAGTCAAAAAAATGCCTACACAAGTTCTTGTACCTTTAGCACATTACCCATCATATTAACTAATATAAATGCTTGATGATGTCAGTACATTCTGCAAATAAAACATTTATTTTGGTCATACCTAAATAAATGACAAAATCAGACTATATTCTCATTAGTGGCGTGCCATCTGGACCTTCGGGTATTCTCTTTTGACTAGCTGAACATGAGTAAACAGGATGAGTGTTTGTTCCCTTCTGTAACCAAACACAACCAAACATGGCTGATACAGTAGCTTACCCTACTCTCTTAAATTGAGAAGGTGATTCCTTTTCCCTGAGGTCTGATGATGCTTTAATCTTTTAAGGTACAAGGAACATATGTGTCCCACATATATAATGATGCTAACTACTTTTGCAATGAGGTGCACAAAACAGGGTTGAAAATGTTCTGACATGTTGGATCTTGTCATCCAGATCATTTCCTCATGATACTTGAGTCACCACTAAAGGATTAAGGGGCAAGTAGGGTAACCACTAGGGTAATCTATTGGAGTAGCTTTATATTCAAATACTTTTCAAGTTTTTATTTAAAATCAGTCAGATGGGCTAGAAAGGGACTTTTTAAAATTATGTCAATACACTTTTGAAGTCCCAGAGGTCACGCTAAACGTCAATTATCAAGTGAAAACCTCTCTTTTAGCACATTAAGCCTGTGACAAGGTTACTATAAACCAGGCAAAAGCTTAGACCTACTGTACTGACATCCTGTGCATTGAAAAATCACATTCAGGCATCTGATTGGGTGCGATGTATGGCCAGCAACGATTTAAAAAAAAAATAATAATAATTGCCAAAAGCATATTGTACTGTTGGATAATTACTACATTGAGTTGAAACTTGTGAAACTCCAAAACAGAGTCTACAATATCAATGATAAGGTTTCATAGCTTGCAATATACTGTATAGTAACAAGGATCGTTTTTATTTATGAAACTGATCAGTTGACAAATTACTACTGACTTTTACATAATTGGTTTTAACCAAGTTATACTTTTTTTTTTTAATTAAAGGTTCATTTTCTGTAGTTATTCATGTTTCCTTTGTCTCACTAGCTTGATGAATGCTACTGATGAGCACAGTACTGTAGGTATAAGTAGTTAACCAATGCTACATTCCTTACAGCTGCGGCCATCTTATTATAGCAACAACACTTGATATAGGGAGAATATCATGGAAATATAAAAAGGCTTTGGGGCAAATACCACTTTAGTTTTGTACAAGATTGAGGCTAGTGTGAGATTCCTTTTGCTTTCTTAGAAAATAAAACTTTACTCTTTGCTTTTTTCATCTTAGTAACTCTAACATCAAACATTAAGAGTAAAGATCTTAAAAACGGTCATGTTTTCTTAAATAAAGTTTCCTTTTTTCTGTAGTACAGTCCATTGAAAGTCACCCTGTACCATTTCTTACAATAATATATTGTCATCTGTTGAATCTCTGCAAAATGTCACACACAAACTCTCCAGGGTGTCTTTTGTCTCCACTGATTTCATGTGGCAGACCTAGGCCACTATTCAATTACATGTCTTAGCCATTTGTTATCAATTTTTCAGACTTGATGTTGTTTTCTCCTCTATATGGCCATTAATTTACTTCATGTCCTCTTTGTTGACCTTACTGGTCTACATTGTCTGTATGGATTCCTGTTTTAGGAATCCTGGGTGTTATTTACACAGAGAAAACATCTACAGCCAGGAAGGGCTGAAGTCATTAGCTCTACCGCCAGTCCAAACTGCTTCCACTCATAACAACTCAATATTAACATCCACCATGGCACCTATTAGAGTAATGGTTACTTCAGAATGATCTGCCTATATGAAACAAATAACATTGCCAAAACAGTCAATTTCTTTACAAATCTGACATATTCAAACTAACCAACAGCTGCAGAGTTGTACAGTAAGTACACCAAATTTGTAGCCATTACCTCAAAGTTTTTGTTCTCTTTTGTGTAGTTATATGACATAAATGATCTTGGTGGTAATGTTTATATAACTCTGCAAATATGAAATCTGCATCTCGGATGGTTTCTGAAATATAAGGTGTTGAAAAAGAGACTCTAAATTTAATACCACACATCTCTATTGGTATTGTTTAATGAGTAAGCTGTTGAAGGTGGAGAGATAAACTCAAAGGTATCCTCAGTGAACGGTATATGATTGCTGAGGCAATATTTGTCAGTTTTAGAAAAGGCCTGTTACAGCATCACTCTACTGCTTTGCCCTTGTGGGGAAATGTAGATAAAAGGCATCTTATAAGCCAAGCAAGAGTTCACTCAGCAAGATGCTGCCAAGAAATGATTCAGCTACTTCTCTTACAATAAAATTGCATATGATTAATTTGTTTTACTACATTTGTTTGTTTACCAACATAATAAACATAAATAAATTGTTCATGGATGAAGGCTATATTTGCATCCTGAACCATTAAAAAAAGGCATAATAGCACAGTAGTGACGACAAAAAGTGATAATTCTTCTAGAGGAAAATATAGTTGAACTTTGACACATCCTCGAGACCATCACTTTCTACTGAAACACAAAATGTCTAGTTTTCAATGACTCGACAACACCCACAGTACAGATATGTTTATAATGATCCAAAAAATGAGAATACATTAAAAAAAAAATGATGTAAAGCTGGTACATACGTATCTCAGAGAATGGGAAATTAAAACAAGGTAAAGGCAATCATCCAAATAAAGCTGAAGCACTAACGGATAACGACATAGAACATCTGTATAGCCTCATAATTTATGACATCACAGAAATGCTAGATGGAATTATTTTCCTGTTATTTTTACTTGGATTTAGGTCTGGGTTCTGACTGGGCCACTCAAGGACATTTACATTTTTGTTCCTTAGTCATTCCAGTGTAGCTTTGGCTGTGTGCTTTGGGTCGTTGTCATGCTGAAAGGTGAACTTCTGTCCCAGTTTCAGCTCTCTTGCAGAGGGCAGCAGGTTTTCCTTAAGGACTTCACTGTACTTTGCTCCATTCATTTTCCCTTCTATCCTAACAAGTGCCCCAGTCCCTGCCGATGAGAAACATCCCCATAACATGATGCTGCCACCACCATGCTTCACAGTAGGGATGGTGTTCTTTGGGTGATGTGCTGTGTTGGGTTTGCGCCAAACATAGCGCTTTGCATTTAGGGCAAAAAGTTCCATTTTAGTTTTGTCAGACCACAAAACGGTTTGCCACATGGCTACAGAATCTCCTGAGTGTTTATTTGCATACTTCAAATGGGAATCAAGGTGGGCTTCCTTGAGTAATGTCTTCCTCCTTGCCACCATGTCATACAGGCCAGATTTGTGAAATGCTTGGGATATTGTTGTCACATGCACACTTTGACCAGTCTTGGCCATAAAAGCCTGTAGCTCTTGCAAAGTTGCCATTGGCCTCTTGGTAGCCTCTCTGATCAGTCTCCTTCTTGCTCAGTCATCCAGTTTAGAGGCAGGATCTTGGTGGTGCCATACACCTTCCACTTCTTAATAATCGTCTTGACCGTCCTCCAAGGAATATTCAAAGCCTTTGATATTTTTTTATACCCATCCCCTGATCTGTGCCTTTCAACAACTTTGTTCTTTTGAAAGTGCCTTGGTGCTCATGGTTGAGTCTTTGCTTTGAAATCCACTACCCAGCAGAGGAAACCTACAGGAACTGCTGAATTTATCCTGAAATCATGTGAATCACTACAATTTAACACAGGTGGAGGCCACTTAACTTCATGTGTGATTTTGAAGGCGACTGGTTACTGAGCTAATTTAGGATTGCTATTACAAGGGGGGTGGACATTTACCCAACCAAGCTATTTCAGTTTTCATTTTTAATTAGTTTTCTACAAATTTATAGAATATTTTTTCACTTGGAAGTTGTGGGGTATGATGTGTAGATAAATGAAAAAAATATATTTTAATGCATTTTAATTCCAGGCTATAAGGCAACAAAAGGTGAATATTTTGAAAGGAGGTGTAGACTTCTATAGGCACTGTAGAAGAAAGTATAATATAATGTATAGCGTATTTGAAGTGTGGGAAGAGAAGCTTGAAAAAAATAAGAATTGTAATTACAGTTCCCTATTAAAAAGGTAATTCTAAGATAAGTCAGCAAGATCTCTGCATTTCACCTGCTGTATTATTCAGCCGATGGATTTCAAGTCAAACTGCACTGGAGCTCACCCTACCCTCACATTCGCAGTCTCTGTACTCTGTGTCCTTTGGAAATTCTAGGTTTTGGAATAGCAAATTAAGCATGAATAAGTGCCAGATATAGTTGTGGTTTGTGATGGTAACCTTGTCCACTAGGAACTAGGATGTGACCCTGAGCAGCTGCCAGACTGAAAACATTCAGGGACAGGAATGTAACTACAGTCCCAGTAGTAAACAGCAAGTGACATTTCAAGGGACAAACAGACTGTGCAACCCAGCCTTCCACAGAAATACAAGAACAACCTAATTTTAGCCAAAGCAGTGAGTGGTGTTTACAGTTACTGTTTAAGGAACCTATTTGCACTACCATAACAATCTTTGGTATCCATTTACTGCATTCTTCCATAATTTAACCCACATTGGAAGTTGTGCGGTAGGGTACATGGAGACACTCTAAAACTGTAAGCCAACACAGGCCTACCTAGGAAGCAAAAACAATCTGAAAAAAAAAATATAATATATATATAGATAGATAGATAGATAGATAGATAGATAGATAGATAGATAGATAGATAGATAGATACTTTCAAGTCAGCTGCTTAAGGTAAACCACCTTCCTAAATACAAAAATTAACGGAAACTACTTCCTTGTATTAAAAAAAAAAAAAAAAAAAAAAAAAAAAGCATGTGTGAATGCATGCAATGCTTTTGTGGGGAGAGTCACTCTGGTGTAACTAGATTGCTGTTTTTCAGAATATTTTATGATAATTCTGCCTATTGTTGAAGTTGCACACTTTAAAGGGTAGATTACTGCAAGCATTAACCCTGTCACACATCAGCAGACCCAGCAGTAATCTCTTTAATCTTTTAATAACTGATCTAACATCCATTTTCATTTCAGTCTACAGTATGTTTCTTTCCTCAGAGGTTTGTCCTAAATTATATTCCCGATCAGCAAATCCTCTTTGCATCTAATAGTCATATTTTTTCAAAAGTAAACCTCAGTGTGCTGTGTTGAATGTCACATCCCCTCAAACTGGAATGAATGACAGGGGTCAGCTTTAAGCTTTGTGAACAAAAGGAAACCTTGGTGTGCTAAATGCAGACATGAAATAAAAGACACAAAGATCCAAATCATTTTAATAAATGAAAAGCCTCCAATCACAAATACAAAGCTTCAACTGCACCGCTACAGTACGTAACATATACAGTATAATTTATAACATATTTATTGGTTAATAGCTGAAGTTGGTTGCAATTGTATGTTTCTTTATGCCTAGTAATTTGTAGTGACAGTGTGGTACTTATTTGTATTCAGTACCCATTAATTGTAGCACAGTAGGTGCTGAAAAATACATTAACCTTTAAAAAAAATGACTGTATATGTCTAGTTATTGTGTTATCACTGTATCCTATATATCCTTAGAATGTATCACACATTTGGTGAATTACACTGTAAACATTTTCACTTTGGCTTATTTATCGTTTTAAAACAATACATACTGTAAATTCCATTCACTCGGCCATATTCATGAAACCTTAGGGCATATTTTCAAAGCATTCACTCCAGTCTCTAGAACAAAACGACCAAGTAATATAATGCAAGGCTGTTTAAGCACTCTCAAGTGGTATGTTTCTCATTTAGTAATTTTTTTTTCTTTTTTTTTTTTTTTTTTTTAAATCTGTAAAAATTAAAATTAAAAGTCCACGTGCTGAAAATTGCGTTCTATTTTATGGAATTGGGTCAGAGCACGATCCCTGCCTGTAAATAGTGTTTATGGGTTTTGGTGATATTGGGCAGGGCCAGGAATTAACTCCATCCCTGCCAACCACCACAAAAACACATACACACCAACACTATTTACAGGCTAAGCTCCAGCTCTGCTACAGGAATACAGAATGGCAAGTTTACTCTCCATAAAGACAAGTACACCTCAGAAACATACAGGTTCTTCAGGGCTTGAAACATTGCCTAAATGCCATTTAAGATCCATTGGTAATCAATTAGTTTTGGGAAGGAAAAAAACAAACATCTTAACTTCAGGCAGACATCTCAAAACCCATTGAGCTGCTTTTCACCTCACAAAATGCAATCTGTCTCCTGAGCTTCAATTTGAGCCCTGCAGCCACTGTACTGTGCAGTACAAGACTTCACTACCTGTCGGGCCAGTGGAGGTACACACTCAGATATTCCACTGACTTGAGAGGATTAGCGAGGAACTGCTGCCAGTATCAGCAGAACAGCAAGTAACAGACAGTTCATTTTACAAAAACTTAATGGAGCGAATGGCTCTAGCTGTTTAATACGAGTACCGTCAAGGTATCTAAGCAAAAAGTCTCAGCTGTCATTGTTGACAGGCTGAGCAGAATTATTGGTCATGCTAGACTAGATAAGAGACTGGTGGAGTGGTGTCTGGTGTTTCTACCTGTAGCCTTGGCACTTTAGCTAAAATGGCATATGAATAATAATGCAAAGGTAACCTTTGTCACTTAGATTACTGGAATGATGTATTGGCTTGCCATACTTAAAAAAAAGAATGACAAGTTTAAAAGAATGACAAGGAACAGTTCTAACACACTCAGTAGCAAATAATAGATTATTATACTGCTGGTTAGCTTTCAAAAGTTATATGATGTACACATTAAAGTTTTACAGAGCACCCAGCAATGTTTACAAGAAACACATTACATTTGCTGTGTCCTGTATTGACTGTATATATTAACAACTCTTTTGACATGTTTTTATCATGGGTCACAAATCAACTGGGCAACATTTTCAACATTTACTCTGGAGGGTTTGCAAAGAAAATAAAAGTGTATCCAGCTCATGCTGCCTCTTTAACAATGCTGGTTTTCTGTTTCCACAACACGCCACTCATTTATATCAGAGGACCAGTATTGTTGCAGTAAGGAGCATTAACTGGTCACGCTGTAATGTTTCAAATAAAAAATTGCTTAGCTTGGGGAATATTCAGATATGCTATGGTTTATCCACTGTAGCTGACTGAGATGTCTAAATGTTAATAGTGGCGCATGACAAGAAAACACAATGCAATAATCATGGCTCATACTGAATCAGCATACTACAATTTTAGTTTTTCATATAAACTTTGTGGGCAGCATGGTGGCATGGTGGTTAGCGTTGCACAGTTCAGGGTCTTGGGTTCGATTCCAGTCTCAGGGGTCTGTCAGTGTGGAGTTTGCATGTTCTCCCCCCGTGTTTGCGTGAAGATTTTCTCCGGGTACTCTGGTTTCCTCCTACAGTCCAAAGACATGCTGGCTAGGTGGAATGGCCTCTCTAAATTGTCCCTTAGTTGCATTGTGATGGACTGGCATCCCATCTAAGGTGTAGTCCTGCCTTGCACCCTGTGTCTGCCGGGCAAGACTCCAGCTCACTGCTACGCCCTATAGGATTAAGCAGGTACAGATAATGGATGGATATAAACATTATGGTTAAGAAAAACATCTTTCAGATTGATGCTATGGAAACCTGAAGACATGTTTGGAAGCCATATCCAAAATAATGACCCCATAATACATTTTGAACATTAATAATACATGCCAGCCAAAACATTTTTACAGTAAACACATCCAGTTTTTATTAAAACAATGTGCCTGGTTTCACAGGCCTCAATAACTTTAGCACTAATCTTGGACTATCCTTAAGGTAAAAAAAAACATAATTAAATCCAGTTCCTTGGGTTTGGAGTACAGTCGAACAAAATACTTTATATGTCTTGCTGAATGCACTATTCTGACGCATCAAGCATCTCCCTCACAGTGGAAAGTTTGGAGACACACAGTAGGCACTTTGACACAAACCTTGCAAAATATATGTAAACATTTGTCTAATTTATTACACTTTTAATGCTAGTAATTTCCCTAGAAAAGCAGTGAGACCGGTACACACAATTATGAAACAGCAGTGTTTTAATGGATTCATTATTGACTATTACAGAAAACAAACTGTAATATAAATCATAGAAGAAGGAAAACTGTTACATCATAATAGCATGATTTTGAAAAATGTGTACTGCTTCTACAGGAGAAAAAATGCACTTGGGTGATCATTCAAAGTAAATTTTATCTGCAGTTAGATGTCATAGAAAATATAGCACTGTTGTAGTGCTATACCGACTGCAGTTAAATACTGTAGCTATTTAGTGGAGAGATACGTATTAAGTTAGTGTTTTCTGTTTGTGGAGAATCTGCTTGCAGCTAGTAGTAAGAAAAAATGGTAATTTAATATATATATATTTTTATATATATAATTAAATTATATTTTTATAATTTTAAAAAAGGTGCAGAACTTTACTTCTGTAAAAGAATGTTTCAGGTAAACCAGCTGCCATTCGAAATGAAATGTTTCAATACAGTTGTGTATTGTGCAACAGATCATTAGTTACGTGTATAAAATGAACTTCCTGCAGAACAGTTTAAATCCAACTATTGTCCTTTTTATTTTTGAATCATAAAAATTCAAAACCAAATCATATGATATGTCTGCTTTAAAAAGATGATATTGAGGGGGGTGAAGTGGTATAATTTGTGTATGTGCTAAAAGGGACTCTTCATTATCTTATGATAACAGTACACAATTATGTTTTTAACTTTAACTGCTCTGCAAGGACAAAAACAAAAACAAAACAAGGACAGTGCTAGTATTTAGCAAAAAGGCTTTCTTCTTCTAATCCTTATGCAATTGCAGAAATTACATTTATAGGTTGCAGTAACCCATGAAATCAATATATTCTGCTCAGCCGTAGGTAAAAGATAGATTTCCATGGAAACAGTCAGCAGCTACATTTCTATTCTAACCCCCCCGCCCCAGCATAAATATTATTCAAATTTGAGGTTCACAATCTATGCAATTTCTGATTTTAAACTGGTCATATGTGCTACCCTATATGCTATACAAAAAAAAAAAAAAAAATCGAGATGTTTATACTTGGAACGTTAACTTATTTTTCTGTAAAATGTATCAGCAACCCTATAATTTGAAAAAGCATATTTCTACAGTACTTTCTGTTTTATTCCAAGATCTAGGATCATTTGGAAATATTTAACCTCCAATTGCTGCATGTAGTAGCACAGGAACATGGGGGTTAGGAAGGGGAGTCTGTGAGAACAGACACCAAATAATTATATTCTACAGCAGAAAGGAACATGAATATAGGACAGAGTACACAACCTTTAAAACTGAGATATGCTTTGTAAAGACCGGGCAATTGAAATGTACTTGATTACGAAATGAATAAAACAAAACCTACAGATACATTTTGAAAAAGACAGGCCATCATCTACTGATTATATACCGTTATACCATACACCTACTGAAAACAGTTTATAAAGTTATGTAAAAATATTTAATTTCATTATTACATGTGTTCCAGACCAACATTTTTTGGTGTACCTTGGTAGGTTTAACAAATACTTTTATGGTTGTAGGAATTGCCTGGAGAAATGTATGAGTCAGCATGTGTGAAATCAACATTAGCCTTACTTCAATACAAAGTCAAAAGAAATCAACTTACCACTGTGTTAATGTGTGGTGACAATGAAGCAAAAATCTGTGCAGTCTAATTTAATTTACAGCATCTACTATGTGGGAGATAATGGAGTTGGGGGGGGGGGGGGGGGGGGTAATATCTTATGAAAGTTATAAAATGATTTATGGAACGAAGCAAACACTATTACTATGGACACTGGATTCTGTTTTATGATTGTTCAACAGTAGTTAAAAATTACGTAGAACTTCATGCAAGCAAATAATAATAAAAATAAATATTAACAATTATATTTTGTACATACCTGTAACTGAAACTTTACTTTCTCCATAATCTAGTCTTATTTAAAACATAGATACAATGGCAAATTAGAACTAGTCTAGCACAGCTCTTTGAATATTTCCATTATACATTGGTATTACAGGAAAGTTAATAGGGTTACAAAGTCAACAGTAAATACACAAGCGTTGTACTAACAATTGTAGAGTATAGAAGTATGTAATTAAACTAAAATTTAATTGGAATGATTGGTCAAAGACTTAGCAATACTGTATGCGGGTACCTTTTATTTGCATTATTTCTGAAGCTGCAATTTTAGTTCACCTGAAGCCTGTTTAAAGTTTGGCTGGAACTGTACTGTGCATTACTGTTACCATCTTTTTTTTTTGTCTTTAGTCTACAAAAGGCAGCAGAGGTCACAGCAGGTTTTCCAGCATCTATTTCAATAATGCCTGCTTTTTTTTTTTCCTTGGTGAATACTATGCTGTAAGTGTACAGGCGAAATTTATGGCATTTCTCATACACACAAAAAAATTACAGCATGGGCTGGTTAATGTACTTAAAGAAAAATATGGACATTGATTTTATGGAAATAAGTCCAAAAAATCAACATCATAAGGGAATTTTATTCCAGTGCAAGTTCAACCAGTATTCAGTCTCCAGTTTTATAACGCTGAGATGGACTAAATACATATTTTAACAGTAGACTTTTCTCTGCTGACAGTGAGTTTAAAACCAGCAATAAAGTATTCCCATCCATCAGGAAAACTCTTAGAAAAGCAGGCAATGACAAGGCCAGACATGACCCCCATATTACTGGCCTCTAGTGAAAACTCACTAGAATATGTGTGCCTCGCACTACCAGTTCAGAAACTCACTTCAAGATCC